>NC_087200.1:15105818-15168318 GCF_015104395.2 Macrobrachium nipponense | reverse complement strand
CTACAACCATTGGTTGTTTTTTTTTGTATTGTGCATGAAATTGCGCACATTTCCATATATAAAACTTTATGTAACGGCAAATTTTAAAAGGTGGCAAACATTAGGACAATCTCGACGAAAAAATTTATCGGAAGAGTTATCGCACGAACGTAAGGAAAAAGTTTTTTTCATAAATTCACCATAAATCGAAATATTGTGCTAGAGACGTCCAATTTGTTGCAAAATGAAGGCAAATGATTGAATATTACTATAATATAAGAATTTTTAGCTTACAATTGCGTTTCTCGACCATTTCTGTAGAGTCAAAGTTTGACCGAAGGTTGTAATTTTTGCACTTATCGTTATTTATATGAAAATATTTCAAAATTGATAAAAGCTACAATCATGAGTATTTTTTAGTTGTATTGTGCATGAAATTGCGCACATTTTCATATATAATACTTCATGTAAAGGATAATTTAAAATGGTGCAATAATTATGTCAAAGTGACGAAATAATTTCCGAGATGTGTCACTGATACTTTTTAGTGCGATAAGAAAGAAATTCGCGCTTGCGCGCCTGCGTAGCGATTGTAAACAAAACAACGCCTTGATCCGTGAACTCCCAGCATCCCCCAAGGCGCGTGATACAAAAGTTTTCGGCTGTAGGCCTATAAGTATTTTTCCGCGAATTTTTAAAAAAAACTTTTTTGAGCCGACGTATGATACGTCCAATCGGCATACGGGAGACATTTTGACTCGACGTTTAATACGTCCAATCGGCGTAAGAGGGTTAATAGGCTAAGATAAATATATAGCATTCCATCTGGCTATAAATGTGTTCTAGTTTCCCTTAAATGGATACAGTGCCAAAGGTGGCAACTTATTTGTGGGAAGTTTGGGGGACTTTTAAAGGTCATTGCTGGAAGCTCACGGATACCATCATAGTAGTTCCAAATAACATGCTAATTCTTAATGCTAGAATCGCTGGCAAGTGATTCTAGCATTCTGCCTAAACAGAGCATACAGTAGGAAAAGGGTACCCAAGAGGTGACAATAAAGAAGAAAGGAAATTATTAAGAAGATATGAGAAGTCAAAATAGGAACAGTCCAAAAAGAGGAATAGGAAGCAATTGGAAGTAGCAGAATCTGGCACTCTCATCTGGATGGAGAAAGGCCAGATTTTCTCTAAAAGAATATGGCACTGTGCCAGGGCACTAGTGCAGAGGGAGCCTATGGGTTCTTCCAAGGTTTCTGAAATCCTCGGCGTCCTCAACCTTTCTTCCTTCAGACTCTCCAAGGTCAGTTTGGTGACGCGTGCGAGATGCCGTGATAGCTGATAGCATTGGCTCTGATTGATGCTACAGTTAGAACAGTGACATTTGCCCCCGTGTCTGACGCTGCTCGACTCTGTCCCTGACGTTCTTCGGCCAACTGAGAGTCGATAGAGTCCTTACACCCGGACTGGTTAGCTTGCTGACGAAGGGGAAGAGGGGAGGTGATTATGGGCTCCCAATTTAGGGGTGAACAACTCCAGGGTCTTTTGCTGGCTGTTTCCTGGCGGTTTATTAAGAGGATTAGTAAAAATGGCTCAAAGTCCCTTAAGGGCAGAGCATGGCACTGCTGGATGCTGTCGAGTGGCACTGGCTGTGCAGAGGTAGGTCTCGGAGGACTGTAGGATTGATCTGGAGGGAGGTGAGGGCCGGGGCCCTGAGGCTGTTCAAAAATAGGAAGCTTAATATCTTGTCTTAACAAGACATCATACTTGCCGGGAATGTTGTAGCCACCGCCAAAGTACATATTTTTGAACAGTGAGGTTGTTTGATCCTTAACCAGACAGTGGGCAGGAGCAGTCTAACATGGTTGAGGCTTTCAATTGTAATTAATCTATGCCTCTCAAATTATTGATATCTGCGCACCAGAGTCATCGAACGTTCGGACCTGGTTGGCAGGATACTGACCTCTGGGAGGTGCAACAAAAAATTGGGGCCCTGAGCTGGGGGGCCTAGAGTTGACGGGTCTGTCACTGCCATGGCAATGGCGAGAGCGGCAGCCCTTTTGGGGCAATGAGCCGAGGAAGAGGTGTGCCCATGCACTTTGTATGAGTCACAAAAGCTGCTGCTGTAATCAGGCTTTGGCCGGTTGTTCCGCTGCCAATGGCCATTATTATGATTATTTTAGTGATTTCCATTCTGAGGGGGAAGCAGGGGTCAACCGCGAAGGATCTGGTCTTAAGTGGCACTGCTCTGAGGAGTGCACAGGTTTTTTGTTACAATGCCCGCACACGGGCTTACACAGCTAATTATTTTGCCACTGCATTATCTGAGTGTTGCAAGAAGGGAGCATCAGGGCAGATTTTCTTGTTAATGAACTCTGTAAGTGTGTGATGTGTCCCAGCTATCCGCCCACTTACAGCACGCTACAATTGATTTTGGATTCTTAGCCACCAAGTAAGTAGCAAGCTCAGGAGGGGCATATGACAGGAAATCCTCCAACTGAAAAAGTTTGAGGATCTTTTCCGCAGAGGCAGCGTTGGAGGCCCTTGTCCATCTCTGGTGGGCAGGCATCTTCTTTGCCATCCATTCTGAACACGTCTTCCGGACTCCTTTGGCATGCTCCTCCATTTTTGTCCCCACCTGTTGGGGGTGATTTTGAAGGCTTTGATGATGGCCTCCTTTATGTGAACGAGATCTCTTTGCTTGTGAACGGGGAAGGCTTGGAAGGCGATGGCCCCCTTTCCTTCAAGGTGTTTTCCCAAGATGAGGGCTACTTTGGCAGGAGGAGGTTGGAAGTTTTCCAGGACCTTTTCTATGTGGTCAAGCCAGGCCTCTGCCTCGGATTTGTTCCATGGTCAGATGAGTGTGCCCTATGCTATTAAGTGTGGAGTGTAATGAACAGGATGCTGGGAGCTGCATGCTAGCATTGACCATAGCCAGTTTGGTGAGCTTTCTCCTGTCATCTCTGCCCTTTCTGCTGCTTCCCTTCATTTTTGGAATTCCCTTTCTTTCTCCCTTTTTGTTCTTCCTTCTACTTTTCTGTTCTTGCAGCAGCTTCTTCTCCTCTCTTGGAATTCCCTTTCTTTCTGTGCTTGTCCAACTTCTCATTTTTTGTTACTGAGTGGCAAAATTGGGAAAATATATGATACTTTTTAGAGTGTATATATGGGAGCATGAATAAATGTATATATTGTTTGTGTGTTCCAGTATAAAAATATTTGACTTTGTGGAGTTTTTAATTTAATTTTAATCTATTCAGCTTTATACTGAATGGCGTATTTGGTCCCTGTTCTTGGCTTCAGGCATTTTTAATCGAATCCTTCAGGCCAGCCCTATGAGAGCTGACATTCAGCTCAGTGGTCTGGTTAAGAGGACTTTATAATAATAATGATAATATAATAATAATGATCCACCTATGGGAAAGTTGCCTCTTATTTAGGATTATATGGATCATCTGTAGTAAAAATGTTTATATAATATTTTTGTTTTTCCTGCATTTTTATATCTGTTACTTCTTTGAATGTTTTGGACCATATTGTAATTGAATGTGCCGTTATGACACCATAACAGTGTCTTTAGAGGGATTAATCATTATCAAAGGGAAAACTTTTAGCTCACTTGCTCTTTGCTATAGCAAGAATTTGCAATGAATTTCAGTCCTAATATCGGTCTTATCCCTGAAGTGTAAAAGCCGAAGGCTTGAGGATCTTCCCTCAGGTACCCTGAACGATAAGTTCCACAAGACTCGAAGCTGAGATTCCTTTGTGTTGTAACACTCCACCAGTTTTAAATCTTTTTATTTAATTGAGAACATTGAAATTACCATTTTCTTGTGAGTGTCCTTACCGAACAATTATAGAGCCGTGATTTCCACGAGCGGCAGGATACTAAATTCAAATTTAGCGCGTCGGCGTCGCCAACACTGGTGGTGATGACGTCATCTCCTCCACTCGCGGGAGGAGAACCAGGTAACAACTGCCCAGGTGAATCCAATTCTTTTCCTGCCGGCGTCCGGTGAACATCGGTGGTCGGTGCGATTGGATGACTTTGCTTCGCTTTTTTTATTGTGGATTTGATCTTCGGAATTGGTGAAGTACTCTTTTTTGGCGTTGTTATTATTTTGCTTTTTATTTAGGCGTTGCCATGTCGGATTCTAGTCCGTCGGGAGTTAGGTTTTGCATCTCAGGATGTAAAAACTAGATTATCCAAGTTAGAGTATGATTCTCACACTAAATGTGTAAGTGTAGGGGACAGGTTTGTTCTTGCAGATCGAAACATGTAACGAGTGTAGTGATTGGACTGATTCTCAATGGAAGTTTTTTAGTTCATACTCGGAGAAATTAGCTAAAGACAGAATTAGAAAAGCAGCGCTTAGGGAAAGTAGACTTAGCTCTGCTTCGTCTTGCGATGCATCTGTTCCTTCTGTTTCTCCTCAAATTGTTATGTCTCCTTTAATACACCTCCTATTCCTCCTACTAATCCCACTTTCTCCGGCTTCCCGTGTAGTTTCTTTCTTCCGACACCATTGCCAGTCTGGAATCGAGGTTAGATCAGAAATTTTCGGTACTAGCGAATACGGTTTTGCAACTTGGTAATTCAGTTAAGACGTTTTTGGAGAAAGCGGCTTCAGGTAAGTGTGTAGTTGAGGGTGCGTCTGTCTGTCCTGACACGTCTCCTAGACAAAGGTCACTGTCCAGCTCCCCCGCACCGGGGAGAAGACATACCGGAAGTCCAAGGGAGTCGATCGGGATTTGCCCACAGACAGGCGCCTCTCTTGTTGAGCCTGTTGCGCCTCAACGGGCTCGGTTAAGCGTTGGAAAGGTGTTGCGGTCAGACGCCTTTCGAATGATTCAAGCGATTCGTCTCCGGTCGCGTGGCGCTCTTGGCGAGATTCGCCCGTTTCGCGTCCTTAAAGAGGCGTTCAGGCGCCGATTCTTCGCCTCCTCCAGTCAAGCGGTATAAGGAGCCTGAGAGTAGGGTTGCAACCGCGGCCGTTAGCGGCTCGTTCGTCGCCTCATCTGTGCTTTTTCGGCTCCATCTACTAGTAGAGATTGTGGTTTTAGCGCTGTAGCTAGCAGTTCTAAGGGTTTTTCTTTAGGCGCTTTTTCGTCTGTTACGCCTGATGTGCCTGTTTCGCCTCGAATTTCGGCGGCTCCGAGCGAGGCGCAAGTAGTTTTTTTCGCCTCCTGCTGAACATTTAGGCTCTTCCAAACCTACGTTAACTGTTTTTGATTCGTCTCTGGCGCCTTTGCGCAAGCAGTTAGAGATGTTAACCAACTGGATGAATGAGTCCAAGGGTGGTTCGAAACCTTCAGATCAGGGTTGTAGTTCCGTCTACTTCTTCGGCGGTATCGGAGAATGAAGAAGAAGTAGAGGAGGATGGATTCACATCACCTCTCGTGTTATTCCTCGTCTCCTTAGATTTCTTCTGGCGTATCGTTATCCCAGATTATTTTGAGAAAGCGGCTCCGCGCTCCCCAACTTCGACTTTTTTGATGAGGAGAAACTTCAGACCCTCTCCTCCCAAAACTTGTTCTATCTAAAGCGGTTAGACATTCGTTGAAAGAGACTGAGAAATGGATGTCTATGAAAAGAGACTTAGGCAATGCTCTTTTTGCTTACCCTCCCTCTAAGTTGCTTCGTAAGAGGTATAGGTTTTATGGTAACTGGGGAAGCTCCTTCTCTGGCGAGTTTCTGCCTCCTCCCAGGGAGACTTCTCCAGTTTAATCGACTCCTCTAGAAGATCTGCTTTCGCCGCAGCGAAAGTTTCTTACAGCGCCGGAGTGGACCACGTTGTAAAGAATCAATTTAAACTTTTGGAAGTCTTTAGCTTCCTTGATTGGACTATTGGCGCTTTAGCGGCCAAGATCGAAGACTGTCCTTCTCTTTCTCAGGAGTTAGCGGAGGATTGGATTGGTGTTTCTGTCCTGTGCGGACAAATCATTAGGGATGGATGTGATGAGTTAGCTTCGCTCATCGCCTTTGGTACCCTTAAGAAAAGCAACTTTGGTGCTCCTTTGCTTCTAAAAGGGTTACTTCCCACAGAAGTCTGCTCTCTTGTTCGCTCCTTTTTGTGAAAGATAACCTCTTTCCAGACGATGTAGTGTTGTCAATTGCGTCTGCGCTAGATAAGAAATCTACTTCGGATTTACTGGCACAGTCTACTAAGAGACCTAAAGCTCCTGTGGAGACTGTTCCTTCGGTTTCTCCTCTGGCCCAAGTGCCTTTTCGAGGGAGAAAACCCAAGCGCTTCTTTCGGCCGAAGTCGAATTTGCGACCTCAGTCTAAGGCCTCGGCCAAGGTTAACAGACCTTCCAAATGAAAGCTCGGTTCTTCATGCACCAGTGGGAGCCAGGCTGGCTCTGTTTTGGGAGGAATGGGAAAACAATAAGAGGAGCAGAAGCCTGGGTAGTGCAAGTACTCAAGTTCGGCTATCGTATTCCTCTCGTTTCACCTCCCTCGCTCTCACCTGTGCCAATTCCATTCCAGGCATACTCTCCGGGCTCAGACAAATTTCTGGCGCTAGCCGCAGAAGTGGAAGCGCTTGTTCTCAAAGAAGCGATAGAACAGATAGAAGGGGATTTTCCTCCAGGCTTTACAATCGCCTTTTTGTAGTTCCCAAGTCATCAGGGGGCTGGAGGCCGGTTTTGGATGTGAGCGCCCTGAACTTGCATGTCCAGAAAACAAAATTTCATATGGAGAACCACTCGGTCGGTTCTGGAGTCCATCAGACAGGGGGATTGGATGGTCTCTCTGGACATCAAGACGCTTATTTTCACCATTCCGATACATCGCGAATCTCGAAGTACCTGAGGTTCATGTTCGAAGGCAAGGTGTTTCAGTTTCGGGCGCTTTGCTTCGGACTAGCGACCGCTCCTCAAGTTTTCACCAGGGTTCTATCCCCGATAGGAAGCTGGCTGCACATATTAGGAGTAAGAAATCTCCCTCTATCTGGACGATTGGCTTCTCCGGTCGGAATCAGAGAGTCGGTGCATGAAGGACCTTGGAACAACTCTGGATCTTGCCAGAAAGTTAGGAATTCTGGTCAACAACAAACAGAAGTCCAGTTGGTTCCATCTCAGAGCATCCTTTATTTGGGATGATTCTGAATGCTCAAGTTTTTCGGCTTTTCTGTCCCCGAAGAGGGTTCAAGGCTGTCTGGAGACAGTTCAGGAGTTCTTGGACAAAAAAAGGTAAGTTCTGCCAATCAGTGGATGAGGCTCCTGGGCAAATTGACGTCAGTGGAGAAATTTGTGACGTTGGGAAAACTGCACATGAGACCTCTGCAGTTTTTCCTGAGAGCCTCTTGGTGCAGGAAGACACAACCAGACTCGATTACCTTTCCTCTCACAGATCAAATAAAAGAGGACCTAAGGTGGTGGCTCTCTCGAGCAAGGTTGGAAGAAGGGTTAGATTTACGACCCATCCTCCCGAACCTACAGTTCTTTTCCGACGCATCGGACACAGGTTGGGGAGCCCTACCTACTGGGAAATCAACGGACTTCAGGAGCTTGGTCGGAGAAGGAGAAGTTCCACATAAATGTAAAGGAACTGTTAGCAATTTTCTTGGGGCTCAGACAGTTCGGAGCTTAGTAGAAGGTCGAGTAGTGGCAGTGCATTCCGACAACTCCACGGCTCTCTCGTACGTGCGGAAACAGGGGGGGACTCAGTCTTTCTCTCTGTACGAAGTAGCCAAGGATCTCCTGTGGTCAAACGAAAGGCGAAGGTTCAGCTAGTCCCGAGATTTGTTCCGGGAAAGATGAACTTCCCTGGCGGGACGAGTTTTAAGTCGTCAACAGCAAGTGTTACCTCTGGAGTGGACTTTGGCAACAAGATTTGTCAGAAACTTTGGCGCCTTTGGGGACGACCGTCAAATAGACCTGTTTGCGCATCAAGGAACAACCGTCTTCCTCTCTTTTGTTCTCCAGTCCCAGATCCTCTAGCTTGGTCGGTGGACGCAATGCTGTTGGATTGGTCGGGTCTGGAAGGCTTATGCTTCCCTCCGTTCGGTCTAATAAGAGGAGGTGCTGAACAAGTTCATGTCGCACGCAATGTAACACTGACGTTAATCGCTCCCTTTTGGCCCAGGAAAGAGTGGTTCCCGACCTTCTCCAGTTGTTAGTAGACTTCCCCAGACTTCTTCCTCCAGAGAAGTGGCTTCTCAAACAACCTCACTTCAAGAGGTTCCACCAAAAACTTGTCCGCTCTAGCTCTGACAGGGTTCAGACTGGTCCGGAATCTTGTCAGAGCGAAAGGATTTTCAAGAAGAGCTGCAGAAGCTATCGCTCGTTGTAGGAGAGAGTCTTCTAACAAACTCTATCAAGGGAAGTGGAGAATCTTCAGAGAGTGGTGTAGAAGTGCTAAAGTCTCTACTTCTGCGACCTCTTTAACAGAAATAGCAGATTTTCTTCTATTTCTTAGGAACTCTAAGAAACTGGCTCCTTCGACGATCAGAGGATATAGAGCCATGCTCTCTTCGGTTTTTCGACATCGAGGTTTGGATATTTCCTCCAATTCAGATCTGTCGGACCTCATTAGGTCTTTCGAAACCACTAAGCTCCCGCAAGATACAGTGGCTTGGAACTTAGATGTGGTGCTTAAGTTCCTCATGGGCCACCGTTTGAGCCTTTGAAGTCGGCTTCACTCAGGAACTTGATCTAAGAAGGCCACTCTTCCTTATTGCACTAGCTTCTGCTAAGCGTGTCAGCGAATTGCACGCTATAGACAAAAGAGTCGGTTTTTCTCAAGGCAATGCCGTATTTTCGGTATCTTTGACCTTTCTAGCCAAAATTATGAATCCTTCTAATCCATGGCCGAGGAGTTTTGTGGTAAGGAACTTATCTGATTTTGGTTTGGACATGAGGAGGAAGAAAGGCTCTTATGTCCAGTCAGGGCTATTAAGCAGTATCTGTTTGCCACTAAGGGTATTAGAGGACAATCTTCTAAGCTCTGGACCTCGGTTCAAAATCCCTCTCGTCCTCTATCTCTTAAGAATGCTATATCGTTCTTTATTAGAGAGCTTATCAGGGAAGCTCACTCGCAGTCCGAGAACGACAATCTTTCCGTTCTGAGAGTTAAAGCTCACGAGGTTAGAGCAGTGGCAACTTCTTTAGCATTCAGAAAGAATTTATCTTTAGCTTCGATCTTCAGAGCACGTTCTGGAGATCGAATTCGGTTTTTGCGAGTCATTATCTCAAAGAGATAGAAACGGTTTTCGAGAAATTGTAAAACGTTAGGTCCTCCCGGTGGCGGTTTCTGGCATGGTGTTGGGAGAAACGGCACAGGGGTCGTCACCTCTATGCTAACTTTTCACCTTGAATAGGTTGTCGAGTTCAAGGGAAGCTGGGGGTACTGAGTACCTGGATACTCACCAGTCTGTTAGGTCAGATTTTACAATGGTTGGGTATATATGTTTTTAAATCTGGTGTTGTGACAAATGTTTTGTATGATTGAATTTCTGGTCTTAGCCCAGGGCAAGGGCAATCTTTGTTGTTACTATCCTCCGTCAGTCAGCCTTGACTCGCTTGAACTACGGAAGGATTCCACTCCTGTAGAGGCTAACTTTGGTCAAATTCCAATTCCTCTACAATAGTAAGAATAGCACCGACCAGAGGCCAGTAACAGTCTGCTTGTAGCTCTCTACAAGGTAAGGTACAACAGACACCTTGAGTGTTTACTGGTATTGCAATAAATGTAACCATTTAAAAATACTAGTGGTCCACTGAATCCCACCTTCCCATAAAGTGTAATCAGCTCTATAATTGTTCGGTAAGACACTACAATAAAAATGAAATTTTCATTTTTATTAAAATGAAGTTTTATTGTATACTTACCGAACAATTATGATTATACCCACCTCCTCCCCTTAGGTGGACGGACGGGCAGAAAGAATTGGATTCACCTGGGCAGTTGTACCTGGTTCTCCCCGCGAGTGGAGGGAGATGACGTCATCACCACCAGTGTTGGCGACGCCGACGCGCTAAATTTGAATTTAGTATCCTCCGCGCCTCGTGGAAATCACGGCTCTATAATTGTTCGGTAAGTATACAATAAAACTTCATTTTAATAATGAAAATTCATTTTTGTTTCCCATATATTATATAATAATTTATAATATTAAAGAGAAGGTAATATTCCCCTTATTAACTGGTTGTCAAATTTTGTATATTTTTCCCTAGTCTTTGAACAGATGATATAATAGAAAGTACTTTGTTTTTGTTAAGCATAGGTACAGTAAGTGACATATAAAGGTTAATTTTCACCATTTATTACCTGTTTCATTTATAATATTAGGTAATGCAATTTTGTCCCTTTAATTGATGAATTTCACAGATATTTATTGACTGATAAGGGTTTTTTTCATATGAAGTTGGGCAGTGTTACTGACTGTAATTTATACAAGTAGCCTTGGAGTTATATGATACACTAAACATAAAGACTGTACTTTTTACTTATTACAAATAAAATCGTGTATAATTTCAGCTTCTTGAATTTTTAATTTCTTCTTTTTTCAAGGTAGGAAAGTATCTTTTCTCTTAATATAATTGAAGTATGAAGTTCATGTTATGAATCCAGTATACAATTTTTTAAAATTTTTTCTTTACATGTTTGGTATATGTAATATTATTTTATGATCTCCATTGTTAGGCATATCACTCATTGATTCTCATCTTGGGTATCTTTAATCTCTCATGTTCTAAGTTAGACTATATCTTCTTGACTTGTCCCTGAGGTGAATTATTTGTAAATAGTTGCCACAATTTTTATTAGACATTAGAATTTCGAGCCATTGTGTTACGTTGAGATAACAACTGCTGTTGGTGTAAGTAAAGCACTGGTGGATGACATTTCCAGTATACTATAATGTTGTTCCTTTTCTAGTGAGAATGTAATCTATCTGATACATTATTTCCTTTCAGATCAGACAGCTTGCATTTGGGGTATAGATGGAGGGCGTAATTTGCTCCAGTACACAGGTCATAGCGGTTCAGTAAATTCCTTGTCAAGTTTCATCCATCACAAGATCTGATTCTTCAGCAAGTGGTGATCACATCAGCTCACATTTGGCAGGCAGCCATTACTCCAGATCAGCTGGTACGTTTCTGGTCTTAAGTAATCATTGCCTTTGGCAACAAAAATCTGCTTCAAGATACTATTGTATTGTTAATGATTGTTCTTTTATAATGAAATACACTTTTGTTTTTATGAGAAACTTTGCATGTCTTTTTATGAAACATTCTCATCATTCTTGTACATTTAGATATATCTCTATTTAGAAAAGTGTGGTTTGAGTTTGGTTAAGTATTCTTGTGGATGCTCACATACTGAGATGTTCAGTTTTCTTTTGGTGTTCTTTAGCAGTTAGATGAGTTTACAGCAGGTGTGAGCACCATCGTAATCTAAGAATTCAGTCTTTCTTTTATTAGAATTATTTTGAAAAACACTAAGAGCACCCCATCATCTGTAACTTACATTAAGCATTTTGCTTGACACAAAGTGAATCGGACAGAATTCTCCAAAAAAGAATCTGTCATGTTTGCCCACTGCATTTTGGAATTGATCATAGGTCCCAGATGGTCAGGGGTGAGAAAAATTATAAGTAGTAAATGTAAATACTTTTTGGATGATTTTGAATCAGCTGTGATGAAAACATCCAGACAGAATTAATTTATATAGTACTTATAGTATACAATACTTATAGTATATAGTACTTATAGTTAGTACTTAGTATGTAGTTGTTTTATCCATTTAGGGAACAACTTCTTCGGGAAAATTTGCACTTTTGTTTCAGAATGAAAATCAGATACATGAGCAGTTCACATTGAGTATTTTCTTGCTCTTAGCTTTGGCTTTTGATTAGCAAGTGATTAGCATGTTTAACTTTGCACCAACAGAAGAAGCACCGTAGCTTTTAGATCTTCCACTAGTTGACTGCTTTCAGGGAATTGCCAAACAATTCGGAAATTAATAAAAGCACTGTGCGACTGAACAGTATGGTATTCATAGATTTCTGTTTAACCCAATCAGAGAGTGCATTCTTCTGAGGATGAGGTCGATGGTAGTGACCGAGAAGATGAAGATGACGGTGGCGGTATTGGAGGAGGAGGACGTCTCAGTGACGGAGGAGGGGCAGCCTCACTCAGAACCCCTCTTAGAGAGTTGACAGGTCACACCAGTGTGGTCATTGCAGCTGATTGGCTACCTGGTGGAGACCAAGCCATCACTGCAGCATGGGACAGAACGGCTAATCTATATGATGCCCATACAGGAGAATTGCTCTCACAACTGATTGGTAAGTTTGGATACTATTATAGATTGTTTTTTCTGAGGTTGATGAATGGATTTGCTTAGCACTTCAATTGCCAGTGGATATTCTTGATATTTTATGGATTCCCCATGAATTTTCCTGAAATTTTTTGTGACTTCCTGATGCTTTTGTCAACTATGGGAGAAGCATTAGTGCTTTATAATTTTTCATCGTGTATTATTGCCGTTTAAAGGAATAGTATTATCAGGAGTAGATGAAGCAAGTCAAAGGAAGGACAGAAATTATGAACAGGGGTATTTGATATGTTCCTGACATTCCTTTGCAAGTTGAAAGAGGCAAAGGTTTAATGGCTTTTGTTGTGAGACCTGGTACTTATGTGAGGTGCAATGAAAATTCAATTGTTCATCTTCTGCAGTAGAATTCCTTCATCTGTAGACGGTCCACAGAGTCCAAATATTATTCATGTCCCAGAAAAAAATATTCAGTGCAAAGGTTCCCCCTTATATATGTTATAGATAACTCCAAATGTATATCAGGTGTGGAATTTGCTTCTGTATTGTCAAGTAAAAGAAACCAGTTTTGTTTATGTAGCATTGCTTTTGTGTTCTCAGTAGAAATTTTTGAAATATGATTAGCACTTGAGGTTACTAAAATTATACTACCACAATTGTAATTTTAAGTGACTAGAATCTATAGTATCCTACAAGAATTTATGTCTAGATTTTCGTTGCAACAAGAAGCTTTAAACTTGCAAGTTAAATGATGTTAGTAGAAATCTTATATGCTGGCTCATTGTTCATGTTGACAGTTAGGAAATTTATGATGTCGATAAAGCAAGTAAAGCTTCAAATATAACAATATTAAGTTTCTTATAATTGGCAAACTACATGGAGAAAGGAATCCAGTAGCAATAAATGAGGCTGGATCAAAACCATCATTGGATTGTAGAGTATTTCATATTGACCTTTTGATATTTTATGAATAGGACACTTGACCCAGGGCATTTTCTTATGTGAAGATCTTAACTAATCAACAAGTTTTGAAAGCAAATTAAGAAGTATATTTATGCAATCAACAAATTTTTTAAGTTTCTTAATGTTATGTTATCTCTACTTTTGATTCTTAAGACTGTATCCCTCAGTTATAGTAATTTGTGGTTTAGATTTTCTTAACCCTCTTACGCCGGAGCGGTAAATAAAAATTTGTCTCCCGTGTGCCGGAGGGGTTTCGGAGTAAGCGCGGAAGCGGAAAAAATATTTTTTTCAAAAAATCATAGCGCGCTTAGTTTTCAAGATTAAGAGTTCATTTTTGGCTCCTTGTTTTGTCATTGCCTGAAGTTTAGTATGCAACCATCAGAAATGAAAAAAATTATCATTATCATATATAAATAATGCGATATATGATAGCGCAAAAACGAAATTTCATATATAATTGTATTCAAATCGCGCTGTGCGCAAAACGGTTAAAGGTAACAAGTTACTTTTTTTCGTTGTAATGTACACTAAATTGCGATCCTTTTGGTATATAACACATTGTAAAACGATAAAAGCAACACAGAAAAAATATTATCACAAAATAATGCATGAATTCGTAACGCGTGGACGTAAACAAATATTTTTTTCAAAAATTCACCATAAATCTAAATATTGTCCTAGAGACTTCCAATTTCTTTCAAAATGAAGAAAAATGATTGAATGTTACTATACTGTAAGAGCATTAGCTTACAATTGCAGTTTTTGACCATATCTGACGAGTTAAAGTTGACCGAATGTCAAATTTTTTTATATATATATTTTTTATATGCAATTATTTCGGAAATAAGAAAAGCTACAACCTTCAAATATTTTTAGTTTTATTCTACATGAAATTGCGCACATTTTCATATATAAAAATCTATGAAATGCCTAATATGAAATGGAGCAAATATTCCGAGAATGGGACGTACGTATTTCGGAGATTTGTGGCGGAGAATCCGCGCGCGGAGGGAAGGAAAGATTTTTTTATAAATTCACCATAAATCTAAATATTTTGCTAGAGACTTCAAATTTGTTTCAAGATGAAGATAAATGACTGAATATTACTAGACTGTGAGAGTTTTAGCTTACAATTGCGTTTTTCGACCATTTCGGTAGAGTCAAAGTTGACCGAACGTGGTTTTTTTCTATTTATCGTTATTTATATGCAAATATTTCAAAAATGAGAAAAGCTACAACCTTCAATCATTTTTAGTTGTATTCTACATGAAATTGTGCACATTTTCATATATAAAACTTTATGTAACGGCTAATTTAAAATGGTGCAAACATTACCACAATCGCACGTATGATTTTTTCGGAAGTGTTACCGCGCGGACGTAAAGAAAATGTTATTTTTTCATAAATTCACCATAAATCGAAATATTGTGCTAGAGACTTCCAATTTGTTGCAAAATTAAGGTAAATGCTTGAATATTACTAGAATATAAGCGTTTTAGCTTACAATTGCGTTTTTCGACCATTTCGGTAGAGTCAAAGTTGACCGAAGGTTGAAATTTTGGCAATTATCGTTATTTATATGAAAATATCTCAAAACTGATAAAAGCTACAACCATGGGTTGTTTTAGTTGTATTGTGCATGAAATTGCGCACATTTCCATATATAAAACTTTATATAACGGCTAATTTTAAAATGGTGCAAACATTACCACAATCGCATGTATGATTTTTTTCGGAAGAGTTACCGCGCGGACGTAAGGAAAAAGTTTTTTCATAAATTCACCATAAATCGAAATATTGTGCTAGAGATTTCCAATTAGTTGCAAAATTAAGGTAAATAATTGAATATTACTAGAATATAAGCGTTTTAGCTTACAATTGCGTTTTTCGACCATTTCAGTAGAGTCAAAGTTGACGAAGGTTGAAATTTTGGCAATTATCGTTATTTATATGAAAATATCTCAAAACTGATAAAAGCTACAATCATGAGTATTTTATTGTTGTATTCTACATAAAAATGCGCACATTTTCATATATAATACTTCATGTAACGGCTAATTTACAATGGTACAAAAATTATGTCAAAGTGACGAAATAATTTCCGAGATGTGTCACAGATACTTTTTAGTGCGGCAAGAAAGAAATTCGCGCTTGCGCGCCTGCGTAACGATTGTAAACAAAACAACACCTTGATCCGTGAACTCCCAGCATCCCCCAAGGCGCGTGATTCAAAAGTTTTAGGCTGGTAGGCCTATAAGTATTTTTCCGTGAATTTTAAAAAAAACTTTTGTAAGTCGACGTAAAATACGTCCAGTCGGCACACGAGAGACAAAAAATGTTGACGTAAAATACGTCCAGTCGGCATAAGAGGGTTAAGTGCCTTAGCATTTTCAGTGTGTGGCTTTTGATTAGTAAATGATTATGGTAGTTAACACAGCTTTATGCCCTTAACTTTCCAGTTTTGTTTTACATGTCTTTATATCATATCTATGCAGGGCATGACCAGGAGTTAACACACTGTTGTTCGCATCCAATGCAGCGATTGGTTGTCACAGCAAGTAAGGATACTACCTTCCGGCTTTGGGATTTCAGGGAGCCAATCCATTCTGTTTCAGTCTTCCAAGGTCACACAGAGTAAGTTTTAAAGAATAAGTCTTGGTATAATATTCATTTTTAATAGCATAGCCACCCTCAAAAGAGTTACGTACTCATTTGGTCCTTGAGGGGTTCCATAAGATAGACCAGGCAACAAGCAAAGAACTCAATTTTATTATCAGCTGCTATTCTATCCCATACAGAAAGGAGGAAAGTTGTTTACGTGTCCTCCTTGCTGAACTGAGACCTTTACTTGTGGAGTTTCAAAATCTTGTTTACCGTGAAAATTACCCACCCAAAGTGCTAGGTACCTAGTGCAGAAACTACAGACATCGTCTCTTCGACAATACGTAATAGTCCGTGTGAAAGTATGGTTAGGTTATATTCATGCCTAGAGTCCTTGAGGTCTTTGCTGAAATACTTCTACATTTTCTTATATATCCTTTTGAATACAAGTGCCTTGCTGTTTTAACAATCATGGCATACAATGTGGCATTTGTTGAACCCTTCCTTTATGGATTGGAATTGATTCTAACGCAGAAATTGTTGCTTCCCTTCTCAGGTATTTTACATTGCAATGACCTGCTGCAAGGCTTCTCATTCCTGGGTCCCTGAATATGGTGCTTAGGCTTTTTTCAACCCCTCAATTCGGTCCATTACAACCATGACATATATGCTGTAAAAAGCAATCCTCTTTACTGCTTGGCATCAGGAGCTTGCAATAGTGATTTGGGCTCTCTTAGGTGGGAACAACACTACATTACTCATACAGCTAACAGTCATTTATTACTGTCTCCTGGCCATTGTTCTGACAAGGGCCTCAATTTGCCAAATAAAGTTCTTTAGTTTTCCTTTACCTAGAGGTCACAGACAATATCGCAGAAAGTCCGTTTTTCATACACTCTAGCACAACAAACCATTCCCTCTACATGAGCTGAGAATAGTTGTGGATCCCCTTATTAAAAAGGCATATCCCAATCCTTTACCTAAGTTGTATGACATTCAAAAAGTAAGCTCATCATTAGTTTTCTTTGGAAATATTTCTTTGAAGAAGTCTTCTAGCGTACAGGGTGGTCATCAGCACAAAGTTCCTAAAATATATGCCATGAGCTCGAACAAATCTAATTACACTGTGTGTCAGTAGTTGGTACAGTAAGTTTTGACTCCATAGGTGCTACAGCAGAAAACCGGGGGTCATCTTGATCGGGTGGGTATGCTAAGATATCACGGGGAAAGGTGCAACAATACTGTGACCAAACCCAGCACATTTAGGTAAGTTACTGCAGAACTACATCTTAATCATTGTAAATTTGTGTTTGTTTTATGTTTTTTGTTGCCAAACCCTATGGGTATCTGGAATAAAGGATGTGGTTTATGACTTGTGGCTTAATCATGGACCAAAAATTTTACCTGGATTTTTGGGATTGAATTTTAAGAGCATAGCCATTGTGTTGCCAGTCAATTTCTTTGGTAAGCTTCTTTGAGGACAGACAGTGGCTACGCTATCAAAAAACAGGTTTTGACTTAGGAAAAACCTATTTTTGGTAGGTGCTGTGAGTCATCAAATGCTTCCACTTTCCCTGGTGAAAAGCCATGTGATTTGGGTGAATAATTATCTTGTATGGATTGAAAAAGAATACAGGCAGTCCCAGGTTATTGGTGGGGTTCCATTCTCGCAGGGTGCTGATAAGTGAAAACTGCCATTAACTGACTTTTGGTGACCACTCACTCACCACAAGGGTTAACCCCATTGACCATCAGCTCTGGATATCAGAGCGACAAGAGGGGATTAGCAACTCTCAAGGAAACCATAACAGCCATCACATAAATGACAGCTCAACAAGAAGTTCCAGAAGATTGCTGGGCCTTGATCTAGGCTAACAGCCTACACATCTCTTGAAAATGGGCCACAGATAGGGCCTGGAAGTACTCGAGTGTGGAGTAAAATAAAGTGTAGATACTCATAAATAAACACATTATACACAGTGATTTTGTGGGTTTCTTTTTCAATCTTCAGAAGAAAACTGAAAGAAGTTTTTGTTTGATTCATTAACCGAAATGCTGCGATTTATGGCACTTACGTCACCAACTTTCAGTTAATGGCGCTGAAAACCGGTTAATGCAGCTTCTGTTAGGTATGTTATGACACCATAACTCAATTATCTGATAACCAAAGCTTGGCCTCTTAGGCCGCCATAAATCACCAATTTTATGGTGCCAGACAAGCGTCATCAAACCGGACTGCCATTAACTGAGTCTGCTGATAACTGGGGACTCCCTGTAATGAGAGTTGGTCTGATGCGAGTTACATTGTCGGCCCAGTAATGAACAGCATGCAGTACACTGTTGCTGTATCTGCAGGTTGATTAATAGGAATGGAACCTAGGCAGCCACTGTAGACAGGAGAAAGAGCCCTCTTGCCTTGAGTCTTACTTTTTCAGTGTCAACGTGCACTATACTGGCCAGATCAGCTAGAAGAAAAAGCTTTGAACACTTGGTTGGTCTATCTTATGGAGCCTCTCAAGGATCATAAGAGTAACTCCTTCGAGGACTCACAGCAGCTACCAGGAATAAGTTTTTCCTATGTCAAAACTGGCTTTTATTTTACATACAAGTCATGTACAAGTATTATTACACCCTCATTAAAATAATTTGCTTTACCCTATGTAGCAAATTCCCCCCCCCCCCCCCCCCGTTGTTATTTCTCTGGTGCCATGCAGAAAGTGTTTAGCTGGTATTACTTAGTTTTGCTTCACAGTAAACCCACGATTCATAATTCAGCCCAAGTTTGTGGTCAGCACACTATTTCCCAGATGCTCCATCCTGATTTTAAAATATTTTTGCTGATCGGCAGCACTGTGCATATGCCTCTCAGGTCACTATGTTCCTAATAGGTAATAGCATCACTTTTCGTTTACTGCCCTGTTGGTAACAAAGCATTAATATCCTATGGGAATGGTTATATTAGTTAATTATTTAATTCATTGTTGTCTAATCACATAAGCATGTACTAAATTTAGTTTATCTCCATTTCCATTGTTTGTGCATTTGAGGGATTTCCATACAAATTGTTTACTCATATTGAGTTGAAATTACAATCACAGTTTTCCTAGAAATGCCCATTCTGAAGTCTTAAAGATGAAAGAAGCGGGAAAGCTATGAGTGACTGTCTGCACATATACACTTGTGAACTGTCAACTGGTAGGAACTACTTAGCTCTTAGATTGGATAAAGTGAGGATAAGGGAAAAGGAGGGTGGCACTTTAGTAATTGATTGAAAAGTATGTTACATGTAAAAACTTCATTGGTTGTTAGAAAACTTATCAATCGTATTGAACCAGAATCCATAATTTAGGCAGGAAGTGAGGCAGTTGAGAGTCCTTGCCTTTTCAAAGGCCTGTTGGATCTAAGGAAGCTCTTGGGAACAAGAACCAAGTCCCCAAGTATTTTCATGATGTATTGTGTGTAGTTGAGCATTCAAAGAAGAAATTAGATAGTTTGACAGAATCCAGATAACTACATCTCTTGAGAGAGGAAGATGTAGTGTCACAATGTAGGATGTGGCAGTGATTTATAACAACTCCATGTACCTGTGTTTGTGATAGTTGTGACGTCCTAGTTTCTGCTCAAAGCGTGGCGGTTAATAGATCCCTGAGTTCATGTTTACTCTCACTTTGGCTGTCTCATCCCTTGAAATATTTACAAAACACCTGTTGGATGGTCTGCATCTGTCTGTTGGATGCTAAGATCTTGGAGGGTTGAATCCTCTGCTGATGCATTGACAGGGAAGTTCATAATCCTGGACTCTTTGAGACCTTGGTCTATTATACTCATATGCGAAGAAGATGAATAAAAGAAGAATAGAAATAGGCCCTCTGAGAATTGAAGGGAGATTAACGAATGAAAAAAAAAGAAATTTGCAAACATACTGGCAGAACGATATAAGAGAGAATTCACCCCTAGAATAGATAATGAAGATAATGATATAGAAGTAAGGGACGAAAATAGTGAATATTTAGCTGACATAGAAATTAATGAAGCTGATATTGTGCAGGCAATTAATGAAATTAAAAATGGAGCTGCTGCAGGGCCTGATGGAATCCCTGCTATATTGTTAAAGAAAGTAGTTCATTCTATCGCAAAGCCACTTGCAATATTATTAAGACAAAGTGTAGATACAGGCAAGATTTATGATGAGCACAAATTAGCATATATCACCCCTACTTTCAAAAGTGGATCAAGACTAGAGGCAAGTAATTATAGGCCTGTGAGTCTAACATCACATATTATGAAAGTGTATGAAAGGGTAATGAAGAAAAAATATTATGAAACATTTAAATAAAAAATAATTTGTTTAATATAGGACACATGGTTTCGTACCCTGGAAAAAGTACACAAACCCAACTGTTAGTCCACCGTGAGAACATATTCAAAAATATGAAAAGCGGAAATGAAACAGATGTGGTTTATCTAGACTTTGCAAAAGCTTTTGACAAAGTAGACCATAATATATTAGCAAAGAAAATTAGAAAACACAATATCGTAGATAAAGTAGGAAGTTGGTTAAAAGAATTTTTACACAACAGAAAAACAGATAGTTATTGCAAACGATGAGAAATCGGATGAAACCAAGGTAATATCCGGTGTGCCACAAGGTACGGTGTTAGGTGCAATACTGTTTGTTATTATGATTGAAGACATAGACAGTAATGTTAAGGATTCGGTAGTGAGTAGTTTCGCTGATGACACAAGAATAAGTAGAGAAATTACTTGTGATGAAGATAGGAACACTCTACAAAGAGACCTTAACAAAGTATATGATTGGGCAGAGGAAAATAGGATGGTATTTAACTCTGATAAATTTGAATCAATAAATTATGGAGACAGAGAAGGAAAGCTATATGCATATAGGGGACCTAATAATGAGACAATCACAAATAAGGAAGGAGTTAAAGACCTTGGTGTGATGATGAATAGGAACATGTTATGCAATGAACAAATAGCAATTCTTTTGGCAAAATGTAAAGCAAAAATGGGAATGTTGTTACGGCACTTCAAAACAGAAAAGCTGAACACATGATTATGCTTTATAAAACATATGTTCGTAGTCACTTGAATATTGCAATATGATATGGTACCCACACTATCAAAAGGATATTGCACAAATAGAGAGTACAAATGTCCTTTACAGCTAGAATAGAAGAAGTTAAGGACCTTGACTACTGGGAAAGACTACAATCCTTAAAATTATATAGTCTAGAAAGGAGAAGAGAACGCTACATGATAATTCAGGCATGGAAACAGATAGAAGGAATAACAGAAAATATCATGGAACTAAAAATATCAGAAAGAGCAAGCAGAGGTAGATTAATAGTGCCCAAAACAATACTAGGAAAAAATCAAGGAAAGCACACAGGACATTAATCCACTACGCACCAGCATCGATAATGCAGCGTCTATTCAATGCGTTGCCAGCTCATCTGAGGAATATATCAGGAGTGAGCGTAGATGTGTTTAAGAATAAGCTCGACAAATATCTAAACTGCATCCCAGACCATCCAAGATTGGAAGATGCAAAATATACCGGAAGATGTACTAGCAACTCTCTGGTAGACATTAGAGGTGCCTCACACTGAGGGACCTGGGGCAACCCGAACGAACTGTAAGGTCTGTAAGGTAAGGCAATGATGGATGCCTCTTATAGGATCGAGGAAAAGGCCATAAGCATGAGTGGACTTCAAGACTGGACTAGTCCACTTGGTGGTGATATTGTCTTCAACATTGATCCCTATATGTAATACTTCCAAAGCTCCAATACTTGATGAGAGTTTGCCATGAAACTTAAGCTGTACACACTGAGAGTCTCTCCTAAGATATAGGCAACATTGGAGACCCAGAATTGAAATAGGGGTATTTGATGAATATTACTCCTCTCATCACATCCACAAAGGAATCTGCCCCTACTTTTTGGCAAAGGATGCGATTCAGTTTGCAGAAAACAGGAATTGGCTGCATCATTGACTTCTGAAATTAGTTGATGAGCATTGACCTTTGCTTGGGTGTGGTGGTTTTGGGGTCCCGCTCATCAATCTGTTCACATTATCAGTGAATTCTGAAGTGCTGAATAATGCTCTCCCCTGCTAGATACAGTTGCCAGGGAGAGGGACATGATAGTGCAGTCATCAACCAATTTTGATGCCTTTCTCACATTCTGCTGGATCAGGCAAGTCTCAGTGAAATTGTAAACTCGAACAATGCGGTGATTCTACTTGCTCCACTTAGATCCTAGCATGGCTCACCAACCGTATGGATATATGTAAGTGTTTACATAATAAAAAATATGGAATGTTGAGTCCATATTTAATATAAAAGTCTAAAACTAAAGAGGTCAACCAGATTGCTTGCAGGAATGTGATCAGACTAGAGACGCTAAAGATGTGAAGTATACAATAAAGTATGTAAGCTAAGATAACATGCCGTCACCTGTAGTCATTCAATTGTTTTTATAAACATTAGTCTAACGCTTCCCTGCTTGAGACAACTACCCCGACCTATAAGTTCCAACGGCCTACGTGATCTGTAGCGTGTCTCATTTGATTGTGTGTTCGTATGAAACTATGTCATCTGATAGTATGTTCATATGTTCGAACTACTGTCTGTTCCTTCATAACTTGTAACAGAGATGGTAGACAGGCAGAACAGAGTTAGCTATCGTCATTAGAAGACCTGTACCTCTTTACCTAAGCTTATCATGGAGAGGAATAGGTATTAGCCATCATCATTGGCAGAAGCGATCAAGCTATCGTCATAAAAGACTTGTACGATCATACCTGATCTCATCATGTAAAACTTCAGAAGAATATACCTATTTTTTATAACCTTGTGTTTTTCTACAAGGAACCTCCTCGCCGAACCATGAGTTTTAACGCATTACACATCGTCGTAAAAGATAATACCAGACTTTCGTAAGTGATCTACAATACCCCAGACACTCCATTGAAGATGGAAGTGCAATACCAACCGACTTAGCGTATAGATTATCGCTAGTCTAACATTACCTCATAGGGCGCCTTATCACAAGGCACAAGTCCCTAATATATATTCATCAAGAAGCCCAGGGTTCTTCCACCTTGGAAGAAAAACTTCTGGAATGGTGCACTTCATAAACTCCGTGATTTGTTGGATTAATTAAATTTCATGAATGATGGTTTTCCAGCACATATCCTAAGAGCATCTTTTCACATGTTCTTTTTCATGAAAAGTTGACCAAGTTTGGTGGTGAGCAAGAATTATTATCCGATGAAATTGAACACCTCTATTCCAGCAGTAGCAGTCTTTTTTCATTTCCTTAATAGAAGAAATTTTCTGAATACAGAGGACCACATAGCAGCTCTTTTCTTGTTTCCTTTCATTGCAGTCTGGATGAGAGTGCTGGACAAACATTGCAGACTTGATTAAGCCTTTTGGTTAGTCTGTTCCAAGGGCTTTGTGAAGCCACTTTGCTTGGATTTGACTTAGCATTGAGAAACTTGGCCCCTCCATGAACCTCTCTTTGAATCATCGCTGACATCTACAAAGCTTGTCATTGACCTCCTTGCAATATCTGTAAATGTGACCCACTCTGAGAGTAAATGTATGAAAATCTCCTTTGGCCCAGATTTTGTTGCAATAACTGCAATTTTTTCTCTTGCTCCTAATTTTTTTTTTTTTTCTAGTTTTGCTTTACTTACTGTCCTCTCCTCTGGGAGCAAGGAACCTCTTTGTCCCATGAGGGTAGTCAAAGCTTTGTTTACAACAAACTTAGGAATTCCATTCTCCTTCAGAATTCAAGACTTCTTGACATGAGGTCACTGGACAAAACAAATTTTGAAGATCTAGTGTTTTTGGCTGTCAGGTTAGCATGAGAGCTTACTATAAAACGTCACATGCCTTCCCTCATCTTTGGGCTTTAAAAATAGTACTATTATGTTTTGAAATGTACTATTCTTATTGGGGATCAGTATCTTGGTAGGTCATGTGTTACTATTGGGAAGGGAACATGTACCTTTGGAGTCATCCACAGCATCATAACCTTCATAGATTTATCCCTCCCTCCAGTGTTTGTATGAGGCATTGCTACCCAAAGTAACCTTCCTTGTACTATTGTGTGTTGGCGGTGAGTGCTCCATCACATTCTCATGCTCCTTACTTGCCTGTTAATCTCAAGTCTAGAATGACCTAGGTTTGACTTCAGTCTCCACTACTGCGATTATGTATATGGCTACATCCAGTGTGGTCTCTAGACTCTTTTGTCCACCGACATAAATGGCTATTCTTGCAATATACAATTAATGGATATGTATGAAACAGATGTTCAATGCACTAAAAGGTATCTGTTCTGTATAAACCCTGTAATTGCCCTCTTTTCTTTTTCTTTTTTCTTGCACTTTGGCTTTTGATGTGTTGATACTCAGAAAGTTGAATTATGTTGGGCATCTTAAGGCCAGCTTTGCCCATCTGTATTGATTGATACACATGAGTGACTGGGTGTTTTCTCGCCTGTGGAAGTCAGAACATAATAGTATATGTAATTATGAATTGGATAAAAAAATAAGAATTTTGATTATGAATGTATTCTTTTTGTATAACTTTCATCTTGTCATCATTGGAGAATAAAATCATCATGATTTCGTTTCAGGAGTGTGACTTCAGTGTCCTTACACGAGAAGACAAGGTAGTGTCTGGATCGGATGATCGAAGTGTTAAGGTTAGTTTTTGCAAATTGTGCTTGTGAAAGTAATGACTTGTGCCGTAAACAGATTTAGTTTTAGTCCTTTCATATTTAAAGTATTGTTTAAGGGGCGTGCTGACCACCAAATTTCAATGAATTATCAAATTTTAGTTATTAGCACTTCTCAAAGGTTTTATGTCTAAATAAACATATCCTGAAACAATAATGCTAAAAAAAATTTTATATATTGGTTTATTGACAATTTTGTTCATCACTTATATGGCATTGTGAACCACAAATTGTAAATAGATTTATATAAAGTCTGTATGAATAATTCTGGATAGGATAAAGTAAGTTATACACTGTTTTGGGCTGTTATGTCTTTGAATAAACATATCTTAAAACATTATTGCTGAAGATAGATTGGATATCTTAAAACATTATTGCTGAAGATATATTGGTTCATGGACAATTTTTACACGCTTTATGGCACTGTGAATGACAAAATGTAAAGAAATCCTGTAAAAAGATTATAAAAAATTTTATACACACAAATATAATTGTCACCCCACTAAAATATCACATTCACTCTAGTGGTAGTGTATCACATTCTCTCTAGTGGTAGTGTCTTGCTCAATATGTCCTAATTCTCTCAGGATTCTTGAAAGTCCAAAAATTATTTTATTTGCTGTTTTCTCAAAACTTACTTTTGTCAAACTAAATGCTTATTTCTCCAAGGAGACTGAATTAATTTCAGTGAAACTTACAGAGTGTAGTACATATGACTATATATTTTTATTTTGTCATCGGGAAAATCACTTATACTATATGCAACTTTTGTTTTTGCATATTATTTTTGAAAAGTGATGACATGATTTTTCTCAACTACAAAACAAATGAACTTAGAGGTCGAATTTCTAAATTTTCCCACAATAGAATTTTCATTATTAGTTGTAGAATAAGTGGTAAAGATTTGAAGCAAATCCATTTTATCATAAGGAAGAAACAGTCATTTACTTTATAATAGGGACTTATGGCATTGGCACTCCCCTTAATGTGATGTTGCTACAGTACCTGCTTGTCTGGAAGGTATACAGTATAGAATATTGATTTTAATACCTAAGTGTATTATGTGCATTATTAGTATGTACTGTGTATTTTTGTATATGCAACTTCCCAAGTAATTACATAGCTAAAAGTGTAAAAGTATCGGCAGCTAAATCCCGAAATTTTGTGGTAACGATTCTTTTGTTTTAAAAATAAAGGTAAATAGAGAGAGAACCAATTTGTTTATGCTGGCTCTCGGCGATGGTTGTGAGCAGCAGCAATGTTTTTAAATTCTTCTAATTGAAGTTTGTGGAATTATTTCTTAAATTGTTGAGGTATTTTTGTTTCGGAAGCCTTTCAGCAATTAGATATACATACTATAGGATTTCCTCTGAATTTTGACTTATAATGATGATTATAGATAAGAATTTACTTTTCAACTTGCGAGTTTAAAGATGTCTGACACAAGTTCGGTGGGTATTCATTATTGCAGCACAGGCTACAATACGTACTAGACTCACTTCAGCGAAGTATGATTCGCACACTAAATGTACATCTTGCAAGGGACAAGTATGTTCAGCTAGTTTGACTTTTGAGTGTAAGGATTGGGGAAGTAAGGTTTGGAAAATTTTAAACTCTCATTTGAATAAACTAGAGAAAGACAGAAAGAGAAGAGCGACTGCTAGGGAAAAGAGTTTAGCTAGTCGGGAAATCAGTTAATTCTCCTGTTGAATCACCTGTTGTTCCTCTCGCTGCTTTGTCCCTCATTAATAGTCCTGCCTCTCTTCCACCTAACCCCGGACCCATTTCCTGCGCTCCTGAGCCATTCTTGAGAAAAACTTTGACATGTTAGTGAACACAGTAGCTCAAATTGGGGCTTCTGTAAAAGCTTTTATGGAAAATAAAATTATTGGGAGTGATTGTAAGGAGCTGGTTACTTTGGCCCAATGATTCTCCTAGGCAAAGGTCCCTAGCATACTCCCCAACACCAGGGAGAAGCTATAGCAGAAGCCCAGCGGAGGGCGGTGGGGTCTGTCCCCAGGTAGTTGGCCCCTCAGTCTGTCCTGCCTAAAACGGCCAGGTGTCAACAGGTAATCAGTGGAAAGGTATGTTTCATGAAACGCATCGTCTTTCAGCTAGTTCCGATGATTCAAGTTCGGAACAGAAGCGTCAATGGTGCAACAGTGATAAGTCAAGACCATTGAAAAGGTCAGCAGAAATACCTCGCACCCCTCAGGTGCCTTGTAGGAGAGTGAGAGAAGCTGTTCCCTCGTGGGACAGCCCAGAGTGTTTTTTCAATGAGCATTCAGACAAACATCAAGTGTAGCGAGACACAAATGTGCGGTAACACCTGTAGATTCAATTGTTTAAGCACCATCTGGCACCACAACAGGATGCTCTGATTGCAGGCCCATTTGCGCCTGAGCAATCTCGTGCTCCTCAGCGCCCACTTGGGCCCAAACATCCACTTGCCTCCAAGCACCTACTTGTGCCCAAGCACCCTCTCACTCCATGACAGTCTTTGGTCCCAGAGCTGCCCCATCATAAACCTGGATGAGAGCCTTCTTGTACAGCAAGACAGTCAGTCCTCAATTTTGGATGATCACTGAGAGTCAGCTAGATGCCCATCTTTACCTTTGAATAGAGCTTCTCTTTTTGAGAATCAACCAGTGAATACTAGGTTTGTAGCTCCAGCACCTTTACAACAACCTTCAGGGTTTATGAATCCTTCTCTCGCTCCGATTAAATAGCGCTTGAACAACATTTTGAGTTATTTAAAGAAGCTATCCACGACTACAAGGGACTTAGCAACATCTCTGGTATCTTTGGTCAAGAAAGAAGAGGAAGAGGAAGTGGAAGAAGAAACTCATCCTACAACTCGTGTATCTTTATTTCTCTACCTACTACAGAGCTACCCAACTTACTTCTCTCCTGCAACACCTTCATCTCCAGTGTTGATTCTCCAATTGAGCAGAAGTCCTGCAGAGTCTGCTCACGTAACCTAGGTGGTGCTTTTTATTTCAGCTAGGATGGCTCTCAAAGAAGTGAAAAAATGGATGTCAGAGAAGAGAGAATTGGATAAATTTAACTGTAGTTATCCACCATCTCATCTTTTGAAGAGAAGATACTCATACTACGTGACAGAAGTTCCTTCTTTGGTGTGGCTACCTACACTCAAGGGAACTTCTCCAGTCTCATCGACTCGGCCCGGAGGTTAGCCTTTTCTGTGGCCAAGACCATGTTATCGTCAGCTGAACCGGACCATTTTCTTAATATTTTTAAAGTCTTGAAAATTTTGAGTTTCCTTGACTGGACTATAGGCTCTAGGGAGCTGGCCAGCCTCTATGCCATGGGAGTATTAAAGAAGAGGGAGTTATGGTGTTCTTACACCATGAAAGGAGTGACATCAGTCCAGAGATCAGCCCTGCTGTATTCGCCTCTCTCGAGAGAAGGTCTGTTCCCTAAGGCTGTAATGGATGGGATGTCTTGTGAACTACAGAAGAAGTCTACACAGGATTTACTTTCAAAGTCATCAAGATGACCTAAGGAAATGTATGTTTCAGCTTTTAAGTCTTTACCTTTTGCAGCCCTATCCCTTTTGAAGAAGGGGTCAAAGACCTTCTGTCAGAACTCAAGTTAATGTAGGGTTCTTGTCAGGATCATTAAGAAATCCATGACAAAACTTCCCTCTAAAAAATGAGCACAATGTCCTCCATATAAAAGTAGGTACCAGGATCCTTCATTATTGGGAGAAGTGGGACCAGAGAGGAGTAAAGCGATGGGTGGTAGAAGTAT
This sequence comes from Macrobrachium nipponense, assembly GCF_015104395.2. NCBI lineage: Eukaryota > Metazoa > Arthropoda > Malacostraca > Decapoda > Palaemonidae > Macrobrachium > Macrobrachium nipponense. The sequence continues at coordinate 15,139,954 of NC_087200.1, read as the reverse complement.
TAAGACAGCTATGATATTCTGTTTCTGGAAACTCATCCTTTAGCCAAGAGGCCAGTCACCTTCATCGCTGACTCCAAGAATTCACAGCAATTTTTGGCTCTCAAGGAGGATTGTCATAATTTCTTGAGAAGAAGCGATAGAAGTAGTCCCAGAGCAAGATTTGGAGGGGTTCTACAAGTGCCTCTTCATAGTGCTGAAGTCATCAGGGGGATGAAGACCAGTGCTGGATGTAAGTGCCCTGAATATATTCGTCTAAAAGACGAAATTCAAAATGGAAGCATCCATCCATCAAAAGGATTGGATGGTATCAATAGATCTTCAAGACGCATACTTCCACATACCAGTCCATCTGAATTCCTGAAAGTTCCTGAGATTTGTGTTTTGGGATCAAGTGTTTCAATTTCAGGCACTATGCTTTGGGCTGTCAACCACCCCACAAGCATTCACACGCATCCTCGCTCCCTTAGCAGGTTGGCTCCATCTAGTGGAGTCAACATAGCATTCTACTTGGACGACTGGTTTCTTCGAGCCAAATCGAAGGAACAATGTATGGAGGACCTTCAGAAACTCTTGGCTACTGGCACAGGAACTAGGATTAGTAATAAATCACCAAAAATCACAGATGACCCCTTGTCAGATTAGTTTAATTTGGGAATGACTCTCAACTCTCTTCATTTTTAATTTGGGAATGACTCTCAACTCTCGTCGTTTTTGGGCTTTTCTCTCCCCGAAAAGGGTGGAGTCCTGTCTGCAGAAAATAGATGAATACCTGAATCTTCAGTATTGCACGGCCTACGGCTGGATAAGTCTCCTGGGAACATTGGTCTCAATAGAGCAGTTTGTCTCTTTAGGGAGACTTCATCTAAGAGTTCTTCAGTTCTACCTAAGAGACAAATGGATCAGGAAAAGGCATCCCGACTCATTCAAGTTCTGATCACTCCGGAAATCAAGAAACACCAGTGTTGGTGGAAATCAAGAGACAGGTTGCTAGAAGGGAAGTCTCTTTTTTTTCCTTGGCACCCAGACCGAAACTTCTATTCTGATGCATCAGATCAGAGCTGGAGAGCTCTGAGACTATTCTGACACATCAGATCGGAGCTGGAGAGCTCTCTTAGAAAACAAGGAAATCTCTGGGACATGGTAAAGGAACAACTTCATTGGCATATAAACATCAAGGAGTGGAAAGCAATACAATTGGGCCTGATGACATTTTCCTTGGTAGTGTCCTGAAGACAGTTGCAGTCCGCTCGGACAACACAACTGCTCTAGCCTATATAAGCACAAGAGGAACACAGTCTTTCTCCCTCTGCAAGGTGGCAAGAGACCTCCTTGTATGAGCAAAACAAAATCAGACGTTGTTGATCACCAGATTTCTTCAGGGGAAAATGAACATTTTGGCAGACCAGCTGAGCCACTGAAACCATGTGATTCAGACGGAATGGACTTTAGACCCACGGGTAGCTCTAGACCTACGGAATCTTTAGGGAACACCGATGTTGGGACCTTTTCATGATGTCAAAAACATATGACATGCGCTTTTTTTGCTCCCCAATTCGAGATCCTTTTGAGCAATGGGCAACTGATGCCATGCTATTCAATCGGTCTGACAAGTTCCTCTACGCATTTCCCCAGTTCGCAATGATCAGGGAAGTATTGAACAAGTTCCATCGTCATCAGAACGTGACAGTGATACTAATAACACCATTTTGGCCATTAAGGGAATGGTTCCCGGAACTAATGAGTTTACTGGTAGACTTTCCAAGACTTCTTCTGCAAAAGAAAAAAAGCTTCTTCAGACAGCCCTATTTCAAATTCTTTCACAAAAGTTGTCATCTCTGGCTCTGACAGGGTACAAACTATCAAACGACTCATCAGAGCAAATCATCATCAAAAGTTGTCATATGTGGCTCTGACAGGGTGCAAACTATCAAAAGACTCCTTAGAGTAAAAGGGCTTTTGAGAGAAGCTTCAAAGACATACCAAGGCAAGTGGACAATATTCCAAAACTGGTGCAAAAGCAATAGAATCTCTTTTACTAAAATGTCTTTTACAGGGATTGTGGATTTCCATTTCTTTTTTAAGACAACCAAAGGATTATCCTTTACCATAAAAGGATACAGAGCAATGCTTGCATTGGTGTTCAGGCACAGAGGCATCAATTTATCCTGAATTAAGAATATTTTGGCGTTCTTTAATTAGATCCTTTGATACGAAGAAGAGAAACACAGAACTTGTCTCATGGAATTTAGACAAAGTGCTAAAGTTGGTCTCTAGTTCTCAGTTTGAACTCCTAGATTCAGCCTCTTTTTGTAATTTGCCAAAGAAAATGCTCTTCTTAGTGGCTCTAGCAACAGCCAAAAGAGTTAGCAAAGTACAAGCCATGGACAAAAGAGTCAGTTTTGCAGCAGGCAACACAATATGGTCTCTCACATTGAGTTTTGTCTTGTTAAAAACGAGAATGCCACTAAACCATGGTATCAATCCTTTAGAATTAAGAGCAGTTAGAACAGAAAGTATTAGAGGCCCGTCTAGTAAGCTCTGGACTTCATTCAAGTATCCATCATGTCCACGTCCGAAAAATGCGATATCCTTTTTCCTGAGGGACGTAATTAAAGAAGCACACGCTCAAATAGCAGAGGATGATTGCAAATTAGTGAAAGTAAAAGCACATAAGGTCAGATCAGTAGTGATGTCCATTAGCTTTCAAATACAATCTTTCCCATACTTCCGTTCTTGAAATGACTTACTGGAAGTGCAAGTTGGTATTGCTTCTTTTTATCTTCAGGACTTATGAAGATTGCAGTACCTTGCGACCTTTATTGTTGGCTGGCATGGTATTGGGAGGAGTGTAGGAAATATGTCTTCCTTATCACATTTCACCTTGATTTTTATGTTGTGTTATTGGGATGTCTAGGGGTACAGTGTACCTGGGTGCCCACCAGTTTTTAATGGTTGGGGTGGTGGTAATTTTAATGTGTATTTATATAAGTGCATGTGAAGATAGTATAGTTTTTTTTGGTTGTTGTACAGTGAACCCATCCATATTTGCCCATTCATGTATTCGCGGATTTCTCTCTGGAACATATGCCCCCATTATTCGTGGAAAATTCAACTATTCACAGTATTTTCCCATGAGAAATATCCACATATTCCTGGTTTTTTTATCAATTTCATCATAAAATGCACTTTTTGTGATAAAACTATTAAAAAAACCAGGTATAAAATTTTTTTTTGGTTTTTCTTGAGTTTACCTAACAAAATAGGGAGTTTTAAGTGTTTTTATTCGCGGGTTCTAGCTATTCGTGAGGGGTTCTGGTACCTATTCCCCGCAGATAAGCGGGGAACACTGTATTGTCAGTGCTGCACCCTGGGCAGGGGCATCTCTTTGTTAGTCCTCACTAGCGTTCAGAAATCTGCTATGAGGCTCCTGCTTATGTGCTAGGCGACCCGTGGCTATACTGTCCCGTCTCTACTGGTTAAGATGAGGGCTATACCAGAGGCAGTATCATGATGCTGCTGCTCTCTCAACATTGTTTAGGAATAGAATAGTCCATGTATCCCACCTCCTGTCGATGTGGGAATCAGCTATATAATTACTTAGTAAGTTACATAATACAAAAATGGAATTTTTATATTAAAATTAGATTTTGTATATACTTACTAAGTAATTACAGAATGGGAGCCCACCTGCCATCCCACACATGGACGTTTACATAAACAAATTGGTTCTTTCTGCTCAGTTGTTCCTCTTTCCTGAAAGTGGGCCAGGACATTTACCTTCACTTTTAAAATAAAAGATTCGATATCGCAAATTTCAGAATTTTGCTGCTGGTACTTTTAAACTTTTAGCTATGTAATTACTTGGTAAGTATAGCAAAATCTAATTTTATCATAAAATACATTTGTTTCTTAAAATCACTTTAAATCCCACTGTCTAAGCTATCAAATCTTTCAGTGAAAACTTTAATGATCATAAGGGTGAAGATGAATTTTGTTCATATTGCAATCCACAGACAAATTGCTTGTTAACCAAATACAGTATGTAGTAGAGTAGTAGGCAAACATTATTTCAGGATATTTATTTCTCTATTAGAGTTTTAGAGTTAAAATAAGTATGCTGTCAATATAGTCTAGTACTTTACATATGTACTTTATCTCAAAATTTCTTCTGTATGGTAGCTTGGTGTCAATGATTGCAGTATATGTACACATATTTTAGAAACCAGCAACTGATATAAATAGAGAATTTATTGTAAATTTAATTTTTAAATGAGTTTCAGGGTATTTTCCGGCATTCTGACTGAGGAAAATGCAATTCCTTACTTGTACACTAGATACCTCACTGTTTTTAGTAACTTTGATTTAATAGATTACTAATCTCTTTCTCACGGTGCATTCAGAACTACTTGTGTGGATGTCAGATAGTTATTTATTGCTATATTGCTATTAGGTACTGATTTGCTATTTAAGAAGGTAACTTTAGGGCTTCAGTAGGAATAGCAAAATGTCACCACATCTCATAGCAATGTTTATGGTTATGAATAGAAGATATTCTTAACTTTAACTTTAGCTGATGAGGTACAGAAGTAGTACCCACTACGTTAAATAACTGTAGATACTATTTCAGGTTTTTTGCTTTTTTATTACATTAAGTAGATTGAATGCTGGGGATGCGAATTTCTTGTAAGTAAAATAATTTACTGTCTACTGAAAAGAAACTTTGTAATGCACAGGCAGTTTTCAAATACCATATTGAGGAAGTAGGGACCCCCTCCCAAGTTATGCAGGTAAAATGTAACCCAAGTAGGCCTGTTTCTCTATTATAATCCCAAACAGTATGGTTACCAGCACATTCCAAGATTGTTAGTCGTAGTCCCCATTTCCAGTCATTTTGTGACAAAATAGGTAGTGCCTTGTTTAATTATGAAATTAAAGCTAATATTCATCCTATGTGGATTTATGTAGACATCTCTTGCTATGATCTTTGTAACCAAACTGTTACAATTTTACTGGATAATAGGTGTTTGAGTATTTGAGTGGACATTTTCTTAAAGACTTGTAGTATACGTATATACTATTTATCGTAGATTCATAGTAAGGCAGTCCCCATTTAATGGTGCCTCTGTTAGGTATGTTATGGCGCCATAACTCTATTATCGGCACCTTATGGCACCATAACTATATTATCAGCATCTTATGGTGCTGATTTATCGAAACTGGGCGCCTGTTATAGCGCCATAAATGGCCGATTTTATGGCACTAGGCAAGCGCCATAAAACTGGATCGCTATTGACAGAGTCTGTCGATAACCAGCGACTGCCTAATTGGAAAATAATCAAGAATATGTAATATTACTTATATATAGTACAGGCATTCCCCCGGTCCCATTGGCGGGGATTGTTCTGTTCTCGGTGGGGTGCTGATAGAAGAAAACAGCCACTAACTGAAACTCGGCGATTTATGGTGCTTATGGCGCTATAACTCTATTATCAGTGCCTTATGGCGCCGATAACCGGAACTTAGCACATTATGACGCCATAAATCACTGGATTGCCATTAACCAAGTCCCCAACAACAAGGGACTGCCTGTATATACGTTTGAAGGTCTTGCATCACTAGATTATGGAAATGATGAGAAAACGTGAGGCAGCTTCATAAAACAAACTTCTGAATTTGAGTGAATGATTTTGATAACTGCTATTACAGGTGTGGGATGTCAAAAATATGAGGTCTCCTCTAGCCACCATTCGATTAGATTCACCGGTTAATCGGCTAGCAGTGTCATCCACTAATGTTATTGCAATTCCTCATGATAATCGACATGTGAGGCTGTATGATTTGTCTGGCAATCGACTTGCAAGACTTCCCCGTAGTAACAGACAAGTGAGTAGTACATTATTTAGTTATAAGGCATGATGTACAATTTAAATTACTCTGTTAATACTGGTAAGTTTTATTGTATGGGAGAAATATGTTGCAGTTTTGATTTTTTTCTTATGTTTGGTAGCAAATGTCCAAATGTATTGCATCATGCATATTGTAGAAGCTAAAACTCATATAGTTTTACCTCTTGTAGATTGATAAAGGATTTCAATTTTTAATGTTATATTTTGTCCTGTAAATAATTTTGACAGCTTTAATATAGAGTCCTTGGTCATCTCATCAATATTTTATAAACCTCAAGGTCATGAAGATTATTATAACATTGATGTTAGGCTTCAAGATCATCAAATTTCAGCACAAACTTAGTGTTACTTACCAAGCAAATTACATTGCTAAAAGCTTCCTACTGCAGCAGCCTGAAAATTCAAATTTGTGGTGGCACTATCATCGCTAGTGTAGGTGAACAGGACCCACCCACTTTCGGGATCGCCAGGTACAGCTTAGCAGAGAGCTATCAATTCATCCTCTGCTCTTCCTGACTAACATTGGTGGTGTTTTGGCAGCTCTCTGTAATTTTTTCCTGTGTTTTCCAATATTCTTTTGGTGAAGTATTCATTTTGTTGTCTTTTTGTTAGTTAGTAATGTTAGCTAAGATTAACTTCATTGCTTTTTTGATGCAATGTGTGACTAGTTCTTCAGGCATTCAGTAGTAGTGTACCAAAGGTTGCAAGACTAGATTATTGAAGATCAATTATGACTCTCATACTAAATGTGTAAAAGTGTAGTGGGCAAGATTATAACAGGGAGATTATTTGCTCAGAATGTCAAGGGTGGGATGGCCAGGAGTGGAAAATTTTTAAATCTCATACCGAACAGTTGGGTAGGGCTAGAAAGAGGAAAGCAGCCCGTAGAGCTGAGAATAGGGCGAGCTTAGAGGTTATGCCGTTGCCTGTAGAAGCAGAGCGTAGCGTTATTTCTTCTCTCTTATTCTTGCTGTTTCTCCTATTCTTCACCCTCCTACTTTGTTTCCACACCCTCCATTACTAGGTTCCCATACTTCCAATTTTGACACCATAGCCAGTCTCAAATGCAGCATTGACAAGAAATTTGATTTTCTAGCTAAGTCTGTAATGGAATTGGGATTGTTTTTCAGAGTGTTTATGGAAAAATCAATAAGTAATAAAGTGGTCTCATTAGTAGGTGGTGGTGGTTTGTCTTTAGACTCAGAGTGTCTTCTCCCGACAAGAAGCACCAGCGGCGCTGTCTGTTTGCCTCACGGCCTCTGAGGGGGTCTTCGCTTGCAGACAGTTCACCTCCTCCTATTAAGAAGTATAAGGAGGTTAGTGTGAGTCCGCAACCTTCTTGCAGCTTTACTGTTGCTCCTCTAGCAGCGTCTTCAGCACTTTCTGGTCATTCATCGTGGAGGAAGTCTAGAGGCCTTTCATCTTCAACTATGAGAGGATACAGGGCAATGTTCAGCTCTGTATTCCGTCAAAGAGGGTTAGACATTTCTACCAACCAAGACATCTCAGAACTCATAAGGTCTTTTGATAGCATTTAAGTCCAAGGACCCAGAAATGGTTGCTTGGAATCTAGATGTGGTTCTTAAATGGCTATTGGGACCCAAATTCGAACCTCTTCAGACCACATCTCATAGAGATCATACAAGGGTTTCTTGGGTGCTTTAGCAACAGCCAAATGAGGGTCAAGTTGTGATATCATGCCCTTGATAAGAAAGGTGAGCTTCTCACAAGGAGATGCAGTATGTTCCCTTACATTGGGCTTTCTAGCAAAGAATGAAGACCCCAACAAACCGTAGCCTCATCCTTTGTCGTCAGAAGTTTGATGGAAATCCTAGGCCCAGAAGTGGAGGAGAGGATGCTGTGCCCAGTGAGAGCACTAAGGTATTACTTAGACAAACTGGAAAGGATTCGAGAGCCCTCTAATCATTTTGGGTGCTCGGTTAAAGAGCCTGTCACAGGTCATGTCTAAGAATGGCTTAGCATTTTTCCTGAAGGATCTGAGTAGGGAAACCCATATACAAGTGGGAGGAGTACCTGAATTTAGTAATAACTAGAGCTCATGAGATGAGATTGGTGGCCACATCATTGCACTTTAGAGATAATTTCTCTATTTCAGCTATTTTACAGGCTACCCATTGGAAGTGTTGATCAGTCTTTGCAACATTACTTGAAGGATGTGGAAGTGATTTACGATAAGTGCAGTGCATTAGGGCCATTATCCATGACTGACAGGGTGTTTGGAGAGGAAGCAATAGGAAGCATTTTTTTTCTGTAAGGGAGGAAGCGTAGGAAGCATTTTCTTCTTATCTGTAATTTCACCTTGATATCAGGTGTTGTGTTTAAGGAGAGTCTGGAGGTACTTAGTGCTTGGAGTGCCCTCTATTTGTTAATTTTAGTTGGGTTTGGTAGTATTTTATGTTTTTTGGTGTAGGTGTTCATTGTTGTATAATCTGGTCTTGTTTAGTCAGTTACATGCCCAGGCAGCAGTAACTTGTTACCTGTGATGCTGAGTAGTCACCGGGTTCATCCCTTGCTACAAAGCTCTACTGTTGATAGGGGTGACGTGTGGCCAACTAGCCACACCCCTCTGGGATAAGATGAGCGCCGACCAGAGGCAGTACCTTTCTGTAGCAACTCTCTTAGCTCTCTTATCAGGTGAGGAACAACAAGCATTGATTAGATGCTTTTATTTTCTATTTTCTCTTCATTATCATTAATAATGTTTGAGGTAGAATTAACCATATCCCACCTCAATCTCAGTTTGGGATCCAGCAATGTAATTACTTGATAAGTTACATAAATATAAAAGTGACATTATTATAATAATGTTCATATATATATATATATATATATATATATATATATATATATATATATATATATATATATATATATATATATATATATATATATATATATATATATATATATATATATATATATATATATATATATATATATATATATATCTATATATATATATATATATATATATATATATATATATATCTATATATATATATATATATATATATATATATATATATATATATATATATATATATTATATATATATATATATATATATATACACACACACACACACACCAAATAATTACGAATCATAACTCCCTCCTCCTCGCATATGGGAAAGGGCAGAAACAATTGACTACTTGCTGGAGCTGTTCCTCTCTTACCACGAAAGTGGTGGAGCAGACTCACATATTCATGGATTGCTCTCTGGACCATATACCCCCATTATTTGAGGTATTTTTCTTTGAGAAATATCCACTAATTCCAGGTTTTTTTTATTGATTTCATCATAAAATGCACTTTTGTGATAAACCTCTTGAGTTTTACCTAACAAAATAGGCAGTTTTAAGCATTTTTGTAGGTTTCAACTATTTGCAGGTTTTAGCTATTTGCAAGGAGGATCTAGTATAAATTCCCCCGAATACGGGGAACAACATATATGAGAAGCAGAAAAATTACAACAGACATTCAAAAATTCAATTTTCTTACCTGATAAACATAGACGTCATGATGGCGGAAACCTGTTGCTCACGTGTTTTGTTGACTGAGATGGGTTGCTATGTTGGTGGCGAGTTTCAGTGTGCAATTTGAAATAGACATGGTACCAGAGCATTGGTCAGTGTACCCCCTCGGTCGGTATTCACCCACATCACCCTACTAATTTTCAAATAATATTAAGTTTAATGACATTAAATAATAACAATAAAATTTTCCTTTCTCTCTCTCTCTCTCTCTCTCTGTCTCTCTCTCTCTCTCTCTCTCTCTCTCTCTCTCTCTCTCTCTCTCGTAGTAGTAGCCATCTTGCTTGGTGAGACGTACCCGCGTGAAGTCAGATTAATCAACAGATATCACAAGTTTAACATACGACTAGAATTTGAGAAATATCTAGAAGTGTTCGTGAACTATCGGTGATAAGATAGGGAAAATAGTAGGATAAAGCGTCTTCTAAGTTAGTTTATCAAGTGTAATACTATATATCAGAACAAGATGGCAGTAAGTTCCAACTGCGGGAAGAGGTGGCGTAATTTGGCGTGTTTAGCAGATTCGCAATACGATGAGGTAGCAGGAAGGGAACTGGCATTTCTCATCTATGAAATCAGCAACAGTCCTAACCAAAAAGATACAAAAGCATTCATAGATATATTAGAAGGATATAATCCTTCAAACTGGAACAAATCTAATGAAAACATCTTGAAAATAATTGAAGAAGTTCCAAATAAAATCCAAGTGGTCAAGAGACTCATAAAGAAAATATACATAAACCAACATATTCCGACAAAGAAAATGAATAAGGTGAATCTTGTGAATATCCTAAGTTGATGCGATTAGGAAAAAGAATGCCAAAAGCATGCAAACTGTGTAAGGTTTGGTATAGCATAGTCAATCCACAAAACCTAATCAGAAAATGTGCTGCATGCAACATTCCGACCCATCCACAGTGTGCTGAGGTCACTACAAGATTTGAGAAAAGATACACATTTTTTTTGTTCAACATGTCTTCATGGATAGACGAATGTTATTAAATCAAGGATTGAATGTACAAATAGTTGAGGATGAAGAAGAAGGAGGAAGAGGAAGAAGAAGAAGAAAAAGAAGAAGAGGAAAACGGAAGAGAAGTAAACAAAATGAAATGACAGAAAAAATAAGGAAAACAAAGAACAAGATAAAGTATGGATGCAGAGATACTCATTGATACTACATATGAGGCAATAAAGCAGCATACCTACAAAGAAATAAAATTACGATATGACAACAGAAAAGCAAATCCCGAAGAGGCTCTACCCAGATCTATACAATGACGGGAAAGAGGAAAAAAATAGACAAGAAAGACAAAATCTGCAACCTTTTGGAAAGAGGGAATTGCAAGATTTGGAGAGATGTTACTACAAACATCCTAAGATATGTCAAAACTATGAAATATATGGTAATGTGCATACTTAGATGGATTATGGGGATGATTGCAGAGATCTGCATCCAAAAATATGTAAAAACCTAAAAGAAGGAAAAGGATGTAAGTTTCGACAAAAAATGCAAATATATGCACCCTAGTAGCCATGAATCATAATCAAATAAATAACCAACCAAGTAATAAAATCCAAAATAAGAAAGAAACAAATAAAGAGAGAAATCAAGAATATCAGGTAAAAGAGAAAAGCAAACCACCAATGAATATGCAGAGGTGTCAGCAAAAAATTTCAAAGCATCAGCTCCGAAATTCTACTCAAGAGATAATACTGTATTTATTATGCAAGAGGATATTGCAGAAACGGAGAAAATTGCAGATTCAGACACAAAATGAATAATTATGATGAAGAAGATCAAATATTATGGAAAAGTTGGATTTTTAATGTCAGAATTTCTGGAAATGAAAAAAGAACAACATACCAGAACAGGAAAGAGACATGGGGAAAATCCTTATACTACCAGTATTAAATGAATGAGAAAAACACGCAAACCATCATAGTGATGAATGCGCAGGGTTTAGTTCATGTAACTCAAAAAGAAAAATAGAGTCTTAGAAGAACTAACCAAAATGAAAAGAAAATAGATATAATGAATATAAGTGAAACTGGTATTCCCAAGAGACTGGGAATGATGATCAAATAAAAGGGTTCCAAACTTATAGATCAGATAGAAAAAATAGGAATCAAGGGGGAACCGCAATATATGGGAAAGACAAAAAACAAGGAAAAATATATGAGAAAATATAGTATCTCAGAATGTGAACTAATAGCGGTAGAATTTGAATCTGAAAAATTGATGAACATAGTAATATATAGACCTCCTAATACTAAAGAGTTTGACTTAATAATTGAAAAATTGGATGATATATGTAGAAATCACAAGGACTGGACTATTCTCCTATCTGGTGACTTCAACTTTCCTTTCGTAGAATGGAAAGAACGAATAGGAGATTGTGGTTGTACTTATACATATAAAAAAGAGAGTAATAGTAGTGCAGAAGATAAAGAGACAATTTGAAAAGCTATTAGATATGCTACTAGAATACAACATTCAACAAATAAATCACTGCCAACAAGAAAGGAAAATACTTTAGACCTAGTATTTGTGAACGAGATGAATTATGTTAAAGAAATTAATAGGTTTATAATGCGAGTAGTTTCAGACCATAATGTCATAGAATTAACAGTTCATTCCAAAGCAAGTGAAAATAGAGATAAGCAAGAAATGAAAAGTGGGAAGGATATGGAAAAATACAACTTTCTACAGTAAAAAATATAAAATGGTCAGAAATTAATGAAGAATTAAACAAAGATTGGGATAACATTTTCGTAAGTGATGACATAAGGGTAAATACGGAGATATTATATAAATTGGAGAAAATAGTGGAAAAATATATACCGAAGAAGAAAAGTAAACATCATTCATGCATACCAAGAGACAGAAGGATCTTGTTCCAGAAAATCAGAAAGTGGAAAAAAGGTCTTGCAAAAGAAAAAAATGCATGGAAAGTTTATAGAAATAAAAAGTAAGATAGGAAAATGCAGAACAAAAGATTATACAATCAAAAGAAAAATGAAAAACGGGACTTGGAAGAAAAAACCCTATTAAATATCAAGCAAAACCCCAAACTATTATACTCATATGCGAAGAAGATGAAATAAAAGAAGAATAGAAATAGGCCCTCTGAGAATTGAAGGGAGATTAACGAATGAAAAAAAGGAAATTTGCAACATACTGGCAGAACGATATAAGAGAGAATTCACCCCTAGAATAGATAATGAAGATAATGATATAGAAGTAAGGGATGAAAATAGTGAATATTTAGCTGACATAGATATTAATGAAGCTGATATTGTGCAGGCTATTAATGAAATTAAAATGGAGCTGCTGCAGGGCCTGATGGAATTCCTGCTATTTTGTTAAAGAAAGTAGTTCATTCTATCGCAAGCAGGGGCTTGCAATATTATTAAGACAAAGTGTAGATACAGGCAAGATTTATGATGAGCACAAATTAGCATATTATTACCCCTACTTTCAAAAGTGGATCAAGACTAAGAGGCAAGTAATTATAGCCTGTGTCTAACATCACATATTATGAAAGTGTATGAAAGGGTAATGAAGAAAAATATTATGAAACATTTAATAAAAAATAATTTGTTTAATACAGGACAACATGTTTCGTACCCGGAAAAAGTACACAAACCCAACTGTTAGTCCACCGTGAGAACATATTCAAAAATATGAAAAGCGGAAATGAAACAGATGTGGTTTATTTAGACTTTGCAAAAGCTTTTGATAAAGTAGACCATAATATATTAGCGAAGAAAATTAGAAAACACAATATCGTGGATAAAGTAGGAAGATGGTTAAAGGAATTTTTACACAACAGAAAACAGATAGTTATTGCAAACGACGAGAAATCGGATGAGCCAAGGTAAATATCCGGTGTGCCGCAAGGTACGGTGTTAGCTGCAATACTGTTTGTTATTATGATTGAAGACATAGACAATAATGTTATGGATTCGGTAGTGAGTAGTTTCGCAGATGACACAAGAATAAGTAGAGAATTACTTGTGATGAGATAGGAACGCTCTACAAAGAGACCTTAACAAAGTATATGATTGGGCCAGAGGTAATAGGATGGTATTTAACTCTGATAAATTTGAATCAATAAATATGGGAGACAGAGAAAGAAAGCTATATGCATATAAGGGACCTAATAATGAGACCATCACAAATAAGGAAGCAGTTAAAGACCTTGGTGTGATGATGAATAGGGAACATTTATGCAATGATCAAATAGCAACTCTGTTGGCAAAATGTAAGCAAAAATGGGAATGTTACGGCACTTCAAAACAGAAAAGCTGAACACATGATTATGCTTTATAAAACATATGTTCGTAGTCCACTTGAATATTGCAATATGATATGGTACCCACACTATCAAAAGGATATTGCACAAATAGAGAGTGTACAAAGGTCCTTTCAGCTAGAATAGAAGAAGTTAAGGACCTAGACTACTGGGAAAGACTACAATTCTTAAATTATATAGTCTAGGAGAAGAAGAGAACGCTACATGATAATTCAGGCATGGAAAACAGATAGAAGGAATAGCAGAAAATATCATGGAACTAAAAATATCAGAAAGAGCAAGCAGCAGAGGTAGATTAATAGTGCCCAAAACTATACCAGGAAAAATAAGGAAAGCCACAGGACATTAATCCACTACGCACCAGCATCGATAATGCAGCGTCTATTCAATGCGTTGCCGCTCATCTGAGGATATATCAGGAGTGAGCGTAGATGTGTTTAAGAATAAGCTCGACAAATATCTAAACTGCATCCCAGACCATCCAAGATTGGAAGATGCAAAATATACCGGAAGATGTACTAGCAACTCTCTGGTAGACCTTTTTTTTAGTAGGTGGCCTCACACTGAGGGACCTGGGGCAACCCGAACAAGATGTAAGGTCTGTAAGGTAAGGTCTCTCTCTCTCTCTCTTACTTATGTATGTTTATTTGTTTTGTAGTATGATAGATAATATTTGATTTACCCAATAACTAATTTCAAATATTAATAACATTGATAAAAAAATAGCGATTCCCAGTCTTTTTGTCTATTTCAAGAAAGGAGGGAGGGGTAGTGAATGACAGTTTTTGATAAATGTATTGGCAGAGGGGAAGAAGTGTTGCCAATAGAAATTCACTTCAATCTTTTTATATCGTAAGGAGTTATTTCTCTCTCTCTCTCTCTCTCTCTCTCTCTCTCTCTCTCTCTCTCTCTCATATTATTCTCTGTCTCCGAAATAATTCATAGATAATTTCACTCTTGATGGTCAGGTATTGATGTTGCTCTCTCTCTCTCTCTCTCTCGGTCTCTCTCTCTCTCTCTCATCTCTCTCTCGTCTCTCTCTCTCTCTCTCTCATATTATTCTCTGTCTCCGAAATAATTCATAAAATAATTTCACTCTTGATGGTCAGGTATATGATGTTGCTCTCTCTCTCTCTCTCTCTCTCTCTCTCTCTCTCTCTCTCTCTCTCTCTCTCTCTCTCTCTCTCTCTCTCTCTCTGTTATTGGCTGTTTGTATATATTTTTAAGGGTAAAATGTTTAAGATGACTTTGAAATTATAATAATAATATAATTTCAAAGTTTAATACAATGTGTAATAGGATAATAATTTAAGGTATAGTATTTGATGTAGGATATTTAAGTTATACATTTAGTATTTGAGCTTTCAAGGTACACAGCTATAAGTGTTTTTAGAGGTTTTAAGCACTCGCAGATTTTAACTGTTCCCGGAGAGGTCTGGTACACATCCCCTGCAAATACGAGAGGTTTACTGTATAGCAGTACATACTACTGTGCATTTTTCTTTATTTCAAGCCAAGCTGCAACCCTAGCTGAAAAAAAAGCATAATGCAACACACTCAAGAACCCCAGTAAAGAATGCACTCAAAAAGATAGAGAAGTAAAGCCTAAACTGTAACTTAAAAATAATGGAGAAATAAGTTAAAGTGTTAAGTCCTGTAATTCATGTCTTTTCTGTACTTAATCCTCTACAAAATCATTTCTCATCTCCAGCCTATCTTCTCTTTGTTCTCAAGCAAATGGGTCTGGGTCTTTCAATAGTGCTGTCCTAATGAAATCCTTAGATTATGGTCGTGAAGTTCATATAATTGGTCTTGATTTAAGTGCTACTTTGGACTGTTTTTCAAACAGGTTGTGGTGGACCATTCCTCAAAGGAATCTGTTGTCCATCATAATTTCCCAGTAGATGGCATGACAGTAAATTTGGTTGCCAATGTTAATATGCCCACAGTATGGTCGAGGAATACACTGATAGTAGTGTTTCAGAATATACTTTTCTTTAAATCATCATTTGAGCAGTCTGGATTGTTTGCCACAACAGCCCAAACCATCATTTCCATCACCAAAGTCAGGATTACCACCTTCATCACCAAAGCCCAGAGTGTTGTCTTCATCCAGCCATGGCTGCCACTGTCTTCTTGACTGAAGTCACCATTGCTGCAGCATTACTCTCTTCACTTTCTGCTGGCTCAGCACAACCTTCACCTTGTGCTGCAGCTTCACTACATAACACCATCTCACAAGGTCACTGTCTTCACCATATATAGCCTCACCAACACCCTGCTGCTTCAATACCACCATCTTCAACATCTGTTGCCGCACCACTATGTTCATAGACTATTGTGTTCCCACCGTTGTCAGCATGGCCCTCTTCATTCCATTAATTCATATGAATGAGGAGAACTTTGAGGGGGCTAGATAAACTTCCCCCTTTAAGCGATAGAGATTGTGTACTCCATTACTGTCAACAGTTTGTGTATATTTTACAACAGTTATCCTTGGAGGACCTGAGATCTCTCTCATCGCTCTCTCTCTCTCTCTCTCTCTCTCGTCCTCTCTCTCTCCTCTCTCTCTCTCTCTCTCTCTCTCTCTCTCTCTCTCGTCTCTCTCTCTCTCTCTCTAGATTTACTGTACTTAGTGTTCTGTACTTAATCAGCTGCCCCATCTATTCTAATGCATTTCTTTATTAATAATTTTTTATCATGCTGAATCAGCATCCCTGGGAATGATAACATTCTTATAGCATGCTGAAAAATCTTCCAGTTCTGCTAAATCCTATCTCCTTAAAATCTTTAACAAAATATGGGAAACTGGTATTCTTCCCTTCTTCCCCCTTCTTGGAAGATTGCAATTATTGTTCATATTAAGAAACCATTGAAAGATCCACATCTTCCTACAAGCTATTGGCCATTATCTCTTACAAGTTGTGTGTTCAAATTGTTTGAGAAGATGGTGAATTCTAGACTAATGTGGCATCTAGAGAAAAATTGTTTGATATCATCTGTCCAATTTGGATTTAGGAGAAATCGTTCCACTCTGGACCCCCTACTAAGATTATCAACCCAAATTCAGCAAGGTTTCTCAAAATGCTGTCAGACTATTGGAGTCTTCTACAATCTCGAAAAAGGCTATGACACTACTTGGCATTTTGGTACTTATTAAACAGCTTCATGACATGGGAATAGGAGGTAATATGTTATATCTTACAGGTCATTTCTAAGTGACAGAGAAATTAAAGTTAGAATTGGAAATACCTTGTCTACTGCTTTTGAGCTGGAGGAAGGCATCCCACAAGGCAGTGTGTTGAGTGTCACCTTATTTGCTATGGTTATAAACATCATTGTTGAATGTGTCTCACCTCCAGTAAAGGCGTCATTATTTGTGGATGACCTTGCTATTTATGTCACTAGTGATGATGCTATTGCAGCTTGTAATTTCTTGCAGAAGTCAGTTAAATTAGTCAGCAATTGGGCGGAGGACAATGGCTTTCGATTCTCCCCTTTCAAAACTGTGGCAGTTCGTTTGACTAGAAGTACTCGAAAGGAAACCATCCCAAATATTAAACTGAGAGACACAACACTCAATACCATATGAGGAGGAGGTGAAGTTTTTAAGGATAATCTTTGATAAGAAAGTAACATGGGCTAGTCATATTGTTTCCTTGAAAATTAAGGTAAAGAAGTCCCTTAACATTTTAAAAGTAGTCTCGCGTTTTAACTGGGGTGGTGATAAGAAGTCACTTTTACGGTTGTATGACTCATTATGTAAATTAAAGCTTGAGCATGGTTGCCAAATCTACTCTTCAGCAAATGCAAGCAAACTTAAGGAGTTGGATGTAGTTCATCATGCTGGTCTAAGAATATTCTCTGGAGCATTTAAGACATCTCCAGTTGAAAGTCTATAGACTGACACTGAAGAGCTCCCTCTAGACTTACGTCGAGAGGAACTGGGACTGTGGTATATGGTCAATTTAAGAGGTTCCCCAGAAAACCCTGCAGCATCTATTCTTAACCAAAACAATCCACAGCAGTTTGCAAATGCTACAGCATCCAAGCCTTTTCACGTAAGAATTAATGCTGTAGTTGACAGTGTTTATGAAAGACAAAACAAAAAAAAGGGATTTTGACGTAGGAAAAATCTATTTCTGGGTGAGTTGGGGCTCGTGTCAAGCCCTATGAAAGGATCCTTAATATCATTCTTTCTAGGTAAAATTAATCTAAAATTACTAGAGAAAAACAAACAAATTAAGAAAATGTCAGTAAAACTGGACTCGCTCACTCTTTAAAAGAAGTGTCGGTATGAGAATAGGGGCGAGTGGGATCACTACCCACGAGACATCCCCCATTTAGACCTTCCAATCAAAATCCCCACTAGAGAGAAGCTGATACCAACGGGCGATGCGGCCGCTACTACTACTACTAGGGACGCCACGGACAGCAGCGCCCCTAGCGGTCATCCTTAATCTATGAACATCTTGTCCTGCAGGGAGGGCAAGCATACAGGGTGGGTTTCATTGGGCGACACGAGCCAATCACCCAGAAATAGATTTTTCCTACGTCAAAATCCCTTTTCTGGGCTCAGCTCGTGTCGGCCTATGAAAGAGTACCAGAGAAACAGACAAGATGGGAAAAAGGACAATGACAAATCAGTTGTAAAATAGAGGGATATAATATAAGTGAATCAGTTATATTACAGAATATAAACTAAGTACTTAAGCTAACTTATTCTAAACAATGACATAAAAAGAAAGCCAATAATATAAGTACTTAAAATTAAATTATATTAAACATAGTAAAATACCAATAATGCAGTGCAATTTAACAAAATAGATTCACTTAAATGATGTATTTCATAATATTCAAACACATTGTGTCCTACCCTAGCATAAAAATAAGGGTAGGTTACATGAAGTAGATTATAAGTACATAGTGTGGATGTCCCTAGCAAAAAAATAAGGGACAACAATCCACCAATAGGATCTCAGCGGCTAAGGCTAGAGTATCCGAGTAGCATGGCGATAGGGTGAGGCATGTTGGAAAAAAAAAAAAAAAACGAGGTAGTAGAAAGGAGACCTGATCTATACTATGACTACTATACAGTATCAGGAGAAACAATGTTTCCCGCTGCTACTGCAGAAAATTTTAAAGATTCCAAGGACTTTAGATAGTGACGTTTAAAGACTGTCGGAGATTTCCATCCAGTATACTTTTTTTTTTAAGATCCTCAAATTCATATGTTGAAAGTAGTTAATTGAGGTGGCTACTCCCCTGATGTCATGTGCTTTTGGAAATGAATCAGGATTGGCTTGTTTAATGAAGTAAAGGATCTGTTGTCTAATACCTTTTACTGATAAAGTACCACCTTTTTCTCTCATGAAGAGAGAACCTGAGGATCTTGAGGAGTACGAGATAGAAAGGCTCTTAAAGTTGATACTGGCAAAGAGAAGGATCTTGCGGAAGTGGGATGACTTTCCAAGGAGCCCACCTTGCAAGAGGATCCTCATTTTTAGCCAAAAAACTACGATCCGGAGCAAGCGAACTTCTCCTGAGGGAGGAATTCCCACATGACCCGCATCTCTGGATAGACGCCGCAGTTCTGAAATTCTAGCTCCTGAAGCTAGGCTTAATAAGAATAATGTCTTTCTAAGAAGCATTATGAATGTACCAAGACGAGTTGTCATATCTGATGCTAGTTTTGAGGACATCATTTAAGAACCATGAGACTGTAGTAGGCCTTTGAGAAGGTCTCGTCTAAGCACAGGCTTTAGGGATAGACGTAAAGTAAGATTCAGTCAGATCTATCTGGAAACCTAACTGAAAGATCTTCTTCAAAGCCGATTTATGAGTAGTAATAGTGCTAGCTGCTAAACCTTTTCAAACAAGGATCTGAAAAAGGATATAGCTAGTTAACTGTCATGGTTGTAGTGTTTGATTCTTTCAGGAAGGATGCTAATTTTTTTAACAGCTGAGTCATATTGTCTAATAGTTGCTCTCTCTTATCTGATTCTAGGAAGAGGATGTTTTGTGGATCAATGTTAGCATCTTTATTAGCCGCAAACTTCATGAAGTCCATAAAGTTAGGGTCTGAAGAATTCCTGAGGAAGCGAACACAGTCCTCATTTGTACTGATTGTGACAGCTTGGGATTGGGAATCCGTTGAGGTCGGAGACAATTCCAATTCCAGAAGCAGAGGATACCAGTTGCTCTGGGCCAGTCTGGAGCAATCAGGGCTACTAGTCCCTTGAAAGTCCTCAGCTTGCTCAAGACTTTCAAGAGAAGATTTACTGGAGGAAAGACATAAATTTTTCTCCACTGATTCCAATCTACGACAGGGCGTCCGTGGCATAAGCCAGAGGTCCAGGTTGGGGGCCATATAGCAAGGGAGCTTGTGGTTCGCTTGTGAGGCTGAAGAGATCTACTTGGAGACCTGGGACTCTCCGGCATATCCACTGGAATGACCTGTCCGTCTAGGGACCATTCTGATTCCAGAGGGACCGACCGGGACAAAAGCGTCCTACTATCACATTTCTTACCCCCGCCAGGTGAGTGGCGGACAGATTGCCATTTGTGTTTGTCTGCTAGTGCAAAGATGGCTATCATGACATGGTTCACATGTTTGGATTTGGACCCTCCCCTGTTGATGCAATGAACTACCACTGCACTGTCCAAAACTAGTCTTAGATGAGACTTTTTCGGGGGAAGAAGTCTCTTCAGGGTAAGAAATACTGCCATTGCTTCCAGAACGTTTATGTGGAGCTGGCGGAACTGAACTGACCAAGTCCCCTGAACTTGTTTGAATTGAGAATATCCCCCCCCACCCGGACAGGGAGGCATCCGTGTGAATGGTTAACACTGGAAGGGGATATTGAAGGGGTACCCGTTTGGCCAGGTTCTTCACTTTTGTCCATGGACGGAGTTGATTGCGAAGGATCTGTGGAATTACTGACAACTTGTCTCGAGATTTGGCGTTTGCTCTCGATCGCCAAACTCGATTTATATCTTTCAGCCTTGCTTTCAGGAGGATGTCTGTCACTGAAGCAAACTGAAGAGAACCTAGGATTCTTTCCTGGCTTCTCCTTGATGTTTGCTTGCGTTTGAGAAATTGTTTTACAGACTTGGCTATTTCTTTCCGTTTGACCACTGGAATTGACAGATTGTGGGAAGACAATCCCATTGGATTCCTAGCCACTGAAAACGAGACTCCGGAGTAAGTCTGGATTTCGTTTTGTTATCTGGAACCCCAGATGTTTCCAGAAATTGAACTACCTTTTTCGTGGCTTTGAGACATTCCTCGACTGTTGGTGCCCAGATCAACCAATCGTCGAGGTATGCTGCTATCATTATTCCCTGAGTTCTCAATTGTTGCACACTACTTCTGCTATTTTCGTGAAAACCCTGGGGGCTACATTCAGACCGAAGGGCATCACTTTGAATGAGAATGTCTGATTTCCTAGTCTGAATCCTAGGAATGGGCGGAGTGTCTGGCTATAGGGATATGATAGTATGCGTCTGTAAGATCGATGGAGCATGTGACGCTCCACGAGGAAGTAAGGTCCTTACCTGCGAGATGGTAAGCATTTTGAACTTGTCGCAACGAATGAAAGAGTTTTAGCCTTGACAAGTCTAAGATTACCCTTCTTTTTGTTGAGCCTTTTCCTTTGGCACGCTGAATAAGCGACCTTGAAATTTTAGATGCTTGACTCTCGCAATAGCTCCTTTCTGAAGGAGTTCCTCCGCATAATCTGTCAATTCCTTTGATGGTGCTTGATGGAATGATTTGATTGGAGGAGGATCTTTGATCCAACTCCAACCCAATCCCTTGGACACTATGCTCTGTTTCCCAATTGCTGAACCCCCCCACCTGTGACGGAAGAGGAACAGCCTCCCTCCTACCTGGGGAGCCTCACTGTTGTTGGCGGGTTGACCTCCACGCCCTCCTCTGAACTGCCTACCCCTTGTCGCTCTTCCTGTGCCACGCTGGGCGAAAGTGGCCTCTCGCTCTGCTACCTCTCGACTGCCTATTAAAGGGAGGGAGGGTAAGGCCTGACCTTCATACATAGGGTTGAAGGCCGGCGAGAGTGCGTAGGAGGTCGAGGGTTGCGACTGAGGAGACAACAGGAGGATGGGTTGGGTCTGCTTTGAAGGTTGAAGGTTGTCCCTGTTGGGTAACTGGGACGGCCTGAACGAATTGCTGCTGCTGCTGATGTTTTGGTAATGGCTGGAACCTTTTACCAGGACTTCTTTAGTTTCTTACCAGCAGTGGGGGGGCGGGATTCTTGTTTCCTCTTAGAGGAGATACCCCATCTAGCTCTAAGGCTCGGTTGAGCCTAGCAGCCTCGTGGTGCACCTCATTCACAGCGGACTCTGGGAAGAGGTCCACTCCCCACATGCTGGAAGCCAGGAGTCTATTAGGTTCGTGCCTAATAGTGCATTCTTGCAGAACGTGCTTTCGGCAGTTCCTCCTAGCTTGGAAGAAGTCGAAAGCATCCGTCTGAACCGTTTGAAGCTGGGACTGGCCAGAATCTTAAATAGAGGTTCTGTGCCATACGATAGAGCAGCCATCTCCGTGATAATTAGAGAATTGAGGGATCTGCCACACCTAGTTCGAGCGTCGAACTCTGCCTGGATCAAGGAATCAGGCAGCCTTGGAGCTTTTCGCCAAACTGGTCCATTGCACAGTCCGGTTTGAGCTTACCAAGCGTGAAAGTGGCAGGCAAGTTCTCCCCCACAATTCTCCGAAGGCTGGAAAGAGCGGAGAAGTAGAATCCGCTTCCCTCAGCTGTGGCATGGGCTCATCCTTGAGGACTGCCTGAAGAGTCGCTTCCCCCTGGATGTAGCGAACGGAAGAGAAGCTTCCTCCTCCGTCGCAAAAATAGTAAAAGGACTCTTGAAAGCCTGGAGCTTAGTGTTGGTACACTCCCAGTCCTCAAGGCAGTGAACCCATTCCTGCTGAGCGTGCTCTCTACTATAGAGCACGTCTCTCTGGAGATCTTGTCCTCCCTAGTGAGGGCCGCTATGGTCAGCCTAGCATATCAATGAAAGGCTGCGTCAATCCCGGAGGATAAAACTCGAAGTCCTCAATCCTTCGAGTTCCACACTCCGGGACAGAGATCATACCGTCCTTGAATGGAGCGTAAGCGGCCACTCTCCATGGGTTATCCATGGAGAAGGCTGGTAGCGACTCATAAGGGGGTAGCTGGAGAATACCAGCACTTGCTACTGGGGAGACTGGATGAGGAGCCTGAGCAAGCCCAGCTACTCGGTCCTCATTCTCTCTAACTCTGTTAGAGAGATCTTGGATGGACTGGCCCGACTGAGTCAAAGTGCTCGACAGTTGTGCGAACATCTGTTCGAACTTGGTTCCGAGGGCGGAGACTGTGAGCCTACCCTCTCTCCTACCTGTTGCATCACCACTGCTGAGAAGGCAGTGGGATCAAAGGTGCCTGGTCCCGCTACTCCAACCGGCGCCGGTTGTTGCCGGAGTGGATGCGGTGGAGGCCGGAGAAGACATTGGCTCAGCAGGAGCGCGAGCCTTCTCCTTAGAAGCCTTGCTTCTAGAGCTCTTTGAGTAGGAAGAGCTCGGCTTAGCCTTCACCGCGTCAGCATAGGAAGTCGAAGACTTCTTAGCTGAAGAAGACGACGACGACTTTTTAGAAGTCGTCTTAACAAGGGTCTTCGGTTCTCTCTGTCCCTTCACCTTTGGGGGTACAGAGAGAGCGGGAAGAGCGGGCAGGGATCTCAGATCCCGAAAAGCCTTGGAAAGAAGCAGTAGAAGAAGGGACAGGAGAAGATCCAGGAGCGCCCAAGGAAAGACCTTGGGCACCCGACACACCTACCTCAACCAACAAATCCTCCGCACCTACCGCCATAGGCCCCCACCCCCCTCAATATTAAGGTCCCAAGGTTGCGACGTCTGGGACCGTCTCCTGCGTGGGCCACGGCCCCGAACGACTGCTGCACCTCTTGCTGGATGGAGGCGATGAGAGGGGCTGCAGAGATGGGGTCAACTATCCTGTTGACTTGCCGCCGGGAAGATCTGAACAGCCAGCTTCTTATCCTAGATGTATGGCTGGCCCTTGGCGGCGTTTCTTCCCGAAGCCGCCCACCCAAGCCTTCAGGGTTGCTAGGGCGACTTCCCTCACAGCCGGCAGCCTGAAAGAGAAGGCAAAATGAAGCTTCTAGTGGCGGGGACGGGGTTAACAAGCTTATGACTAGTG
The DNA here is from genome assembly GCF_015104395.2 of Macrobrachium nipponense. Classification (NCBI taxonomy): domain Eukaryota; kingdom Metazoa; phylum Arthropoda; class Malacostraca; order Decapoda; family Palaemonidae; genus Macrobrachium; species Macrobrachium nipponense. The sequence continues at coordinate 15,115,964 of NC_087200.1, read as the reverse complement.
TTGTTTAGTAATATAGGATAAAGAAGTCTATAATCGACTTACCCCCCCACCAGCTGACTGTCAAGGTCGTAACAGATGGCGCAGGCTTCCGGGTGCCAGACGATCATGGCGTTGTGAGTCGTGGCACACGGGGCGTTGAGATCTGCATCATCGTGGGCACAAGGGGTCGTACAAAGTCGCATTGCACCCTAGGACCTGACAGTTGGTAGCCTGTAAGTGGAAAGAGACATAAGCATCAGGAGAACACGTACAGCCTAACAATTGCTCCGCTGCATGCCGGAGCGAGAAAGTTAGATTAAACCAGAGCCCCGCCATAATACGTGTGGTAACAAGATGGTTGGAGTTTGTCCAAGGACTACGCCGGAGACAAGAGAAAGAATCCAACCAGATGTGGTGGTGAAATATGAAACCACGACGGAAAACGACGGAGATGGTATACCACACAATTATATAATACTAAAAATTCATCGTAAAATTAGGGTATATCCTTAAAAATAACGAAATAAATATCAAACTTTTCCCCCGTCTACTAGAGGAGTGCCCGGGTAAGAAGCAAGCTCCTCCTCCGGTAGCGGGGAAAAAAGGGAAGGATATAGTAGGCAAGCAATAGACCACTAGTAGTGACCACCCCCCCACCCCCTCCGCTGGCGGAGCCAGCGAACTATAACCAAAGGTGCCCCGGCTGCGGCGGAAGGCTCCGTTCGTTATAGTGGGGGAAAGGTGGGACCTGAGGCAACTGGGGGGGGGGTCCCCTCCCGGCGTAACGCGGCGGGAGAGAGAGAGGGGGGGGTGGCCTACTCCTCCCGTCCCAACAACTACCCGCTCGGTGACCCGGTACCCGAAACAAGTGGTCGCCCTATACCCCAGCTGGGAGAACCCCTGGCCCTCCTCAGAGAAGGAGGGAGGAAGGCTATCTGAGTTGTCATGGCAACCAAGGTCCCCCAGACCCCTCCCTATACCTGGTAGGGAGGGAAGGGGAAGGGGAAGGTGCGATGGAACACGTGACCGCAAGTGGCCTAAGCCGCGATAGCAACACACCACCATGGAAGGGCCACGTGAACCAGGCTGTACCAATACATGGACATGCTACCGGCTAGCCTACACCCTAAATAGAACTAAAATTACATCGTAAGGTGGAAAAGACACTTTTAGTAAAAGAAGAAAAAAGAAGCCCAGGAGGAGGCAAACTGTTCCGAGGAACAGAAGCCTACTCGGAGCCAGCGATAGCCGATGAAGAGCAAGAGCCGGGATGCTGGGCCAGAAACACAGAATAGCCCTAAAATAACCAACTAAGAGAATTGGTAAAACGGGCTAACCTAGCTAAAAAGGCGATGTAAAAACGATGAACATGATAAAGTAAGCCCATAAGTATAAGAAGTCCCAGTATGGAAGACGGGAATTCTTAACATGAGGCAGCATGGCGCCGCCACGAGTCGACCGGGAAACCGTATATGACCTATTAGAAGGAAAATACTGGTCCCTGGAAGACTAAAATATGGTAAAATACTACTTATGAGGCACTTAACTTAGCCGATGCGATGGCAGCACGTTCCATGATGGAGAAGGAGGTAAATCCAAGAAAATTAGCACACGAGCAAAAAATGCGTACAACGCGTACCGCTAATAATTAAGGATGACCGCTAGGGGCGCTGCTGTCCGTGGCGTCCCTAGTAGTAGTAGTAGCGGCCGCATCGCCCGTTGGTATCAGCTCTCTCTAGTGGGGATTTTGATTGGAAGGTCTAAATGGTGAATATCTCGTGGTAGTGATCCCACTCGCCCCTATTCTCATACCGACACTTCTTTTTAAAGAGTGAGCGAGTCAGTTTTACTGACATTTTCTTAATTTTGTTTTTTTCTCTAGTAATTTTAGATTAATTTTACCTAGAAAGAATGATATTAAGGATCCTTTCATAGGCCGACACGAGCTGAGCCCAGAAATTAAGGCAATTACGTTGCTCTAAGTTGCCTCCTTGGTTGACCCCAGAACCATCAGTGTGTCAAAAAGCTGTGGTTAAAATATCTGCTTATGTCCAAGAGTGAAGGCCCGTTTTCATGATCATGATCACTTGCATTTGGGTTCTGTTAAAATATTCACTGATGGATCAAAGACATCAAGTGGTGTTGGTTGTGCTGTTGTTCATGGTAATAGCTCATATATGGGCAGACTTTCTAATAATGCCTCTAATTTTTACAGCTGAATTAACTGCATTAGCCAAATCTCTTGAGATTGTTTCTCCTCTACAGGGTAATAATTTCACCAAATACTCAGGTTCTTATAGTGCACTCATGGCCATTAAGCAATATAACCCAAAACATCCAATTGTTCAACATATTCAAGAATGGTTGTATAGGCTTGCTTCCAAATTAAAATCAGTCCATTTTTGCTACCCATGTAGGTATTGCGGGTAACGGAACTTGCTGACCATGAAGCAAGAGATGTCATTACTAAAGAAAGACATTCTCTTCCACCATATTCCTGCTACTGACATGAAATGGACTACTCGTTCATATATAAAAATTAAATGGCAAGCACGCTGGTCATCTCCCCTTCTGACCAACAATAAAAAGTACAAGAATATCAGACAAAGTATTGAACATTGGCCACCTGGATTCCAACAAAACCATAGGGTAGAAACAAGATTATGTCATCTGAGAATTGGCCATACTCAACTGACCCACTGATTCCTCTTAGAGGGGGTAACTGCACCAGTCCTGTATGCATGTGATTCCCCTCTTACTGTAAAACACATTATATTACATTTGCCATAGGTATTCTGCAGCACAGCAAGAGACATTGTTTAGTAGGCAGGAATATAGCAGAACTGTTTGGTCCGGACATAGCTGTTAATAACATTGTTAGATTCCTCAAAGACCATTAAACTTTTTTTTTGTAATGAAATTTATATTTGACCTCTTGGTACATTGCCAAGTATTAGTATATACACATACACTTGAAGTTGTTTTTTTTTTATAAGGCCATGTCTGTACAGTGGACCATAGTATGTTATGTTTCTCCTGGATTTGTTTGCGGACTCATACATTCGCGGATTTCTCTCAGAACGTTTTTTCCCCACATTATTCGTGGAAAATTTTCCACCTATTCATTGGTATTTTTTTTCTATAAGATTTATCCACAAATTCCATTTTTTTTATCAATTTCTTCTTTCATAAAATTCACTTTTGTTCATAAAACTATTAAAAAAAAAAAAAAACCGGTACGGGTATAAAAATTTTGTGCGGGTTTTTATAGAGTTTAAACTAACAAATCAGGAGGTTTTAAGTAGTTTTTATAGGGTTCCAACTATTCGCTGGGGTTTGGTGGGTCTGGTATGCATCCCTTGTGAATACGGAGGGACACTTGTGTACACATATGTACATATGTCCATATCACCATTACCATGATTCATATACCATATATCGAGCTACAATGTCCTTTAATATCTAATTCGCTCTACCTCGGAAATTAATATATTTTCCATATATGCTTAACCGAAGGGGAATTTTTTTTTATCTCGATAATAGATTTTACCTGTACTTGGGCGCGAACGCAGGTACTTATAAATCCTCCAGACCCGTCAGTGGAAGCGGTTACCACCCAAAACCGCCGCGAGACTTAAAGGTATAATGTTCGTTCTCTCACCCTCAAATACTTTCTCTGCGCTGAAGTATTCGTTGTTTGGTTTTTTTGGTTTTTTTTTTTTTTTTTTGTTGGGGGAGACAACATCAACCCACCGCCTCGACTCCGCCGGTACTTAAGTAGCGCTTTTGACAACACGTAGCATTTTACATAAGTCATCATCATCATTAACCATGATTCATATACATAATATTCGAGCTACAATGTCCTTTAATATCTAATTCGCTCTATCCTCGGAAATTAATATATTTTTCATATATGCTTAACCGAAGGGGAATTTTTTTTCTCGCTAATAGATTTACCTGTACTTGGGCGCGAACGCAGGTACATTATAAATCCATTGGACCGTCAGTGGAAGCGGGTACCTACCCAACCGCGAGAGGCTTAAGGTAATAATGTCGTCTCTCACCTCAAATACTTTCTCGCGCTGAAGTATTCGTTGGTTTTTGGAGACAACATCAACCCGCCTCGACTCCGGTACTTTAAGGTAGCGCTTTTGACAACACGTAGCATTTTACATAAGTCATATCACATTACCATGATTCATATACATATATCGAGCTACAATGTCCCCCTTTTTTAATTAATCTAATTCGCATCTCCTCGGACTTTAATTATATATTTTCATATATGCTTACCAACCGAAGGGAATTTTTTCTCGATAATAGATTTACCTGTACTTTGGGCGCGAACGCAGGTACATTATAAATCCAGGACCGTCATTGGTGGAAGCGGTTACCCCCACCACCCGCGAGAGGCTTAAAGTATATGTGTCGGTCTCTCACCTCAAATACTTTCTCGCGGCTGAAGTATTCGTTGTTTTGGTTTTTTTTTGGAAACAAATCATCAACCCGCCTCGACTACCGGTACTTAAGTAGCGCTTTTGACAACACGTAGCATTTTTTTTTTACATAAGTCATCATCACATTACCATGATTCATATACATATATCGACGCTACAATGTCCTTTAATATCTAATTCGCTCTACCTCGGAATTAATATATTTCATATATGCTTAACCGAAGGGGAATTTTTTGTTTTTTTTCTCTCGATAAATAGATTTACCTGTACTTGGGCGCGAACGCAGGTACATTATAAACCCCCTCCAGAACCGTCCAGTGGAAGCGGTACCACACCCAAGCCGCGAGAGGCTTAAAGGTATATGTCGTCTCTCACCTCAAATACTTTATTTCTCGCGCTGAAGTATTCGTTGTTTGGAGACAACATCAACCCCGCCTCGACTCCGGTACTTAAGTAGCCGCTTTTGACAACACGTAGCATTTTACATAAGTCATATCACATTACCATGATTCATATACATATATCGAGCTACAATGTCCTTTAATATCTAATTCGCTCTACCTCGGAATTAATTATATTTTCATATATGCTTAACCGAAGGGGCATTTTTTGGTTTTTTCTCGATAATAGATTTACCTGTACTTTGGGCCGCGAACGCAGTACATTATAAATCCAGGACCGTCAGTGGAAGCGGTACCCACCCAACCCGCGAGAGGCTTAAAGGTATATGTCGTCTCTCACCTCAAATACTTTTCTCTGCGCTGAAGTATTCGTTGGTTTTGGAGACAACATCAACCGCCTCGACTCCCGGTACTTAAGTAGCGCTTTTGACAACACAACGTAGCATTTTACATAAGTCATATCACATTACCATGATTCATATACATAATATCAGATCTACAATGTCCTTTAATATCTAATTCGCTCTACCTCGGAATTAATATAATTTTCATATATGCTTAACCGAAGGGGAATTTTTTTCCTCGATAATAGATTTACCTGTACTTGGCGCGAACGCAGGTACATTATAAATCCAGGACCGTCGTGGAAGCGGTACCACCCAACCGCGAGAAGGCCTTTAAAGGTATATGTCGTCTCTCTCTCACCTCAAATACTTTCTCGCGCTGGAAGTATTCGTTGGTTTGGAGACAACATCAACCCCCCCCGCCTCGACTCCGGTACTAAGTATCGCTTTTGACAACACGTATCATTTTACATAAGTCATATCACATTACCATGATTTCATATACATATATCGAGCTACAATGTCCTTAATATCTAATTCGCTCTACCCCTCGGAATTAATATATTTTTTACATATATGCTTAACCGAAGGGGGAATTTTTTATTTTTTTCTCGATAATAGATTTACCTGGTACCTTGGGTGGGCGCGAACGCAGGTACATTATAACAATCCAGGACCGTCAGTGGAAGCGGTACCACCCCCAAACCGCGAGAGTTTCTTAAAGGTATATGTCGTCTCTTCACCTCAAATACTTTCTCGCGCTGAAGTATTCGTTGGTTTGGAGACAACATCAACCCGCCTCGACTCGGTACTTAAGTAAGCGCTTTTGACAACAAGTAGCATTTTACATAAGTCATATCACATTACCATGATTCATATACATATATCGAGCTACAATGTTTTCCTTTAATATCTAAAAATTCGCTCTACCTCGGAATTTAATATATTTTCATATATGCTTAACCGAAGGGGAATTTTTCCTCGATAATAGATTTTACCTGTACTTGGGCGCGAACGCAGGTACATTTATAAATCCAGGACCGTCAAGTGGAAGCGGTACCGACCAACCGCGAGAGCTTAAAGGTATAGTGTCGTCTCTCACCTCAAATAACTTTTCTCGCGCTGAAGTATTCGTTGGTTTGGAGACCAACATCAACCCGCCTCGACTTCCGGTACTTAAGTAGCGCTTTTGACAACACGTTAGCAATTTTACATAAGTCATATCACATTACCCAATGATTCCATATACATATATCGAGCTACAATGTCCTTTAATATCTAATTCTGCTCTACCTCGGAATTAATATATTTTTCATATATGCCTTAACCGAGGGGAATTTTTTTCTCGATAATAAGATTTACCTGTACTTTGGGCGCGAACGCAGGTACATTATAAATCCAGGACCGTCAGTGGAAGCGGTACCCCCACCCAACCGCGAGAGGCTTAAAGGTATTATGTCGTCTCTCACCTCAATCGAAATAACTTTCTCGCGCTGAAGTATTCGTTTGGTTTGGAGACAACATCAACCCGCCTCGACTCCGGTACTTTAAGTAGCCGCGTTTTGACAACACCCGTAGCATTTTGTTTACAATAAGTCCATATCACATTTACCATGATTGTCCATATTATATATCGAGCTACATGTCCTTTAATATCTAATTCGCTCTACCTCGGAATTAATATATTTTCATATATGCTTAACCGAGGTAGGAGCGAATTAGATATTAAAGGACATTGTAGCTCGATATATGTATATGAATCATGGTAATGTGATATGACTTATGTAAAATGCTACGTGTTGTCAAAAGCGCTACTTAAGTACCGGAGGTCGAGGCGGGTTGATGTTGTCTCCAAACCAACGAATACTTCAGCGCGTGAGAAAGTATTTGAGTGAGAGACGACATATACCTTTAAGCCTCTCGCGGTTGGGTGGTACCGCTTCCACTGACGGTCCTGGATTTATAATGTACCTGCGTTCGCGCCCAAGTACAGGTAAATCTATTATAAAAAAATTCTCGTTAACATATAAAATGTATTAAAATTCCCCAGTTAGGCGGTAAGCATATATGAAAATATATAATCGAGGTTAATCCGAAAAGTAGAGCGAAATTAGATATTAAAGGACATTGTAGCTCGATATATGTATATGAATCATGGTAATGTGATATGACTTATGTAAAATGCTACGTGTTTTCAAAAGCGTACTTAAAAGTACCGAGTCGAGGCGGGTGATGTTGTCTTCCAACCAACGAATACCTCAGCGGAGAAATCTTTGAGGTGATTAGACTCATACCTTTAAGCCTTCTCGCGGTTGGGTGTACGCTCCAAACTGACGGTCCTAAGGATATAACACCTGCGTTCGCGCCCAGTACGGAAATCTATTATCGATCCCGTTCGGTTAAAGCATATTTATGAAAATATATTAATTCGTAAGAGCGAATTAGATATTAAAGGACATTGACTCGATATTGTTATGAACATGGTAATGTGTATCTTATGTAAAATGCTACGTGTTGTCAAAAAGCGCTACTTAGTACCGGAGTCGGGGGGTTGATGTTGTCCTCCAAACAAGAATACTTCACGCGAGAAAGTATTTTGATGAGAGACGGTATACCTAGACCTCTCTTTGTACCGCTACTGACGGTCCGGATTTATAATCCTGCGTTCGCGCCCAAGTACAGTAAATCTATTATCGAGAAAAAATTCCCCTTCGGTTGTTAAGCATATATGAAAATATTAATTAATCCGAGGTAGAGCGAATTAGATATTAAAGGACTTGTAGCTCGATATATGTATATGAATCATGGTAATGTGATATGACTTATGTAAATTTGCTACGTGTGTCAAAAGCGCTACTTAATACCGGAGTCGAGGCGGGTTGATGTTGTCTCCAAACCAACGAATACTTTCAGCGCGAGAAGTATTTGAGGTGAGAGACGACAATATACCTTTAAGCCTCTCGCGGTTTGGGTGGTACCGCTTCCACTGACGGTCCTGATTTTATAATGTAACCTGCGTTCGCGCCCCCAAGTACAGGTAAAATCTATTATCGAGAAAAAATTCCCCTTCGGTTAAGCATATATGAAAATATATTAATTCCGAGGTAGAGCGAATTAGATATTAAAGGGACATTGTAGCTCGATATGTATATGAATCATGGTAATGTGATATGACTTAGTAAAATGCTACGTGTTGTCAAAGCGCTACTTAAGTACCGGAGTCCCGAGGCGGGGGTTGATGTTGTCCTCCAAACCAACGAATACTTCAGCGCGAGAAAAAAAGTATTTGAGGTGAGAGACGACAATACCTTTAAGCCTCTCGCGGTTGGGTTGGTACCGCTTCCACTGACGGTCCTGGATTTATGTACCTGCGTTGCGCGCCCAAGTTCAGGTAATCTATTATCGAGAAAAATTCCCCTTCGTTAAGCATATATGATAATATTAATTCCGAGGTAGAGCGAATAGATATTAAAGGACATTGTAGCTCGATATATGTATATGAATCATGGTAATGTGATATGACTTATGTAAAATGCTACGTGTTGTCAAAAGCGCTACTTAAGTACCGGAGTCGAGGCGGGTTGATGTTGTCTCCAACCAACGAATACTTCAGCCGCGAGAAAGTATTTGAGGTGAGAGACGACATATACCTTTAAGCCTCTCGCGGTGTGGTGGGGTACCGCTTCCACTGACGGTCCCCTGGATTTATAATGTACCTGCGTTCGCGCCCAAGTACAGGTAAATCTATTTATCGAGAAAAAATTTCCCCTTCGGTTAAGCATATATGAAAATATATTACTTCCGAGGTAGAGCGAATTAGATATTAACGGACATGTAGCTCGATACTATGTATATGAATCATGGTAATGTGATATGACTTATGTAAATGCTACGTGTTTGTTCAAACGCTACTTAAGTACGGAGTCGAGCGGGTTGATGTGGTCTCCAAACCAACGAATACTTCGCGCGAGAAGTATTGATGTGGAGAGACGACATATACCTTTAAGCCTCTCTCGCGGTTGGGTGGGTACCGCTTCCACTGACGGTCCTGGATTTTATAATGTACCTGCGTTCGCGCCCAAGTACAGGTAAATCTATTATCGAGAAAAAATTCCCCACCCCCCCCTTCGGGTTAAGCATATATGAAAATATATTAATTCCGAGGTAGAGCGAATTAGATATTAAAGGACATTGTAGCCTCGATCATATGTATAGAATCATGGTAATGTGATATGACTTATGTAAAATGCTACGTGTGTCAAAAGCGCTACTTAAGTACCGGAGTCGAGGCGGGTTGATGTTGTCTCCAAACCAACGAATACTTCAGCGCGAGAAAGTATTTGAGGTGAGAGACGACCATATACCTTTAAGCCTCTCGCGGTTGGGTGTACCGCTTCCACTGACGGTCCTGGATTTATAATGTACCTGCGTTCGCGCCCAGTACAGGTAAATCTATTATCGAGAAAAAATTCCCCTTCGGTTAAGCATATATGAAAATATATTAATTCCGAGGTAGAGCGAATTAGATATTAAAGGACATTGTAGCTCGATATATGTATATGAATCATGGTAATGTGATATGACTTATGTAAAATGCTACGTGTTGTCAAAAGCGCTACTTAAGTACCGGAGTCGAGGCGGGTTGATGTTGTCTCCAAACCAAACGAATACCTTCAGCGCGAGAAAGTATTTGAGGTGAGAGACGACATATACCTTTAAGCCTCTCGCGGATTGGTGGTACCAGCTTCCACTGACGGTCCTGGATTTATATGTACCTGCGTTTCGCGCCCAAGTACAGGTAATCTATTTATCGAGAAAAAATTCCCCTTCCGGATATTAAGCATATATGAAAATATATTAATTCCGAGGTAGAGCGAATTAGATATTAAAGGACATTGTAGCTCGATATATGTACATATATGTATGGAATTTATGTTTAAATTTTTTTTATTCTTGTTTGCA
>NC_087200.1:15071792-15105318 GCF_015104395.2 Macrobrachium nipponense | reverse complement strand
TGCAAACAAGAATAAAAAAAATTAAAACATAAATTCCATACATATATGTACATATGTGTACAGTGGTCCCTCCGTATTCACAAGGGATGCATACCAGACCCACCAAACCCCCAGCGAATAGTTGGAACCCCTATAAAAATACTTAAAACCTCCTATTTTGTTAGTTAAACTCTATAAAAACCCGCACAAAATTTTTATACCCGGTTTTTTTAATAGTTTTATGACAAAAAGTGAATTTTATGAAGAAATTGATAAAAAAAATGGAATTTGTGGATATATCTTATAGAAAAATACCATGAATAGGTGAATTTTCCACGAATAATGTGGGGAAACGTTCCTGAGAGAAATCCGCGAATGTATGAGTCCGCAAATCCGGAGAACATGAATACTAGGTCCACTGTACAGACATGCTTATAAAAACAACTTCAAGTGTATGTGTATATACTATACTTGGCAATGTACCAAGAGGTCAAATATTAAATTTCATTAAAAAGTTTAATGTCTTTGAGGAATCTAACAATGTTATTAACAGCTATGTCTGGACCAAACAGTTCTGCTATATCTCTGCCTACTAAACAATGTCTCTGCTGTGCTGCAGAATACCTATGGCAATGTAATATAATGTGTTTTACAGTAAGAGGGGAATCCCACTGCATACAGACTGGTGCAGTTACCCCCTCTAAGAGGAATCAGTGGGTCAGTTGAGTATGGCCAATTCTCAGATGACATAATCTAGTTTCTACCCTATGGTTTTGTTGGAATCCACGTGGCCAATGTTCAATACTTTGTCTGATCTTCTTGTACTTTTTATTGTTGGTCAGAAGGGGAGATGACCAGCGTGCTTGCCATTTAATTTTTATATATGAACGAGTAGTCCATTTCATGTCAGTAGCAGGAATAGGTGGAAGAGAATGTCTTCTTTAGTAATGACATCTCTTGCTTCATGGTCAGCAAGTTCGTTACCCGCAATACCTACATGGGCAGCAAAAATGGACTGAATTTAATTTGGAAGCAAGCCTATACAACCATTCTTGAATATGTTGAACACTTGGAGGTTTAGGGTTATATTGCTTAATGGCCATGAGTGCACTATAAGAATCTGAGTATTTGGTGAAATTATTACCCTGTAGAGCAGAAACAATCTCAAGAGATTTGGCTAATGCAGTTAATTCAGCTGTAAAAATAGAGGCATTATTAGAAAGTCTGCCCACATATGAGCTATTACCATGAACAACAGCACAACCAACACCACTTAATGTCTTTGATCCATCAGTGAATATTTTAACAGAACCCAAATGCAAGTGATCATGATCATGAAAACGAGCCTTCACCTCTTGGACATTAGCAGATATTTTAACCACAGCTTTTTGACACACTGATGGTTCTGGGGTCAACCAAGGAGGCAACTTAGACCAACGTAATTGCCTTAATTTTTTTGTCTTTCATAAACACACTGTCAACTACAGCATTAATTCTTACGTGAAAAGGCTTGGATGCTGTAGCATTTGCAAACTGCTGTGGATTGTTTAGGTTAAGAATAGATGCTGCAGGGTTTTCTGGGGAACCTCTTAAATTGACCATATACCACAGTCCCAGTTCCTCTCGACGTAAGTCTAGAGGGAGCTCTTCAGTGTCAGTCTATAGACTTTCAACTGGAGATGTCTTAAATGCTCCAGAGAATATTCTTAGACCAGCATGATGAACTACATCCAACTCCTTAAGTTTGCTTGCATTTGCTGAAGAGTAGATTTGGCAACCATACTCAAGCTTTAATTTACATAACGAGTCATACAGCCGTAAAAGTGACTTCTTATCAGCACCCCAGTTAAAACGCGAGACTACTTTTAAAATGTTAAGGGACTTCTTTACCTTAATTTTCCAGGAAACAATATGACTAGTCCATGTTAGTTTCTTATCAAAGATTATCCTTAAAAACTTTACATCCTCCTCATATGGTATTAATTGTTGAGTCTCTCAGTTTAATATTTGGGATGGTTTCCTTTCGAGTACTTCTAGTCAAACGAACTGCCAAAGTTTTGGAAGGGGAGAATCGAAAGCCATTATCATCTGCCCAATTGCTGACTATATTAACTGACTTCTGCAAGAAATTACAAGCTGCAATAGCATCATCACTAGTGACATAAATAGCAAGGTCATCCACAAACAATGACGCCTTTACTGGAGGTGAGACACATTCAACAATGCTGTTCATAACCAAAGCAAATAAGGTGAGACTCAACACACTGCCTTGTGGGATGCCTTCCTCCAGCTCAAAAGCAGTAGACAAGGTATTTCCAATTCTAACTTTAATTTATCTGTCACTTAGAAATGACCTGATAAAATTTAACATATTACCTCCTATTCCCATGTCATGAAGCTGTTTAATAATATCAAAATGCCAAGTAGTGTCATAGGCTTTTTTGAGATCGTAGAAGACTCCAATAGTCTGACACCATTTTGAGAAACCTTGCTGAATTTGGGTTGATAATCTTAGTAGTGGGTCCAGAGTGGAACGATTTCTCCTAAATCCAAATTGGACAGATGATATCAAACCATTTTTCTACAGATGCCACATTAGTCTAGAATTCACCATCTTCTCAAACAATTTGCACACACAACTTGTAAGAGATATTGGCCGATAGCTTGTAGGAAGATGTGGATCTTTCAATGGTTTCTTAACAGGAACAATTATTGCAATCTTCCAAGAAGGGGGAAGAATACCAGTTTCCCATATTTTGTTAAAGATTTTAAGGAGATAAGATTTAGCAGAACTGGAAGATTTTTCAGCATGCTATAAAGAATGTTATCATTCCCAGGGGATGCTGATTCAGCATGATAAAAAATTATTAATAAAGAAATGCATTTAGATGGAGAGCTGATTAAGTACAGAACACTAAGCACAGTAAATCTAGAGAGAGAGAGAGAGAGAGAGAGAGAGAGAGAGAGAGAGAGAGAGAGAGAGAGAGAGAGAGAGAGAGAGAGAGAGAGAGAGCATATCAGGTCCTCCAAGGATAACTGTTGTAAAATATACCCAAACTGTTGACAGTAATGGAGTGAACAATCTCTATCGCTTAAAGAGGGGAAGTTTATCTAGCCCCCTCAAAGTCCTCCGCATCATATGCAATTAATGGAACGAAGAGGGCCACGCTGACAACGGTGGGAACGCAACAGTCTATGAACATGGTGGAGCAGCAACAGATATTGAAGATGGTGGTATTGAAGCAGCAGACGCAGGGTGTTGGTGAGGCTATATATGGTGAAGACTGACCTTGTAGCAGATGGTGTTATGTAGTGAAGCTGCAGCACAAGGTGAAGGTTGTGCTGAGCCAGCAGACAGTGAAGAGAGTAATGCTGCAGCAAATGGTGACTTCAGTCATGAAGACAGTGGCAGCCATGGCTAGGATGAAGACAACACTCTGGGCTTTGGTGATGAAGTTGGTAATCCTGACTTTGGTGATGGAAACGATGGTTTGGGCTGTTGTGGCAAACAATCCAGACTGCTCAAATGATGATTTAAAGAAAAGTATATTCTGAAACACTACTATCAGTGTATTCCTCGACCATACTGTGGGCATATTAACACTGGGAACCAAATTTACTGTCATGCCATCTACTTGGAAATTATGATGGACAACAGATTCCTTTGAGGAATGGTCCACCAACACCCTGTTTGAAAAGAGTCCAAAGTAGCACTTAAATCAAGACCAATCATATGAACTTCATGACCATAACTAAGGATTTTATTAGGACAGCACTGTTGAAAGACCCAGACCCATTTGATTGAGAACAAAGAGAAGATAGGCTGGAGATGAGAAATGATTTTGTAGAGGATTAAGTACAGAAAAGACATGAATTACAGAACTTAACACTTTAACTTATTTCTCCATTATTTTTAAGTTACAGTTTAGGCTTTACTTCTCTATCTTTTTGAGTGCATTCTTTACTGGGGTTTTTGAGTATGTAGCATTATGTTTTTTTTTCAGCTAGGGTTGCAGCTTGGCTTGAAATAAAGAAAAATGCATAGTAGTATGTAGTCTGCTATACAGTAAACCTCCCGTATTAGTGGGGGATGTGTACCAGACCTCCCCGGGAACAGTTAAAATCTGCGAGTGCTTAGAACCTCTAAAAACGGTTATAGCTGTGTACCTTGAAAGCTCAAATACTAAATGTATACCTTAAATATCCTACATCAAATACTATACCTTAAATTATTATCCTATTACTACACATTGTATTAAACTTTGAGATTATATTACTATTATAATTTCAAAGTCATCTTAAACATTTTACCCTTAAAAACTATATCACAGCCATAACAGAGAGCCCGGGAGAGGAGAGAGAGAGAGTACAGAGAGAGAGAGGGAGAGAGAGACGAGAGAGAGCGAGATGAGAAGGAGAGAGAGGAGAGAGAGAGAGAGAGAGAGAGCATTGAATGGGCAACATTATATATTTGACCATCAAGAGTGAAATTATTTATGATGAATTGTTTGGATACAGAGAAGAGGAGAGAGAGAGAGAGAGATTGAGAGAGAGAGAGAGAGAGACGAGAGAGAGAGATATTTATTTGAATTATTTGGAGACAGATAAATATGAGAGAGAGATGAGAGAGGAGAGGAGAGAGAGAGAGAGAGAGAGAGAATAACTCCTTATGATATAAAAAGATTGAAGTAAATTTCTATGGGCAACACTTCTTCCCCTCTACCATTACTTTTATCAAACTGTCATTTCTTGAAATAGATAAAAAGACTGGGAATCGCTATTTTTTTATCGATGTTATTAATACTTGAAAATTAGTTATTAGGTAAATCATTTATCTATCATACTACAAAACAAATAAACATACATAAGTGAGAGAGAGAGAGAGAGAGAGAGAGAGAAAGGAAAATTTTATTGTTATTATTTAATGTCATTAAACTTAATATTATTTGAAAATTAGTAGGGTGATGTGGGTGAATACCGACCGAGGGGGTACACTGACCAATGCTCCGGTACCATAACTATTTCAAATTGCACACTGAAACTCACCACCAACACAGCACCCATCTCAGTGAACAACACTTGAGCAACAGGTTTCCGCCATCATGACGTCTGTGTTTATCAGGTAAGAAAATTGAATTTTTTAATGTCTGTTGTAATTTTTCATGCTTCTCATATATGTTGTTCCCCGTATTCAGAAGGGATGCATTCTAGATCCTCCTTGCAAATAGCTAAAACCTGCAAATAGTTGAAACCTATAAAAATGCATAAAACCACCTATTTTGTTAGGTAAAACTCAAAGAGGTTTATCACAAAAAGTGCATTTTATGATGAAATCAATAAAAAAAACCTGGAATTAGTGGATATTTCTTAAAGAAAAATACCTCAAATAATGGGGGTATATGGTCCAGAGAGCAATCCATGAATATGTGAGTCTGCTCCACCCACTTTCGTGGTAAGAGAGGAACAGCTCCAGCAAGTAGTCAATTGTTTCTGCCCTTTCCCATATGCAAGGAGGAGGGAGAGTTATGATTCATAATTACTTGGTGTATATATATATATATATATATATAAGATAATATATATATTATATATATAATTATCTATATATATATATATATATATATATATATATATATATATATATATATTATATATATATAGATATATATGAACATTTTTATAATAATGTCATTTTTATATTTATGTAACTTATCAAGTAATTACATTGCTGGATCCCAAACTGACATTGAGGTGGGATATGGTTAATTCTACCTCAAACATTATTAATGATAATGAAGAGAAAATAGAAAATAAAAGCATCTAATTAATGCTTGTTGTTCCTCACCTGCTAAGAGAGTTGCTACAGGAAGGTACTGCCTCTGGTCGGCGCTCATCTTATCCCAGAGGGGTGTGGCTAGTTGGCCACACTCACCCCTACAACAGTAGAGCTTTGTAGCAAGGGATGAACACGGTGACTACTCAGCATACCAGTTGCTGATGCCCTGGGCATGTAACTGACTAAACAAGACCAGATTATACAACAATAAACACCTACACCAAAAAACATAAAATACGTACTACCAAAACCCAACTACAAAATTAACAAATAGAGGGCACTCCAAGCACTAAGTACCTCCAGACTCTCCTTAAACAAAACACCTGATATCAAAATGAAATTACAGATAAGAAGAAAATGCTTCCTACGCTTCCTCCCTTAACGGAAGAAAATGCTTCCTATGCTTCTTCCCCTAACGGAAGAAAATGCTTCCTATGCTTCCTCCCCTAACACCCTGTCAGTCATGGATAATGGCCCTAATGCACTGCACTTATCGTAAATCACTTCCACATCCTTCAAGTAATATTGCAAAGACTGATCAACACTTCCAATGGGTAGCCTGTAAAATAGCTGAAATAGAGAAATTATCTCTAAAGTGCAATGATGTGGCTACCAATCTCATCTCATGAGCTCTATATATTACTAAATTCAGGTACTCCTCTCCCACTTGTGTATGGGTTTCCCTACTCAGATCCTTCTGGAAAAATGCTAAGCCATTCTTAGACATGACCTGTGACAGGCTCTTAACCGAGCACCCAAAATGATTAAGAGGGCTCTCGGATCCTTTCCATTTTGTCTAAGTAATACACCTTAGTGCTCTCACTGGGCACAGCATCCTCTCATCCACTTCTGGGCCTAGGATTTCCATCAAACTTCTGACGACAAAAGGATGAGGCTACGGTTTGTTAGGGTCTTCATTATTTGCTAGAAAACCCAATGCAAGGGAACATACTGCATCTCCTTGTGAGAAGCCCACTTTCTTATCAAGGATGTATATCACACTTACCCTCTTGGCTGTTGCTAAAGCAACCAAGAAAAGGGTTTTCCTTGTATGATCTCTAAGA
The DNA here is from genome assembly GCF_015104395.2 of Macrobrachium nipponense. Lineage (NCBI taxonomy): Eukaryota > Metazoa > Arthropoda > Malacostraca > Decapoda > Palaemonidae > Macrobrachium > Macrobrachium nipponense. The sequence goes on along the minus strand of NC_087200.1, from coordinate 15,098,439 downwards.
GATGTGGTTTGAAGAGGTTTGAATCTGGGTCCCAATAGCCATTTAAGAACCACATCTAGATTCCAAGCAACCATTTCTGGGTCCTTGGACTTAAGTGCTATCAAAAGACCTTATGAGTTCTGAGATGTCTTAGTTGGTAGAAATGTCTAACCCTCTTTGACAGAATACAGTGCTGAACATTGCCCTGTATCCTCTCATAGTTATTGCCCTGTATCCTCTCATAGTTGAAGATGAAAGGCCTCTAGACTTCCTCCATGATGAATGACCAGAAAGTGCTGAAGAAGCTGCTAAAGGAGCAACAGTAAAGCTGCAAGAAGGTTGCGGACTCACACCAACCTCCTTATACTTCTTAACAGGAGGAGGTGAGCTGTCTGCAAGCAAAGACCCCTCTTCAAAGGCCGTGAGGCAAACAGACAGCGCAGCAGGTGCTTCTTGTCGGGAGAAGACACTGCTGAGTCTTAAGACAAACACACAACACTAACTGAGACACTTTATTACTTATTGATTTTTCCATAAACACTCTGAAAAACAATCCCAATTCCATTACAGACTTAGCTAGAAAATCAAATTTCTTGTCAATGCTACATTTGAGACTGGCTATGGTGTCATAATTGGAAGTATGGGAACCTAGTAATGGATGGTGTGGAAACAAAGTAGGAGGGTGAAGAATGGGAGAAACAGCAAGAATAAGAGAAGAAATAACGCTACACTCTGCTTCTACAGGCAATGGCATAACCTCTAAGCTCGCCCTATTCTCAGCTCTACAGGCTGCTTTCCTCTTTCTAGCCCTACCCAACTAGTATTTGGTATGAGATTTAAACATTTTCCACTACTGGCCATCCCACCATTGACATTCTGAGCAAATAATCTCCCTGTTATACTCTTGCTCACTACACTTTTACACATTTAGTATGAGAGTCATAATTGATCTTCAATAACCTAGTCTTGCAACCTTTGGTACACTACTGAATGCCTAAAGAACTAGAGTCACACATTGCATCAAAAAAGCAATAAAGTTAATCTTAGCTAACATTACTAACTAACAAAAAGACAACAAAATGAATACTTCACCAAAAGAATATTGGAAAACAGGAAAAAATTACAGGAAGCTCCCAAAACACTGATGTTAGTCAGGAACAGCAGAGAATGAATTGATAGCTCTCTGCTAAGCTGTACCTGGCGATCCCGAAAGTGGGTGGGTCCTGTTCACCTACACTAGCGATGATAGTGCCACCACAAATTTGAATTTTCAGGCTGCTGCTGTAGGAAGCTTTTAGCAATGTAATTGCTTGGTAAGTAACACTAAGTTTGTGCTGAAATTTGATGATCTTGAAGTCCAACATCAATGTTATAATAATCTTCATGACCTTGAGGTTTATAAAATATTGAAAAGATGACCAAGGACTCTATATTAAAGCTGTCAATATTATTTACAGGACAAAATATAACATTAAAAATTTAAATCCTTTATCAATCTATAAGAGGTAAAACTATAGGAGTTTTAGCTTCTACAATATGCATGATGCAATAAATTTGGACATTTGCTACCAAATATATAAAAAAAAAATCAAAACTGCAACACATTTCTCCCATACTATAAAACTTACCTGTATTAACAGAGTAATTTAAATTGTACATCATGCCTTATAACTAAATAATGTACTACTTACTTGTCTGTTACTACGGGGAAGTCTTGCAAGTCGATTGCCAGACAAATCATACAGCCTCACATGTCGATTATCATGAGGAATTGCAATAACATTAGTGGATGACACTGCTAGCCGATTAACCGGTGAATCTAATCGAATGGTGGCTAGAGGAGACCTCATATTTTTGACATCCCACACCTGTAATAGCAGTTATCAAAATCATTCACTCAAATTCAGAAGTTTGTTTTATGAAGCTGCCTCACATTTTTCTCATCATTTCCATAATCTAGTGATGCAAGACCTTCAAACGTATATACAGGCAGTCCCTTGTTGTTGGGGGACTTGGTTAATGGCAATCCAGTGATTTATGGAGTCATAATGTGCTAAGTTCCGGTTATCGGCGCCATAAGGCACTGATAATAGAGTTATAGCGCCATAAGCACCATAAATCGCCGAGTTTCAGTTAGTGGCTGTTTTCTTCTATCAGCACCCCACCGAGAACAGAATCCCCGCCAATAACCGGGGACTGCCTGTACTGTATATAAGTAATATTACATATTCTTGATTTTCCATTAGGCAGTCGCTGGTTATCGACAGACTCTGTCAATAGCGATCCAGTTTTATGGCGCTTGCCTAGTGCCATAAAATCGGCCATTTATGGCGCTATAACAGGCCGCCCAGTTTCAGTAATCGGCACCATAAGATGCTGATAATATAGTTATGGTGCCATAAGGTGCCGATAATAGAGTTATGGCGCCATAACATACCTAACAGAGGCACCATTAAATGGGGACTGCCTTACTATGAATCTACGATAAATAGTATATACGTATACTACAAGTCTTTAAGAAAATGTCCACTCAAATACTCAAACACCTATTATCCAGTAAAATTGTAACAGTTTGGTTACAAAGATCATAGCAAGAGATGTCTACATAAATCCACATAGGATTAATATTAGCTTTAATTTCATAATTAAACAAGGCACTACCTATTTTGTCACAAAATGACTGAAAATGGGACTACGATAACAATCTGAATGTGCTGTAACCGTACTTTGGATTACAATAGAGACAGGCTACTTGGGTACATTTTACCTGCATAAACTTGGGAGTCCTACTGTCTAATATGGTATTTGAAAACTGCCTGTGCATAAAGTTTCTCAGTAGTACAGTAATATTTATACTTACAAGAATCATCCCAGCATTCAATCTACTTAATGTAAATAAGCAAAAACCTAAATAGTATCTACATTATACGTAGTGGGTACTACTTCTGTACCTCATCAGCTAAAGTTAAAGTTAAGAATATCTTCTATTCATAACCATAAACATTGCTATGAGATGTGGTGACATTTTGCTATTCCTACTGAACCCTAAAGTTACCTTCTTAAATAGCAAATCAGTACCTAATAGCAATAATATGCAATAAATAACTATCTGACATCCACACAAGTAGTTCTGAATGCACCGTGAGAAAGAGATTAGTGATCTATTAAATCAAAGTTACTAAAAACACTAAGGTATCTAGTGTGCAAGTAAGGAATTGCATTTTCCTCAGTCAGAATGCCGGAAAATACCCTGAAACTCGTTTAAAAATTAAATTTGCAATACATTCTCTATTTATTTATATCAGTTGCTGGTTTCTAAAATATGTTTACATATACTGCAATCATTGACACCAAGCTACCATACAGAAGAAATTTTGAGATAAAGTACATATGTAAAGTACTAGACTATATTGACAGCATACTTATTTTAACTCTAAAACTCTAATAGAGAAATAAATATCCTGAAATAATGTTTGCCTACTACTCTACTACATACTGTATTTGGTTAACAAGCAATTTGTCTGTGGATTGCAATATGAACAAAATTCATCTTCACCCTTATGATCATTAAAGTTTTCACTGAAAGATTTGATAGCTTAGACAGTGGAATTTAAAGTGATTTTTAAGACAAATGGTATTTTTATAATAAAATTAGATTTTGTATACTTACCAGGTAATTACATAGCTAAAAGTTTAAAAGTACCAGCAGCAAAATTCTGAAATTTGCAGTAGCGAATCTTTTATTTTAAAAGTGAAGGTAAATGTCCTGGCCCACTTTCGGGAAAGAGGAACAACTGAGCAGAAAGAACTGATTTGTTTATGTAAACGTCCATGTGCGGGGAGGAAGGTGGGCTCCCCTTCTGTAATTGGTAAGTATATGCAAAATTTAATTTTATTATAAAAATACCATCTTTGTATTATGTAACTTACTAAGTAATTACTTAGTAAGTACATAGCTGATTCCCACATCAACAGGAGGTGGGATACATGGACTATTCTATTCCCAAACAATGTTAAGAGAACAGCAGAATCATGATACTGCCTCTAGTATCGCCCTCATCTTAACCAGTAGAGACGGGACAGTATACCCACGGGTCGCCTAGTACATAAGTGGGAGCCTCATAGCAGAGGATATTTCTGAACGCTAGTGAGGACTAACAAACAGATGCCCCTGCCCAGGGTGCAGTACTGACAACACAGTGTTCCCCGCTTATTCGTGGGGAATAGGTACCAGAACCCCTCATGAATAGCTAGAAAGAACCCACGAATAAAAACACTTAAAACTCCTATTTTGTTAGGTAAACTCAAGAAAAACCACAACAAATTTTTATACCTGGTTTTTTAAATAGTTTTATCACAAAAAGTGCATTTTATGATGAAATTGATAAAAAAAAACTAGGAATTTGTGGATATTTCTCATGGGAAAATACTGTGAATAGTTGAATTTTCCACAAATAATGGGGGCATATATACCAGAGAGAAATCCGCGAATACATGAATGGGCAAATATGGATGAGTTCACTGTACAACAACCAAAAAATACTATACTATCTTCACATGCACTTATATATATACAGACATATTAAAATTACCACCCAGGTACACTGTACCCCTAGACATCCCAATAACACAACATAAAAATCAAGGCGAAATGTGATAAGGAAGACATATTTCCTACACTCCTTCTCCCAATACCATGCCAGCCAACAATAAAGGTTGCAAGGTACTGCAATCTTCATAAATCCTGAAGATAAAAAGAAGCAAATACCAAATTGCACTTCCAGTAAGTCATTTCAAGAATGGAAGTATGGGAAAGATTGTATTTGAAAGCTAATGACATCACTACTGATCTGACCTTATGTGCTTTTACTTTCACTAATTTGCAATTATCCTCTGCTATTTGAGCGTGTGCTTCTTTAATTATGTCCCTCAGGAAAAAGGATATCGCATTTTTCGGAAGTGGACGTGATGGATACTTGACTGAAGTCCAGAGGTTACTAGACGGTCCTCTAATACTTTCTGTTCTACTAAGATAATATTTAAGCGCTCCTAATTCTAAAGGATTGATACCATGGTTTAGTGGCATTCTCGTTTTTAACAAGAAAACTCAATGTGAGAGACCATATTGTGTTGCCTGCTGCAAAACTGACTCTTTTGTCCATGGCTTGTACTTTGCTAACTCTTTTGGCTGTTGCAAGAGCCACTAAGAAGAGCATTTTCTTTGCCAAATTACAAAAAGAGGCTGAATCTAGGAGTTCGAACTGAGAACTAGAGACCAACTTTAGCACTATGTCTAAATTCCATGAGACAAGTTCTGTGTTTCTCTTCTTCGTATCAAAGGATCTAATTAAGACCAAAATATCTTGATTTCAGGATAAATTGATGCCTCTGTGCCTGAACACCAAGGCAAGCATTGCTCTGTATCCTTTTATGGTAAAGGATAATCCTTTGGTTATCTTAAAAAAGAAATGGAAATCCGCAATCCCTGTAAAAGACATTTTAGTAGAAGAGATTCTATTGCTTTTGCACCAGTTTCGGAATATTGTCCACTTGCCTTGGTGTATCTTTGAAACTTCTCTCGAAAGCCCTTTTACTCTGAGGAGTCTTTTGATAGTTTGTACCCTGTCAGAGCTACAGATGACAACTTTTAATGATTTAATCAGATGAGTCGTTTGATAGTTTGTACCCTGTCAGAGCCAGAGATGACAACTTTTGATGAAAGAATTTGAAATAGGGCTGTCTAAGAAGCTTTTTCTTTTGCAGTAGAAGTCTTGGAAAGTCTACCAGTAGACTCATTAGTTCCGGGAGCCATTCCCTTAATGGCCAAAATGGTGTTATTAGTATCATTGTCACGTTCTGATGACGATGGAACTTGTTCAATACTTCCCTGATCATTGCAAACTGGGGAAATGCGTAGAGGAACTTGTCAGACTGATTGAGTAGCATGGTATCAGTTGCCCATGCTCAAGGATCTCGAATTGGGGAGCAAAAAAGTGCAAGTCAAATGTTTTTGACATCGTGAAAAGGTCCAACATCGGTGTTCCCCAAAGATTCCGTAGGTCTAGAGCTACCCGTGGGTCTAAAGTCCATTCCGTCTGAATCACATGGTTTCAGTGGCTCAGCTGGTCTGCCAAGATGTTCATTTTCCCATGAAGAAATCTGGTGATCAACAACGTCTGATTTTGTTTTGCTCATACAAGGAGGTCTCTTGCCAACTTGCAGAGGGAGAAAGACTGTTTTCCTCATTTGCTTAAGTAGGCTAGAGCAGTTGTGTTGTCCGAGTGGACTGCAACTGTCCTTCCGGACACTACCAAGGAAAATGTCATCAGGCCTAATTGTATTGCTTTCCACTCCTTGATATTTATATGCCAATGAAGTTGTTCCTTTACCACGTCCCAGAGATTTCCTTGTTTTCTAAGAGAGCTCTCCAGCTCCGATCTGATGCGTCAGAATAGTTTTAGAGCTCTCAGAGCGAGCTCTGATCTGATGCATCAGAATAGAAGTTTTGGTCTGGGTTCCAAGGAAAAAAAGAGACTTCCCTTCTAGCAACCTGTCTCTTGATTTCCACCAACGCTGGTGTTTCTTGATTTCCGGAGTGATCAGAAACTTGAATGAGTCAGGATGTCTTTTCCTAATCCATTTGTCTCTTAAGTAGAACTGAAGAACTCTTAGATGAAGTCTCCCTAAAGAGACAAACTGCTTTATTGAGGCCAATGTTCCCAGGAGACTCATCCAGCCGTTGGCCGTGCAATACTGAAGATTCAGGTACTATTCATCTATTTTCTGCAGACAGGACTCCACCCTTTTCAGGGAGGGAAAAGCCCAAAAACGAAGAGAGTTGAGAGTCATTCCCAAATTAAAAATGAAGAGAGTTGAGAGTCATTCCCAAATTAAACTATCTGACAAGGGGTCATCTGTGATTTTTGGTGGTTTATTACTAATCCTAGTTCCTGTGCCAGTAGAAGTTTCCGAAGGTCCTCCACACATTGTTCCTTCGATTTGGCTCGAAGAAACCAGTCGTCCAAGTAGAATGCTATGTTGACCTCCACTAGATGGAGCCAACCTGCTAAGGGAGCGAGGATGCGTGTGAATGCTTGTAGGGCAGTTGATAGCCCAAAGCATAGTGCCCAAAATTGGAACACTTGATCCTGAAACACAAATCTTAGGAACTCTCAGGAATTCAGATGGATTGGTATGTGGAAGTAAGAGTCCTAAAGATCTATTGATACCATCCAATCCTTTTGATGGATGGATGCTTCCATTTTGAATTTCGTTTTTTAGACGAATATATTCAGGGCACTTACATCCAGCACTGGTCTTCATCCCCCTGATGACTTCGGCACTATGAAGAGGCACTTGTAGAACCCCTCCTAATCTTGCTCTGGGACTACTTCTATCGCTTCTTTCTCGAGAAATTAGGACAAATCCTCCTTGAGAACCAAAAATTGCTGTGAATTCTTGGAGTCAGTGATGAAGGTGACTGGCCTCTTGGCTAAAGGATGAGTTTCCAGAAACAGAATATCATAGCTGTCTTAATACTTCTACCACCCATCGCTTTACTCCTCTCTGGTCCCACTTCTCCCAATACTGAAGGATCCTGGCACGATATTTTATATGGAGGACATTGTGCTCATTTTTTAGAGGGGAGTTTTGTCATGGATTTCTTAATGGATCTTGACAAGAACCCTACATTAACTTGAGTTCTGACAGAAGGTCTTTGACCCCTTCTTCAAAAGGGATAGGGCTGCAAAAGGTACAGACTTAAAAGCTGAAACATGCATTTCCTTAGGTCATCTTGATGACTTTGAAAGTAAATCCAGTGTAGACTTCTTCTGTAGTTCACAAGAAATCCCATCCATTACAGCCTTAGGGAACAGACCTTCTCTCGAGAGAGGCGAATACAGCAGGGCTGATCTCTGAACTATGTCACTCCTTTCGTGGTGTAAGAACACCGCCCTCCCCTAGGCTTCTGCTATAGCTTCTCCCTGGTGTTGGGGAGTATGCTAGGGACCTATGCCTAGGAGAATCAGTGGGCCAAGTAACCAGCTCCTTATGATCACTCCCAACACTTTTATTTTCCATAAAAGCTTTTACAGAAGCCCCAATTTGAGCTACTGTGTTCACTAACATGTCAAAGTTTTTCTCAAGAATGGCAACGGCATTAGGTTGAGGAGCGCAGGAAATGGGTTCGGGGTTAGGTGGAAGAGAGGCAGGACTATTAATGGGGGACAAAGCAGCGAGAGGAACAACAGGTGATTCAACAGGAGAATTAACTGATTTCCTGACTAGCTAAACTCTTTTCCCTAGCAGTCGCTCTTCTCTTTCTGTCTTTCTCTAGTTTATTCAAATGAGCGTTTAAGATTTTCCAATCCTTACTTTCCCAATCCCTACACTCAAAAGTCAAACTAGCTGAACATACTTGTCCCCTGCAAGATGTACATTTAGTGTGCGAATCATACTTCGCTGAAGTAAGTCTAGTACGTATTGTAGCCTGTGCTGCAATAATGAATACCCATCGAACTTGTGTCAGACATCTTAAAACTCGCAAGTTGAAAAGTAAGTTCTTATCTATAATCATCATTATAAGTCAAAATTCAGAGGAAATCCTATAGTATGTATATGTATCTAAATGCTGAAAGGCTTCCGAAACAAAAATACTTCACCAATTTAAGAAATAATTCCACAAAATTCAATTAAAAGAATTTTAAATTGCTGCTGCTCACAAACGTCGTCGAGAGCCAGCATAAACAAATTGGTTCTCTCTGCTCAGTTGTCCCTCCCTCTCCCAAAAGTGGGCAGGGCTATTTACCTTTATTTTTAAAACAAAAGAATCGTTATCACAAAATTTCAGGATTTAGCTGCCGGTACTTTTAAACTTTTAGCTATGTAATTACTTGGGAAATTGCGTATACAAAAATATACAGTACATACTACATAATGCTTGGTATTAAAATCAATATTCTGTACTGTATACCTTCCAGACAAGCAGGTACTGTAGCAACATCACATTAAGGGGAGTGCCAATGCCATAAGTCCCAATTATAAAGTAAATGAATGTTTCTACCTTATGATTAAATGGATTTGCTTCAAATCTTTACCACTTATTCTACAACTAATAATGAAAATTCTATTGTGGGAAAATTTAGAAATTCAACTTCTAGGTTCATTTGTTTTGTAGTTGAGAAAAATCATATCGTCACTTTTCAAAAATAATATGCAAAAACAAAAGTTGCATATAGTATAAGTGATTTTCCCGATGACAAAATAAAAATATATAGTTATATGTACTACACTCTGTAAACTTCACTGAAATTAATTCAGTCTCCTAGGAGAAATAAGCATTTAGTTTGACAAAAGTAAGTTTTGAGAAAACAGCAAATAAAATAATTTTTGGACTTTCAAGAATCCTGAGAGAATTAGGACATATTGAGCAAGACACTACCACTAGAGAGAATGTGATACACTACCACTAGAGTGAATGTGATATTTTAGTTGGTGACAATTATATTTGTGTGTATAAAATTTTTTATAATCTTTTTACAGGATTTCTTTACATTTTGTCATTCACAGTGCCATAAAAGCGGTGAAAAAAATTGTCCATGAACCAATCTATCTTCAGCAATAATGTTTTAAGATATCCAATCTATCTCCAGCAATAATGTTTTAAGATATGTTTATTCAAAGACATAACAGCCCAAAACAGTGTATAACTTACTTTATCCTATCCAGAATTATTCATACAGACTTTATATAAATCTATTTACAATTTGTGGTTCACAATGCCATATAAGTGATGAACAAAATTGTCAATAAACCAATATATAAAATTTTTTTTAGCATTATTGTTTCAGGATATGTTTATTTAGACATAAAACCTTTGAGAAGTGCTAATAACTAAAATTTGATAATTCATTGAAATTTGGTGGTCAGCACGCCCCTTAAACAATACTTTAAATATGAAAGGACTAAAGCTAAATCTGTTTACGGCACAAGTCATTACTTTCACAAGCACAATTTGAAAAAACTAACCTTAACACTTCGATCATCCGATCCAGACACTACCTTGTCTTCTCGTGTAAAGGACACGGAAGTCACACTCCTGTAAACGAAATCATGATGATTTTATTCTCCAATGATGACAAGATGAAAGTTATACAAAAAGAATACATTCATAATCAAAATTCTTATTTTTTTATCCAATTCATAATTACATATACTATTATGTTCTGACTTCCACAGGCGAGAAAACACAAAGTCACTCATGTGTATCAATCAAAACAGATGGGCAAAGCTGGACTTAAGATGCCCAACTTGATTGAACTTTCTGTGTATCAATACATCAAAAGCCAAAGTGCAAGAAAAAAATAAAAAGAAAAGAGGGCATTTATTCTGATTACAGGGTTTATACAGAACAGATATCTTTTAGTGCAATGAACATCTGTTTCATAATACCCATTAATTGTATATTGCAAGAATAGCCATTTATGTCAGTGGACAAAGGAGTCACGACCACACTGATGTAGCCATATACATAATCGCAGTAGTGGAGGACTGAAGTCAAGCCTCGGTCATTCTAGACTTGAGATTAACAGACAAGTAAGGAGCATGAGAACGTGATGGAGCACTCAACGCCAAGAAACAATAGTACAAGGAAAGGTTACTATGGGTAGCAATGCCTCATACAAATTCTGGAGGGATAAATCTATGAAGGTTATGATGCTGTGGATGACTCCAAAGGTACATGTTCCCTTCCCAATAGTAACACATAACCTACCAAGATACTGATCCCCAACAAGAATAGTACATCAAAAAATAATTGTACGTTTAAAGCCCAAAAATGAGGGAAGGCATGCATCTGCCAAGGTTTTACCTTCAACTGATAAATCAATGTGACATAATTATAGTAAGCTCTCATGCTAACCTGACAGCCAAAAGCTGTATTCTACAAAATTTGTTTTGTCCAGTGACTCATGTCAAGAGTCTTGAATTCTAGAGGAGAATGGAATTCCTAAGTTTGTTGTAAACAAAGCTTTGACTACCCTCATGGGACAAAGGTTCCTTGCCAGAGGAGGGGACAGTAAGTATAAAGCAAAACTAGAAAAAAAAAATTAGGAGCAAGAGAAAAATTGCAGTTAGGCAACAAAATCTGGGCCTAAGGAGATTTTCATACATTTACTCTCTGAGTGGGTCACATTTACAGATATTGCATGGAGGTCAATGACAAGCTTTGTAGATGTCAGCGATGATTCAAAGAGAGGTTCATGGAGGGGCCAAGTTTCTCAATGCCTAAGACAAATCCAAGGAAAGTGGCTTCACAAAAGCCCTTGGAACAGACTAACCAAAATGCTTAATCAAATCTACAATGTTTGTCCAGCACTCTCATCCAGACTGCAATGAATGGAAACACAAGAAAAGAGCTGCTATGTGTCCTCTAAATTCAGAAAATTTCTTCTATTAAGGAAATAAAAAAAGACTGCTACTGCTGGAATAGAGGTGTTCAACATCAGATAATAATTCTTGCTCACCACCAAACTTGGTCAACTTTTCATGAAAAAGGCATTGTTGAAGTCCAGAGTGGCTTCATGAGTGCAGCTGGTAAAACCATCTGAAAAGATGCTCTTAGCATATGTGCTGGAAAACCATCATTCATGAAATTTAATTAATCCAGCAAATCACGGAGTTTATGAAGTGCAACCATGCCAGAAATTTCTTCCAAGGTGGAAGAACCCTGGGCTTCTTGATGAATATATCCATTAGGTTGGTGAGCCATTGCTAGGATCTATGTGAAGTAAGCAGAATCACCTCATTGTTCGAGTTTGCAATTTCACTAAGACTTGCCTGGCAACTGTATCTAGCAGGGGAGTGTGTGTGTGTTCGATGTGTTATCCTTATCACTAAAGGTTGGGGATGAAGGAAACACCGAAATACTAAAAGTAGGTTCTTAATGTCTAATGAAATACACAAAATCACAGAGGTGCAAAATAATGTGCAAGCAAGGAAAATAGAGCGGTGCCGTACTGGCGAAACATGACTGCCAGATGGTCAAGATTCAATCATTACATATCGTACATGACATATGAGAATGAGATACATTAAATACATAGGGAGGTGTATAAATGAACACGAAATATAAAGAATACATTACATATGCATAAAGGCTCATATATTATAATGAATGTTTCTTTCATTTACCTACAAAGAGCATTATTCAGCACTTCAGAATTCACTGATACTGAGAACAGATTGATGAGCAGGACCCCAAAACCACCACCATACCCAAGCAAAGGTCATGTTCATCAACTAATTTCAGAAGTCACTGATGCAGCCAATTCCTGTTTTCTGCAAACTGAATCTCATCCTTTGCCAAAAAGTAGGACTGAATCCTTTGTAGATGTGATGAGAGGAGTAATATTCACCAGATACCCCAATTTCAATTCTAGGTCTCCAATGTTGCCTATATCTTAGGAGAGACTCTCAGTGTGTACAGCTAAAGCTTCATGGCAAACTCTCATCAAGTGTTGGAGCTTTGGTCTTTGGAAGTATTACATCCAGGGATCAGGTCTTTAGAAGTATTACATCCAGGGATCAAAGTTGAAGACAATATCACCACCATGTGGACTAGTCCAGTCTTGAAGTCCACTCATGCTTATGGCCTTTTCCTCAATCCTATAAGAGGCATCCATCATTGCCTGGGGAGGATCAAGGTCTCAAGAGTCCAGGATTATGAACTTCCCTGTCAATGCATCAGCAGAGGATTCAACACTCCAAGATCTTAGCATCCAACAAACAGATGCAGACCATCCAACAGGTGTTTTGTAAATATTTCAGGGGATGAGACAGCCAAAGAGAGAGTAAACATGAACTCAGGGCTCTACTAACCGCCACGCTTTGAGCAGAAACTAGGACGTTACAACTATCACAAACACAGGTACATGGAGTTGTTATAAATCACTGCCACATCCTACATTGTGACACTACATCTTCCTCTCTCAAGAGATGTAGTTATCTGGATTCTGTCAAACTATCTAATTTCTTCTTTGAATGCTCAACTACACACAATGCATCATGAAAATACTTGGGGACTTGGTTCTTGTTCCCAAAAGCTTCCTTAGATCCAACAGGCCTTTGAAAAGGCAAGGACTCTCAACTGCCCCAATTCCTGCCTAAATTAGGATTCTGGTTCAATACAATTGATAGGTTTTCTAAGAACCAATGAAGTTTTTACAACATGTAACATACTTTTCAATCAATTACTAAAGTGCCACCCTCCTTTTCCCTTATCCTCACTTTATCGAATCTAAGAGCTAAGTAGTTCCTACCAGTTGACAGTTCACAAGTGCATATGTGCAGACAGTCACTTATAGCTTTCCCGCTTCTTTCATCTTTAAGACTTCAGAATGGGCATTTCTAGGGAAACTGTGACTGTAATTTCAACTCAATATAAGTAAACAATTTGTATGGAAATCCCTCAAATGCACAAACAATGGAAATGGAGATAAACTAAATTTAGTAAATGCTTATGTGATTAGACAACAATGAATTAAATAATTAACTAATATAACCATTCCAGTAGGATATTAATGCTTTGTTACCAACAGGGCAGTACATGAAAAGTGATGCTCTTACCTACTAGGAACATAGTGACCTGTGAGGCATATGTACAGTGCTGCCGATCAGCAAAAATATTTTAAAATTAGGATGGAGCATCTGGGAAATAGTGTGCTGACCACAAACTTGGGCTGAATTATGAATCGTGGGTTTACTGTGAAGCAAAACTAAGTAATACCAGCTGAAACACTTTCTGCATGGCACCAGAGAATACAACGAATTTGCTACATAGGGTAAAGCAAATTATTTTAATGAGGGTGTAATAATACTTGTACATGACTTGTACGTAACATAAAAAACTTATTCCTGGTAGCTGCTGCGAGTCCTCAAAGGAGTTACTCTTATGATCCTTGAGAGGCTCCATAGGATAGACCAACCAAGTGTTCAAAGCTTTTTCTTCTAGCTGATCTGGTCAGTATAGTGCACGTTGACACTGAAAAAGTAAGACTCAAGGCAAGAGGGCTCTTTCTCCTGTCTACAGTGACTGCCTAGGTTCCATTCCTATTAATCAATCTGCAGATACAGCAACAGTGCACTGCATGCTGTTCATTACTGGGTCGACAATGTAACTCGCATCAGACCAACTCTCATTACAGGGAGTCCCCAGTTATCAGCAGACTCAGTTAATGGCGGTCCGGTTTGATGACGCTTGTCTAGCACCATAAAACTGGTGATTTATGGCGGCATAACAGGCCAAGCTTTGGTTATCAGATAATTGAGTTATGGTGTCATAACATACCTAACAGAAGCTGCATTAACCGGTTATCAGCACCATTAACTGAAAGTTGGTGACTTAAGTGCCATAAATCGCAGCATTTCAGTTAATGAATCAAGCAAAAACTTCTTTCAGTTTTCTTCTGAAGACTGAAAAAGAAACCCACAAAATCACTGTGTATAACGTGTTTATTTATGAGTATCTACACTTTATTTTACTCCACACTCGAGTACTTCCAGGCCCTATCTGTGGCCCATTTTCAAGAGATGTGTAGGCTGTTAGCCTGGATCAAGGCCCAGCAGTCTTCTGGAACTTCTTCTCGTTGAGCTGTCATTTATGTGAGGATGTTATGGTTTCCTTGAGAGTTGCTAATCCCCTCTTGTCGCTCTAATATCCAGAGCTGATGGTCAATGGGGTTAACCCTTGTGGTGAGTGAGTGGTCACCAAAAGTCAGTTAATGGCAGTTTTCACTTATCAGCACCCTGCGAGAATGGAACCCCACCGATAACCTGGGACTGACTGTATACTTTTTCAATCCATACAAGATAATTATTCATCCAAATCACACGGCTTTTCACCAGGGAAAGTGGAAGCATTTGATGACTCACAGCACCTACCAAAAATAGGTTTTTCCTAAGTCAAAACCTGTTTTTTGATAGCGTAGCCACTGTCTGACCTCAAAGAAGCTTACCAAAGAAATTGACAGGCAACACAATGGCTATGCTCTTAAAATTCAATCCCAAAAATCCAGGTAAAATTTTTGGTCCATGATTAAGTCACAAGTCATAAACCACATCCTTTATTCCAGATACCCATAGGGTTTGGCAACAAAAAACATAAAACAAAAACAAATTTACAATTATTAAGATGTGCTGGGTTTGGTCACAGTATTGTTGCACCTTTCCCCGTGATATCTTAGCATACCCACCCGATCAAGATGACCCCCGGTTTTCTGCTGTAGCACCTATGGAGTCAGGACTTACTATACCAACTACTGACACACAGTGTAATTAGATTTGTTCGAGCTCATGGCATAATATTTTAGGAACTTTGTTCCTGATGACCACCCTGTACGCTAGAAGACTTCTTCAAAAGAAATATTTCCAAAGAAAACTAATGATGTGCTTACTTTTTGAATGTCATACAACTTAGGTAAAGGATTGGGATATGCCTTTTTAATAAGGGGATCCCCACAACTATTCTCAGCTCATGCAGAGGGAATGGTTTGTTGTGCTAGGGTGTACGAAAAACGGACTTTCTGCGATGTTGTCTGTGACCTCTAGGTAAAGGGAAACTAAAGAACTTTATTTGGCAAATTGCGGCCCCTGTCAGAACATGGGCCAGGAGACAGTAATAAATGACTGTTAGCTGTATGAGTAATGTAGTGTTGTTCCCACCTAAGAGAGCCCAATTCACTATTGCAAGCTCCTGATGCAAAGCAGTAGAGGATTGCTTTTTACAGCATATATGTCATAGTTGTAATGGGCTGAATTGAGGGGTTGAAAAAAGCCTAAGCACCCAATTCAGGGACCCAGGAATGAGAAGCCTTGCAGCAGGTCATTGCAATGTAAAATACCTGAGAAGGGAAGTAACAATTTCTGCATTAGAATCAATTCCAAATCCATAAAGGAAGGGTTCAACAAATGCCACATTGTATGCCATGATTGTTAAAAAAAGCAAGGCACTTGTATTCAAAAGGATATATAAGAAAATGAAGAAGTATTTCAGCAAAGACCTCAAGGACTCTAGGCATGAATATAACCTAACCATACTTTCACACGGACTATTATGTATTGTCAAAGAGACAATGCCTGTAGTTTCTGCACTAGGTACCTAGCACTTTGGGTGGGTAATTTTCACGGTAAACAAGATTTTGAAACTCCACAAGTAAAGGTCGCAGTTCAGCAAGGAGGACACGTAAACAACTTTCCTCCTTTCTGTATGGGATAAAATAGCAGCTGATAATAAAATTGAGTTCTTTGCTTGTTGCCTGGTCTATCTTATGGAACCCCTCAAGGACCAGAGGGTGGCTATGCTATTAAAAATGAATATTATACCAAGACTTCTTCTTTAAAACTTACTCTGTGTGACCTTGGAAGACTGAAACAGAATGGATTGGCTCCCTGAAATCCCAAAGCCGGAAGGTAGTATCCTTACTTGCTGTGACAACCAATCGCTGCATTGGATGCGAACAACAGTGTGTTAACTCCTGGTCATGCCCTGCATAGATATGATATAAAGACATGTAAAACAAAACTGGAAAGTTAAGGACATAAAGCTGTTTTAACTACCATAATCATTTACTATTCAAAAGCCACACACTGAAAATGCTAAGGCATTTAAGAAAATCTAAACTACAAATTACTATAACTGAGGGATACAGTCTTAAGAATCAAAGGTAGAGATAACATAACATTAAGAAACTTCAAAAATTTGTTGATTGCATAAATATACTTCTTAATTTGCTTTCAAAACTTGTCATCAACTGTTGATTAGTTAGGATCTTCACAAAAAAAGATGCCTTGGGTCAAGTGGCCTATTCATAAAATATCAAAAGGTCAATACGAAATACTCTACAATCCAATGATGGTTTTGATCCAGCTTCATTTATTGCTACTGGATTCATTTCTCCATGTAGTTTGCCAATTATAAGAAACGTAATATAGCTATATTTGAAGCTTTACTTGCTTTATCGACATCATAAATTTCCTAACTGTCAACATGAACAATGAGCCAGCATATAAGATTTCTACTAACATCATTTAACTTGAAAGTTTAAAGCTTCTTGTTGCAAGGAAAATCTAGACAAATTCTTATAGGATACTATAGGTTCTAGTCACTAAAAATTACAATTGTGGTAGTATAATTTTAGTAACCTCAAGTGCTAATCATATTTCAAAAATTTCAACTGAGAACACAAAAGCAATGCTACATAAACAAAACTGGTTTCTTTTACTTGACAATACAGAAGCAAATTCCACACCTGATATACATTTGGAGTTATCTATAACATATATAAGGGGGAACCTTTGCACTGAATATTTTTTTCTGGGACATGAATAATATTTGGACTCTGTGGACTGTCTACAGATGAACAATTAATTTTCATTGCACTTCACATAAGTACTAGGTCTCACAACAAAAGCCATTAAACCTTCGCCTCTTTCAACTTGCAAAGGAATGTCAGGAACATATTAAATACCCCTCTTCATAATTTCTGTCCTTCCTTTGACTTGCTTCATCTACTCCTGATAATACTATTACTTTAAACAGCAATAATACACAATGAAAAATTATAAAGCACTAATGCTTCTCCCACAGTTGACAAAAGCATCAGGAAGTCACAAAAAATTTCAGGAAAATTCATGGGGAATCCATAAAATATCAAGAATATCCACTGGCAATTGAAGTGCTAAGCAAATCCGTTCATCAACCTCAGACAAAACAATCTATAATAGTATCTAAACTTACCAATCAGTTGTGAGAGCAATTCTCCTGTATGGGCATCATATAGATTAGCCGTTCTGTCCCATGCTGCAGTGATGGCTTGGTCTCCACCAGGTAGCCAATCAGCTGCAATGACCACACTGGTATGACCTGTCAGCTCTCTAAGAGGGGTTCTGAGTGAGGCTGCCCCTCCTCCGTCACTGAGACGTCCTCCTCCTCCAATACCGCCACCGTCGTCTTCATCTTCTCGGTCACTACCATCGACCTCATCCTCAGATGAATGCACTCTCTGATTGGGTTAAACAGAAATCTATGAATACCCTACTGTTCAGTCGCACAGTGCTTTTATAAATTTCCAAATTGTTTGGCAATTCCCTGAAAGCAGTCAACTAGCGGAAGATCTAAAAGCTACGGTGCTTCTTCTGTTGGTGCAAAATTAAACATGCTAATCACTTGCTAATCAAAAGCCAAAGCTAAGAGCAAGAAAATACTCAATGTGAACTGCTCATGTATCTTATTTTCATTCCGAAACAAAAGTGCAAATTTTCCCGAAGAAGTTGTTCCCTAAATGGATAAAACAACTACTAAGTACTAACTATAAGTACTATATACTATAAGTACTGTATACTATAAGTACTATATAAATTAATTCTGTCTGGAGGTTTTCATCACAGCTGATTCAAAATCATCCAAAAAGTATTTACATTTACTACTTATAATTTTTCTCACCCCTGACCATCTGGAACCTATGATCAATTCCAAAATGCAGTGGGCAAACATGGCAGATTCGTTTTTGGAGAATTCTGTCAGATTCACTTTGTGTCAAGCAAAATGCTTAATGTAGGTTACAGATGATGGGGTGCTCTTAGTGTTTTTCAAAAGAATTCTAATAAAAGAAAGACTGAATTCTAAGATTACGATGGTGCTCACACCTGCTGTAAACTCATCTAACTGCTAAAGAACACCAAAAGAAAACTGAACATCTCAGTATGTGAGCATCCACGAGAATACTTAACCAATCTCAAACCACACTTTTCTAAATAGAGATATATCTAAATGTACAAGAATGAAGAGAATGTTTCTTAAAAGACATGCAAAGTTTCTCATAAAAACAAAAGTGTATTTTATTATAAAAGAACAATCATTAACAATACAATAGTATCTTGAAGCAGATTTTTGTTGCCAAAGGCAATGATCACTTAACATCAGAAACGTACCAGCTGATCTGGAGTAATGGCTGCCTGCCAAATGTGAGCTGAGTGATCACCACTTGCTGAAAGAATCAGATCCTGTGATGGATGAAACTTGACAGAATTTACTGAACCGCTATGACCTGTGTACTGGAGCAAATTACGCCCTCCATCTATACCCCAAATGCAAGCTGTCTGATCTGAAAGGAAATAATGTATCAGATAGATTACATTCTCACTAGAAAAGGAACAACATTATAGTATACTGGAAATGTCATCCACCAGTGCTTTACTTACACCAACAGCAGTTGTTATCTCAACGTAACACAATGGCTCGAAAATTCTAATGTCTAATAAAAATTGTGGCAACTGTTTACAAATAATTCACCTCAGGGACAAGTCAAGATGATATAGTCTAACTTAGAACATGAGAGATTAAAGATACCCAAGATGAGAATCAATGAGTGATATGCCTAACAATGGACATCATAAAATAATATTACATATACTAAACATGTTAAGAAAAAATTTAAAAAAATTGTATACTGGATTCATAACATGAATTTCATACTTCAATTATATTAAGAGAAAAGATAATTTCCTACCTTGAAAAAAGAGGAAATTAAAAATTCAAGAAGCTGAAATTATACATGATTTTATTTGTAATAAGTAAAAATACAGTCTTCATGTTTAGCGTATCATATAACTCCAAGGCTATTTGTGATGGATTACAGTCAGTAACACTGCCAACTTCATATGAATAAACTTTTACCAGTCAATAAATATCTGTGAAAGTCCATCAATTACAGAAAATTACATGACCTAATATTATACATGAAGCAGGTAATAAATTATGAAAATTCACCTTATATATATCACTTACTGTACCTATGCTTAACAAAAACAAAGTGTACTTTCCAATTATATATTCTTTTCAAAGATTAGGGAAAAATATACAAAATATGACCACCAGTGTTACTACACAAAAGAACCTCAGCTTCGAGTCTTGTGGAACTTATCGTTCAGGGTACCTGAGGGAAGATCCTCAAGCCTTCGGCTTTTACACTTCAGTGATAAGACTGACATTAGGACCAAAATTCATTGCAAACTCTTGCTATAGCCAAGAGCAAGTGAGCTAAAAGTTTTCCCTTTGATAATGATTAATCCCTCTAAAGGGATTTTAACAAAGGAAAAATCTATTTCTGGGGAAAGACCTGTGAAATGTTCCTATAGCACTCATTTCTAGGTATAAATAAATGCTAAATATATCAGAGAAAAAGCCATATGGAATGCCAGTTACTACCTCTGGCTCGCTCACCCTCAAAGGGTGTCGGTATAGCATCAGGGGCGAGTGGAAGTCACTATCACAGATACTTCACCAAATAGATCTCTCCTCTCTCAAAATCCCCCTCTGCAAAGGTGCCGTTACAACAGCTACCTTCCGCTCGCTACTACTACTGCCTCTGCCAAGAACGCCATTCCTGAAATACGCACCCAAGCTTGGGCCAGCTAAAGGGTGGGGAAATGAAAAAGAGAGGGATCGGTTCACTGGGCAACACAGGTCTTCCCCCAGGAATAGATTTTTCCTTTGTCAAAATCCCTTTTCTGGGCTCGACCTGTGTCGCCCAGTGAAATAGTAACAGAGAATTGGCCATACAAGCTAGGAAATAGAATGTAAACAAAAAACTTTATATGAAAGGTAAAATAAAAATTCCTTATAATTATTGTTTTAATAATCCAAGTTAAGGATAGCAAAATACAATTGGTAAATAACATCTAATATGACCAAATCCATACCATCACCACGAAAAATACAACAGGTAATGAACATAAAAACAAACAAATTAATGAACTATGTACACGTACAGGAGTGGGTTGATAAGCAATCCAGTCCGGAACAAAAGGCAAAAAGGCAAGGATTACAAGCGAGGCAGGTAGGTGAGAGGGAGTACCAAAAGGTAATTAATAGCACAAACAATGATAATAATAATATACAAATTTACAATTACATAACTAGGCTGTATCAGGGAAGACAATGTTCCCTGCAGCCACTGCCAAATATTTAAGGGCCTCTAGAGACTTCAGATAGTGGCGTTTAAATACTGTCGGAGATTTCCAACCCGTATATTTTTTAAGATCATCAAAGTTCATATGATGAAAATAATTAACTGAGGTAGCCACTGCTCGGATATCTTGGACATGAGGAACTGAATCCGGATTGGCTTGTTTAATAAAATAAAGAATTTGTTGTCTGATGGCCTTCAAGGAAATGGTTCCACCATTCTCTCTAATAAAAAGAGGACCTGAAGACTTTTTAGAAGTTCTGCCCAGATAAGATTTTAATGTAATAATAGGACATAATGATGGGTCCTATGGAAGAGGGACAATCTTCCATGGAGACCATCTGTTCTGTGGGTCTTCATTCTTTGCAAAGAATTTCCGATATGGAGAGAGCAGAACTTCTCCTGACGGGAGGAAATCAATATGATTTGGTTCTCTAGAGAGAGCCGACACTTCAGATATTCTGGCACCTGAGGCCAGACTCATTAAAAATAATGTTTTCCTGAGAGTATCTGAAGCCAACCTGAGTACGTCATTTAAAAACCAGGAGACAGTGTGAGGACGGTCTACTGGTCTCAGACGAGCATGCTCTAGGGATAGACGAGAAGTACAAATCTGTTAAATCAATGTTAAAGCCAAACTGAAATATCTTCCTCAAGGCAGATTTAGTCGTAGTAAAGGTACTAGCAGCTAGGCCTTTTTCGAACAGAGTTCTAAAAAAATGAAATTGTCAGATTCGTAGTCATCGTCTGAACATCTGATTCTTTTAGAAAGATGGCTAACTTCCTCACTGCCGAATCATACTGCCGGAGTGTCGATTCTCTTTTGTCTGACTCCACGAACAGTGTTTAGCGGGTCAATATCAGCATCCTTTTGTGCCGCAAACTTCATGAAGTCCATAAAGTTAGGGCATTCAGAATTCTTGAGGAAGCTGACACAGTCCGAGTTTGTACCACCTGAGTCAGCTTTGGGTTGGGAATCCGTCTGGGACGGAGTTTCAACTCTAATAGAAGAGGAAACCAATTGCTCTTCGGCCAGTTGGGTGCTACCAGTGCTATCTGTCCTTTGAAAGATCTGAGTTTGTGTAGAACTTTCATTAAGGGGACCATCCGCTATGATGTCTATTTTTTTTATTTATTACGCAAAATACATAATTTTCATATATGTTTTAGATATATATAACACCTTCATCATATAAAAATTTCAAATCATTTGAGCAAAAACTTTTCGTTTTATTAGCAAAAATTATGATTTAAAAAAAAATAGGTAGAGATTTCTCCGCTAATATGACATCAGTTGTATTGAAAATCATACCATAAAAACTTCTTTATATACGGAACAATTCTTTGTGACAGAATTTTTATTTTTTTATTTTCTTATTTTTTATGAATTTTTAATTTTTTTTTGTCTAGACACTCAAAAAAATCTAAAAAAAAAAGAAAAAAAGAAATCAAAATTCTGTCACACAGAATTATGGGATTTTCATTCCTCTTTCCAATGATATCTTTCTCTCTAAAATTGGATAATAAATAACCGAGTAATGGCTACCGACATGCGCATAAGTATGTTTTTGAGTTATGAGCTCCCAAAGATTTGCTATGTAAATTTTCGCTTTTTTCTTATAAAAGTCAAAACAACATTATTCTAATTACTTTATTTGTACTTTTATTGTTGATTTCTACATCCTGGTCCTACCCCTAAAAGTGGTGTTAATACGCTCAGCGTGACACCAGATAATGATGTTGACGGCGAGACATGAGACAATGAGGGCAGCTGATAACAATGAATTTTCGTGTTTTTCTTTCAGCACACTCCTGGCCTTCGCTAATTTTGCTAGCCTTAGTTGCTGAGTAGCCTTCTTGATCTTAGGTAACTTCGGCATTGCTATAAGTTCACTAAGAAGTTATAAAAACAACGTAAATAGCTAGTAACCAAACGCAAGTGCCTACGCGCATGTAACTCCTTTGACGTCTGTGGCGTAACTGAGTCATTCTCTGAGTCTCGCCTATAAATAACCGCTCTGAGCAGCTCGCTTCTCACCCAGTGTCACACTACCTTTCATTGCTACCAGATGTATGAGAATTTCGAAAAAAATCTTTAAAAAATTGCTGTATATATACAAAAATAAACACGCAAAAACGATTCTGTCAAACTCAAGTCATACAGACGATGCAGTTACGATGACGTCATCATTTAAAAACCGCTATATCTTCATTATTTATAAAGATAATTGGCTGAAACTTCTGGAAAGCATGCACGGCATGTTTCTGCATAGATACAAGTAATAACTTGATTTTCAATTTTATCAAGTTGACATGTCATCCGCCATAGCGGACGGTCCCCTTAAGAGGTTTATTGGCGGAAATAGGTAAATCTTCTGCCAATTGTTCCAGTCTATGGACATCGCATCTGTGGCGTGAGCCAGAGGATCCAAATTGGGAGCCACATAACACGTTAGTTTGTGGTTGGACTCCATGGCGAACAGGTCTACCTTAAGGACCGGAATTTGTAGGCAAATCCCATTGAATGACTGCATCCAAGGACCACTCCAACTCCAGCGGAGTTGTTCTGGACAGTGAGTCCGCAATGACATTTCGTACTCCTGCCACGTGAGTGGCTGACAGGTGCCAATGATGTTTCATTGCCAACGAAAAGATTGCTATCATCACCTGATTTATGTGGCTCGACTTGGAGCCTCCTCTGTTTATGCAGTAAACTATCACTGCACTGTCCAAGACTAGTCTGATACGAATATTCCTGGCCGGAGCTAGTCGTTTCAGGGTCAGGAAAATGGCCATTGCTTCTAGTATGTTGATATGGAACTGGCGGAATGCTGTCGACCATGTTCCTTGAACCTTCTTGTACCGAGAATAGGCCCCCCCATCCGCTCAGAGAGGCATCCGTGTGGACTACTAGAGACGGCGGGGGAAATTGTAGCGGCACTGACTTGGAAAGACTCTTGACTCTCGTCCATGGACGAAGTCTTTTCCTTAGTATCGGCGGAATCAAGGAGATTTTGTCTCTGAGCCTGCTGTTGGCTCTTTTCCGCCATACCCGATTGATGTCCTTCAGTCTGGCTTTCAACAGAACATCTGATATCAAAGAAAACTGAAGTGAACCCAAGACTCTTTCTTGGGTACAACGAGAAGCCCGTCTGTTCTTGAGGAATTGTCTCGTAGCTTTCGCTATCTCTCTGCATTTGTTCGGCGGAAGAGATAGTTTGTGTGCGGTTAGGTCCCATTGAATTCCCAACCATTGAAAACGAGACGCCGGAATGAGACGGGACTTTTTCTTGTTTATCTGGAATCCCAGATACTCTAGAAATTTTATTACTTTGGCTGTTGCCCTGCGACATTCCTTGTCGTTGGTTGCCCAAATGAGCCAGTCGTCTACGTAAGCTACTAGCATCACCCCCTGAGCTCTTAGTTCCTGCACTACTGTCTCTCCTAGCATGGTGAATATTCTGGGCACTATATTAAGCCCGAATGGCATGACTCTGAATGAGTAAGCCTGTTTTCCTAGTTTGAAGCCTAGGTAGGGAGAGAAGTTTCTTGCTATCAGGACGTGATAGTAAGCATCTGTAAGATCAATAGAGGTGGTGACGACCCCACGGGGAAGTAATGTCCGCACCTGCGAGACGGTTAGTATGCGGAACTTGTCGCATTGAATGTATGAGTTGAGATGGGACAAGTCCAGAATCACTCTTCGTTTGTCCGAGTCCTTCTTTGGTACACTGAACAAACGTCCTTGAAATTTCAGGTGACTGACTTTCTTTATTGCATTCTTTTGAAGAAGGTCTTTGGCATAGTCTAGAAGGTCTGTCGTTGGAATTTGATGGAAGCTGACTGGTGGAGGACGCCCTTTTATCCATCTCCACCCCAGACCTTTTGATACGATACTGTGGGCCCACGTACTGAAGGCCCAATGGTCCCGGAAGAGGTACAGTCTCCCGCCTACCTGGAGAGGCTCATTGACTGGATGAGGTCTTACTTCCTCTGCCTCTGGAGAGAGCTCTGGAACCAGCTCTGTGCCGGTAAGCTCCTCTTGCTCTGCTACCCATTGCGTGCTTGTTATAGCCTTGAAACGCCCCTTGCGCTTCACGAAGTGTTGAAGGGCGGGGACGTAATGAAAGTAGCCGAACTCGAGGACTGTTGAGTTGGCTGACTCTGTAGCAGTACAAATTGTTGTTGCGGTCGTGCCTTAGAGGTCGAAGGTTGACCAAGCTGGGGGACTAGAACTGCTTGCACCACCTGAGAGATCTGGAAGGGCTGATACTTCCTGGCCCTCTTCCTACCCTTGGCTTGCAGCCCGGAGGTCTCAAACTTCCTTTTAGAGGGAAGGCCCCAGTGGACACGAAGGTTCTGGTTAGCCCTAGCCGCCTCACTGATGACGCTGTTAACCACGTCATCAGGAAAGAGGTTTGGTCCCCAGATCGATGCCTTAATAAGCTTATTGGGCTTATGTCTGATGGAAGCATCCGCAAAGACATGCTTCCTGCAGTTCCGCCTAGCAACCACAAAGTCATACAGGTCACACTGGAAAGTCTGCAGCAGCGACTTTGTTAGGACCCGGAATAGAGGTTCCTCAGCGTAAACAGAGGCCGTCAACTCTGAAGTAGTAACCGAGTTGATCGACCTACTCAGTCTACACTTTGCCTCAAACTCTGCCTTTACCATGGCATCCGGAATTCTGGGTAACCGTTCACTAAACTGTGTGGAAGCACACTCCGGATCGAGTTTGCCCACTGTGAACGTTTCCGGAGCGCCCACCCAGCACTCCAAATCTCCGGGAAAGAGCAGAGAGGTAGGCTCTGTCTCTCGAAGCTGAGGCATTGGCTTCTCCTCCATTCCGGCCTGCAGAGTTAACTCCTCAATCTTAGATGTGCAAAGGTCGGGATGTTATCCCCCACCACGAACATGGTGTAGCAACCTTTGTGTGGCGTCAACTTGGTGATGACGCAATCCCATTCCGAAAGGGTGCGGACCCATGCCGACTGTGCCTGATCCCTACAACTCGTAATCTTCCACGGGACGGGTTCCGCAGCCTTCAATTGTCAGCATGCCATCCGAAAAGGGAGCATGCAGCGCCAACTGCCATGGGTTGTTGTCCTCGAATGGCGGGAGCTTAGATGCATCCGGCACAATAAAGGACTGCTGTGTGCCTCCGGACTGGATAAGTCCGGCCAGCAAGCTCTCCTGAGTCTGTAGTCTCTGAGCCAGAGACAGGATGAACTGCCCCAATGTCTCTAAACCCGAGGCGAGCTAAGAGGACATCGATTGGAATCTCGAGTCCACAATACTGCCCATCTTCTCCATGAGAAGATTAGCGAAGGCATCAGGGTCGAAGCTGGACTCTGTCGGTCTGGCTTTAGAACCTTTAGCTCTCGACCCCTTAGGCAGGGGAATAGCTTTTGCCGAGGAAGCCAAAGGCTTGGGGGCCAATGACGACCTGGCGGAGCCCACCAGAGAAGGCTTAGCTGGTCTGGCAGCCTTCGGCAGGGACTTCTTTTTCAGGGTTTTCACCTCGGGGATTACTGAGGTGAGGATGGTACCTACCGACTCGTTAGTCACGTTCCCCACCAAAGCGTAACACACTTCCCAGCCGTCTGGATGCCAGAATAAGAGGTCGTCAACCTGCACCGCACAGC
>NC_087200.1:14999292-15064292 GCF_015104395.2 Macrobrachium nipponense | reverse complement strand
AAATTATTATCAACTAAAAAATTCCCCTTCGGTACATATATGAAAATATATCATTTGGGAGGTAAAGTGAATTTAGATATTAAAGGACATTTGTAGCTTGAATTGATATACACATATATATGGAATATTCAAAATCACTGCAGTTGTTCTTTAATTATGTTGAAAAGGATACATTCACTTATCATTTAATGATGTTCTTTATTTATATTCGAAAGGATTTATTAAACTTCTATTTGTTTATGTTTTTACTGTATGAAAGTTTTTAATGTTATGTTACAGTTTGACTTTCTACCCTCTGTCAATTATCAACCATACCATCATTGGTGTTAATTATGTATATAAATATTTTTGTTTAAAAAGCGAATAATTCAGACCAAATGGACTATAGTCATTCATCTCTTATGATCAATTACATACTTGCATAACATCTGTAAAAGCAAATATGATTGGTTATGTATGATAATATAATAGCATATAAAAGCCTATTAACCAAAAATTATGTAAATCATATGATACTCTCCTTTTCATGGAACAGGTGAGGATCAGTAGGCCTAGCCATTCATTTATAGGTCATTATTCATTTTTCTATATTTTGTATATGATAAGTATATACAAAAGGTAATGAATAGTTTGTTTAACACTCTGCATACACAGAACATATGCAAATTCTCTGTGGTAAAATAAAAACGCTCTCCATATCCTGCCAAAATTATGTAGGCTGAGACACACAATAATTCCATTCTTAATCAAAAAACCATAACTAATATAAGAACAATATGTACATACTCTATTTATACGGTTGGAGTGGTATGCGATCAAACTCTGCCCTCCATCAAGTTGAAAAAGCAGTGAATACAGTAATCCAATAACATGCCAAGGTCGTCAATGAAAGAAGAAGGGAAGGGGGAAAATTTATAGGAGGAGGAGTAAAGAAGTGAAAGGTCCCAATGTTCAGTTGAATCCACAGCATAGAGAGAGTAGGCATAATGGAGTACGTACATTCTCTCTGCAGTGGATCCCTAAGCACCCCCCCCCCCCCTCGTCAAGGAGTTGGGATCAGGGGGCATAGCTGGATAAAAATGAAAGAGAGCCATCAGAACACTTGTATGAAGAGCAAATAAGTCCCTAAAATACAGCAATGCATTTGGCTTGGATAATATACCAGCTGAAAAGGAATAGGAATGAAAAGTATAGAACACAGACTTGGACTTGCACTGAAGGATTGTTGTGTGGAGCTCTGCGGAAATTAATTTCCACAGCATATATCAGAATTTAATTGCTTTGTAAGGCAGCTAAAGTGTGATGCATGTTACATAAATCTATAATTGCGAAGCCAAGGTATGAGTGTATTTTAGCATGTAACACTAATGATATTCCAATGAATAAGGGCTTTAAGGAAGTAAAAAGCACCAAAAAAACATGAGGAGTGTTACAAAAAATGAAAACTGCCAAGCATACGACCAAACACCACAGAAAAAAAGGGAAAATAAAAGAAGTGTTTGAATATTTAACAAAAAAACATAAGACTATGGTATACGTATTTATAAATCTCGGCTCATTCAAATAAATATATGAAAGTGATGAACTTACCCGCAGAAGCTGTCGCAATGACAGGAGTGCCTCCTCGTGACACTGCTACATCCCAAACACCATCACGGTGGCCCACGTACTCTCTCACCATACGGCAAGACACGCTGTCGTTTTTAAAGCTTGAGACAATCTTGGATGTCTGGACGCGAAGTTTGTTGGCTGCTTTTACCTTCTGTGAACTTGGTCCACTCACTGTCAAGAGAGATCAAGTGGTGCTGATTTGACAGAAAACTAAAATGCCAAAAACATACATCATTACAATGAAATTTCATATGACAAAAATTATGTTGAGAACACTAACTAAAAGGCTTTGTGCACAAAAAAAAACTGGTTTATCCTAGGGATTTCAGCAGCTATGAAAGATGAGTGAAGATAAAGGGAAATAAACCTAGCTGTGCTGTGATCTTGGAAAGTCAAAATTAATCATATGTACATAGCTTATCTACATTCTAGATTCTACTCATAAAGTTTTCATGAAATGCAAAATAGAAATACTTTACAGTATTATACTAATGTATATTACACACTATGCAACAGTTGGCTTGGAAATGGGAGTTATTTATGCAGTGAACAATATGCATATGCAAAATAACAAATCTGCATTTATACCACAAGCTTTTTTTTTTAATTTTGAATCTTACATACATCCCGGTATTTCCCAATTCATACCTTATAAATTTGTGAGCATGTACACATGTATTAGGATATCTTTAAAACAAAAATTTGAACGAGAAGCTTG
Organism: Macrobrachium nipponense; assembly: GCF_015104395.2. Classification (NCBI taxonomy): domain Eukaryota; kingdom Metazoa; phylum Arthropoda; class Malacostraca; order Decapoda; family Palaemonidae; genus Macrobrachium; species Macrobrachium nipponense. Next base: position 15,061,963 of record NC_087200.1, on the reverse strand, counting down.
TGTTATGAATGCAACTCTATTATGAATTTTACTAATGCATTTTGTCCACTGCATGAACAACTCCATTTCCCAGCCAACAGTTGAATAGTGAGCAATATGCATAAAAAGTATACATACAGGTAGTCCCCAGTTATCAGCGGACTCGCTTAATAGTGATACAGTTTTCCGGCACTCGTCTATTGTTTGTTTGTATAGTGTATTTACGTTGCATGGAACCAGTGGTTATTCAGCAACAGGACCAACAGCTTTACGTTACTTCCGAACCACGTCGAGAGTGAACTTCTATCACCAGAAATACACATCTCTTACTCCTTACTTGTCTAGCCTAGCGCAATAAAATCAGCAATTTATGGGACCATAACAGGCCGAGTTTCAGTTATCGGCATCATAAGGTGCCAATAATAGAGTTATGGTGCCATAACATACCTAACAGAGGTGCCATTAACTGAAACTCAGTGCCATAAATTGCCAAGTTAATGGCAATTTTCGCTTATCAGCACCCTGCAGATAACTGGGGACTGCCTGCAAAGGGTTTCTATAGTCACCTCTCAATTAATGCACATTTAATTAACGTGTTTTTAATTTAACCCAAGCTAGATATTTAAAAAAATTTTAAAAACGTGAAAATTTCGATGTAACACGAATTGGCGCCCAAGCGTTGTTTTCAAATCACCTGCGCTTCAGCATCACAGACCAAACTGGAGCAATTCCTCAAGAAAAACCCAAGACCTCAGAGGAAAAAAATCAAGAAAAAGAACCAGAAAAAGAATCAGTAGACGAGAGAGGGGGTGAGGACGGACAGCCTAGGCGTAGGGTGGTGTGCGCTGCAGATGACGGCCGGCGACATAAACAAGGACATAGCACAGTGCACTATGTATTTACAAATAAAGCAAAAAAGACTGTTTATTTGTTAATAAAGCAAATGATTTTGTTCAGTTTTTTTTTTGTATGACCTACATAGTATTTATACGTATTATTAATGCAGTATAGAGCTCCCTAAGTCCAAGAAAGTAACCTCCTGCATTACTGTTATTTCCTATGCTAAATATATGTTTACATAACGCATTTTTAATTAACACGAGCTCTCCAGGAACATAACCGTTATGTTAATTGAGAGGTGACTGTACTGTGTGACCGCATCTACAGCACTGCATACTTTACGTACATCCCTGATACTGTATAGTACTACTAAAGCATTTCAAAAATAAATTTCTACATCCTAAATATTAATATGATTAGAAAAGTCATACTGTATACAGGAGTGCAACTGTATAAGAAAATATTGAAGGAATACATTACTGATGTATCCAACCACAATTTTTTACAATAAAAGTACATACGTAAATACAAAACAACATAACAGCTTTCATTATTGCCATGTAAACAGTGGACCAGATTCTGAATGACAATAATGCCACAGAAACAAAAAATTTAATCCTATGAACAACGGACATTATTCCCCCCTAAAGAATCTTGATAGAGGTTCCTATACGTACATGTAATAAAAGATATACCCTGTACAGTATTAGCAACACTACAGCTTGCAGATAATCATACTGACCAAAAAGTGTTGGAAATATGGGTAACTCCAAATTGAAGCGTATTCCAGTAAAGGGACCAAAATCATGGTGCAAAATATGGGAGAAAATTCAGCAAGTTAAGTTACCAAACTCTCCAAAGGACTAAAAGAGACTAAGGAGACAGGAAAATACTCCCATTGACTTGTACCATGAATAGTATAATGATAGATTTCACCAACATTAAAGGGGCTCAAGTCTTTACCTCCATAGAAATAAACTTAGCACCAGAAAAGACTGATTACAAATCTGGTACAAAACTTTCCATTTAACTTCACTATGTTATCTTCACATCTAGGCTGGTGATTTTTTTTTTATCCTAAATATAAAAATTTGTTCAAATTATTTCTGTCATCCACAAAACCCTTTCAATGTAGAATTCTCCTACAGTTTATCTGTTATAAAAGTTCATCATCATAAAATTAAGATGGATAAAACAGACCTATCTTTATGAAGTACAGTATACTTGCAAACTCCCAATATTACAGAGTAGTGCAATAATGCAAGCCTTCAAACAAATAAACTCTATTACATATGGGCCATGTTAGATACTGTATACACTATTATAACATTATTTCAGTAGTAGTTAATACCTAATTTAACCTTCCTCTTATAAAGCAAAAATGATCCACATAGAATAAAAAACTCAAAGAATGGTTTCTTCTTCAATCAAAACAAAGTAATTTGTGGGCACTACTACCAATAGCAATAATATTCTTATACTGTACTATACTACTGTATCAAAACAAGCTACCTGTACACAAAGGAAAAGTAAACCACTACAACTGCAGGGATCCTAATTCAAGAAGATTTTATGGTGGGAAAAAAAGTCTGAGACTCCAACCCTGACAAATACGATCAGTTGCCCAAGGTAGAAAGCCACATTCATGGAGAACATCCAGCTGCAAAACAGGTGAGCTGCCTTCATGTGAGCAGCAGCAATGTATGATAAATTAATTTGTTTTCAGTATAAAGCAAACAATAGCATCTACAACAAAATGAAGCAACATACTCAACAGTATGAAAAGAAATAATGTATGAGCATTATCAACATTTTCATCACTCATTTTCTCTAGATAAATTTCATCACAGGCTCTCATATGATGAAGAGTCAATGCTGGCATAAGGCCACCTTAATCTAACAACAAGCTTAAATATAGTATAGATGGTTTTCATCCATGTATCTTTGAATGCTTTTCCATACAAAAAGTTCTTAAAATAACAAAAATTTAACAAAATTGTCTAAGAAAATAATTGTGATAAAGGATTAATTTCATTTCCTTTCGAGAAAAAAAAAAAAAAAAAAGTTTAAACTTAAACTTAATAATGCATAGGAATGCCACGTACTCCTCCAACTTTATACACACATCTTTCACTACTCTATGAGATTTACTTTTTAATGCTAGTGTACTCTATAAAAAATAAACAAGGCCTGAATGTGCAGTGTGAATTCCCAACCACTATGCTTGATTAAAATTTAGCATATGTATTCAGGTCTAAATCCCTTGATATTATTGATAAAATCTTTCTACAAGAACCTGCATTAATATGAAAAACATTTCACAGCTACAGAATTACAACATTAACTTCCAAAGTGTACATGTGAATGCCAATTAAATGGTATTTACTTCATTCATCATCCAAGTTGATTTCGATATGGAGTACAAAAAAAACAAGTTTTGACGTGGGAACAACCATTTTTGTTAGTTGCTGTTAAGTCCTCAAGGATTACCCTTTCCAAGGTCTATCCACAGCTCCATGGTGACCAGACTAATGTCAAAGAATTCTCTTTTAACTGGTCTTGTGGCTAAGTATTGTGTCGTAATGATAAACATTGTAACGTGATAGAGCAAAATGGACTCAGGATAAGAGGGAACTTTCTCTTATCCTCAGCGAATGCTAATACCCAGTTTACCTACGTCAAAAATCGCAAGCAGAAGTTGTTATAAGCATATGCAACGTCATGTTGTTTACATACGACCAAAATCTGACCAATGTTGGTCAATGCAGGATGATCCCTTACCCAAATCCCATGTGCTTTCCTCTGGGAAGTGGGAGTTTTGAGGACTCAACAGTGACTACCAAAAATAAGCTTTTCCTGCGTCAAAGTTGATGGTTAGCACTTTGTGTGATGTATTGTCCCTGTCTAAGAGAGTCCAGTTTGCTAATATGACCTCCTGAGGCTAATGCAATCAAAAAGATCACATATTGTAGCTTGTGAATTTTGGCTGTATTGGGTCCACTGAACTGAGGGGCTGGTCAAAGTCCAGCACCTTGTTCAAGGACCAAGTATAACTGGAACCTTTCTAAAGCAGATCTTTGTAATGGAAAGGATCACAGAAGGGGAGTGACAACTTGGTTTATATCCCCTTTAAAGTTATAGTCTGTATAAGAACTCCACTATTATGTAGCCTTACCAATAGGCTACCATATTAACCCTCTTACGCCGAATGGACGTATTAAATGTCGAGTCAAAATGTCTCCCGTATGCCGAATGGACGTATCATACGTCGACTCAAAAAAGTTTTTTTAAAAATTCGCGGAAAAATACTTATAGGCCTACCAGCCTAAAACTTTTGAATCACGCGCCTTGGTGGATGCTGGGAGTTCACGGATCAAGGCGTTGTTTTGATTACAATCGCTACGCAGGCGCGCGAGCGCGAATTTCATTCTTATCGCACTAAAAAGTATCAGTGACACATCTCAAAAATTATTTCGTCACTTTGACATAATTTTTGCACCATTTTAAATTATCCTTTACATGAAGTATTATATATGAAAATGTGCACAATTTCATGTAAAATACAACAAAAAAATACTCATGATTGTAGCTTTTATCAGGTTTGAAATATTTTCATATAAATAACGATAAGTGCAAAAATTTCAACCTTCGGTCAACTTTGACTCTACCGAAATGGTTGAGAAACGCAATTGTAAGCTAAAACTCTTATATTACAGTAATATTCAATCATTTTTGCCCTTTCTTTTGCAATCAAATTTGGACGTCCCTCTAGCACCAATATTTCGATTTAATGGTGGAATTTATGAAAAACTTTTCCTTACGTTCGCGCGGTAACTCTTCCGATAAATTTTTTTGTGCGATTATCCTAATGTTTGCACCATTTTAAATTTGCCGTTACATAAAGTTTTATATATGGAAATGTGCACAATTTCATGCACAATACAACTAAAAACAACCCATGGTTGTAGTTTTTATCAGTTTTGAAATATTTTCATATAAATAACGTTAAGTGCAAAAATTTCAACTTTCAGTCAACTTTGACTCTACCGAAATGGTCAAAAAACGCAATTGTAAGCTAAAACTCTTATATTCTAGTAATATTCAATCATTTACCTTTATTTTGCAACAAATTGGACGTCTCTAGCACAATATTTTGATTTATGGTGAATTTATGAAAAAAAAAAAAAAAAACATTTTCCTTACGTCCGCGCGGTAACTCTTCCGAAAAAATCAGAATTTTTTTTTGTGCGATTGTCGAAATGTTTGCACCAATTAAAATTAGCTGTTACATAAAGTTTTATATATGAAAATGTGCGCAATTACATGTAGAATACAACTAAAAATGATTGAAGGTTGTAGCTTTTCTCTTTTTTCGAAATATTTGCATATAAATCACGATAAATAGAAAAAAAACCACGTTCGGTCAAATTTGACTCTACCGAAATAGTTGAAAAACGCAATTGTAAGCTAAAACTTTTACGGCCTAGTAATATTCAGTCATTTATCTTCATTTTGAAACAAATTTGAAGTCTCTAGAACAATATTGTGATTTATGGTGAATTTTTGAAAAATATATTTAACTTCCCTCCGCGCGCCGATTCGCGGCCGCAAGTCTCTGAAATGCGTACATCGCATTATCCTAATATTTGCTCCTTTTCATATTAGCCTTTTTATAGAGTTTCATATATCAAAATGTGTGCAAATTCATGAAGAATACAATAAAAAATAATTGAAGGTTGTAGCTGTTCCCATCTCCAAAATATGTGCATATAAAAAAAAAATATATATAAAAATTTTGACATTCGGTCAACTTTAACTCGTCCGAAATGGTCGAAATCTGCAATTCTAATCTAAAACTCTTACAGTATCGTAATATTCAATCATTTGTCTTCATTTTGAAACAAATTGGAAGTCTCTAGAACAATATTTAGATTTACGGTGAATTTTTGAAAAAAACATTTTTTTACGTCCACGTGTTACGAATTTGTACATCATTTTGTGATAATATTTTTCCGGTGTTGCTTTTATTGTTTTACAATGTATTATATATCAAAATGATTCCAATTTAGTGTACAATACAACAACAAAAAAGTAACTCATTAGCTTTGACCGTTTTTTGCACAGCGTGATTTGAATACAATTATGTATGAATTTTTTTTTTGCTACCATATATCGCATTATTTACATATGATAATGATATTATTTTTCATTTCTGATAGTTGCATACTAAACTTCAGGCAATGACAAAAAAAGGAGCCAAAAATGAACTCTTAATCTTCAAAACTAAGCGCGCTGTGATTTTTTGAAAAAATTATTTTTTCTGCTTCCGTGCTCACTCCAAACCGGACCCGTCATACGGGAGAGGTTTTGATTTTTAGGGCTTCGGCGTAAGAGGGTTAATATCAGCCCCTAGTCATGACAACTGTTATTTAATTATGCCTAGGATAATGTTTATATCCTGTCCTAGGCTATTTGGGTTAAACTACCACTTAGTACACCAACAGTAGGATGTTTCCTAAATTGTTCTCTCTTAGCCTAATACTACAAGGTATTGCCTAATCCAGATACAGCTTTTAATAAATCCAGGTCCCATTTCTCACCCTCTGTACCTAGTAATTTGATCATTTCAATTTGGAACTCTGATGGACCTAGTGCTTTACCATTCTTCATTTTACTTAATGCTCTCTTCACTTCTATATCCTGTCTCCATCACTGGTTCCTCTACCCTCTGCTTCTCCCATCTCCTCTCTCATTTTCAGTATTTAAAAGTTGTTCAAATTATACTCCCCATTTCTTCTTAATTTCTTCATAACTATGCAATATATTTCCTTCTCTATGCTTGATGACATTCAATTTACCCACATTCTGTCTCTGCTTTTTCCTCAAGTTTGAAATCTTATAGGTATCTTTTTCTCCTTCTCTTGATTGTAATCTTTCATTCAATTGCTCTACGGCACTTCCAATAGCCATACCTACCCTCCTTCTCGCATCTCCTTCCTCTTCTCTGTACCATTCCTCTGCACCCTGTGCATGCCTTACTTTCCAGTCCTTAAATGCTTTTGATTTTCTTTTAATTAATTCTTGCACCTCTCCATTCCACCACCACTTTTCTCCTCTCCACGCTCCATATCTGCTGGTTCTTCCAACTAGTTCCTCTGCTTCCCCCAAACACATTTCTCTCATGTCTGTCCAGATATTTTCCACTCTGTTACCAGAGTGGAAAATATCTAGCCATTCCTCTTCCACAGTCCTCATAAATTGCTTCCCCATTTTTCCTTCTAGGTCCCAAATCTTAATTCTAGATCTCCTCTTTCTCTTATTGGGGTTAATACCTCTCATTCTCAAATCCATAACCACTTCGCCCAACTTGGCACTTTATCACATTGCTTTTGTTAGCTCCTCTAACCAGGAAGTAATCTATTTGGCTTTGCACTCCTCTACTTTCACAAATTATCAAGTACTTATCCAACTTCTGAAACCATGTGTTCATACATGTCAATTCAAAACTCCCAATTTTCATTTCTAATTCCAAACACATGGTCTCTGTGTAACTCCTCATACCCATCTCCTCTCTTTCCCACACTGCCATTCATACTAACTCTTATTATTAGTTTATCCTCCTTTCACCGTTCTAATGGCCACCTCAAATTCTTGTCTAAACAATTCTTCTCTTGCTCTTGCTCTGAGGTGCGTATGCTCATAATATTTACTAGTACTTTGACTTTGTCCCCTATTATCATCAAAATCTTTGAAAGCCTATCATTTACTCTCTTTACTTCTACCACATTTTCTATCCCTTTAGTTCCACTCCCCTTCCACCTAGTCTCCTGTACACACAAGAAATCTATCCTCCTCCTCTCCATCACATCTACTATCTCCCTCAGTCTTCCTGTTAAGAGTACCAACGTTCCCCATACCTGCTCTTATCTTCCACTCTTTCACTAACTTCTTTGGCCGCGGTTATGAACCATGTGGTACCCCTCGCCAATTTATCATGCAAGTAGGGAATTCTGACACGTCTCGCTTACAAGGGATACCCTAGCCACATCCATATTTCTTAGAACATCAGGTATCGTTTACAGGCAGTCTCTGGTTAACGGTGGATTTGGTTATTGGTGATCCGGTTTATGGCGATTTATGGTACCATAACTCGCTGAGTTCCAGTTATGGTGCCATAACATACCAAACAGAGACGCATTTATCCAGATATGAGCACCATAAGCGCCATAAATCGCTGAGTTTTGGTTATGGCAGTTTTTTCTTATCATCACCCCACCAGGAACAGAACTCCCGCCGATAACTGGGAACTGCCTGTGTTGTTTGGCAAAGGGGGTTTTTATGACTGCATGCCCTTGTTGTCCTCAACCATAATTACTGGCAGTGGCCATAGCCTTTGACTGAAAAGTTCAACTGCAAGGCAGCAGTTTCCAGTTACTGGGGTTGGGCATACTCCTTTACTAAAAAGTAAGACTGCAAGGCAGCTGCTGTCCCTTTAGTCATCTTTTTACGACCCGCAGAACCTACGGTTGTAGTATTCTTACACCCCGACCACAGGGTGTGCCCAGCTGACATTAATACGTACAGTACTAATCTCACTGGGGTTGTGCGATGGGCATGTCTAACCATCACTCTCTCCTTTTCATCATTATCTAATCTACATTTGGAAATTCCAAAATTTCCCTTAAGGTACAGTATCAATTCTAATTCTACACTGCCTTCTGACAACAGGCAACTGTGCTTCTAGGGTTATTCTCTTCTCTGTCTCTAGTGCTTTTGTCAATTAAATTAATTAACTTGTAATATTCTTCTTAAGCTTTAACTTCTAATCAACAAAATCTTTCTGGGCTCAGCTCGTGTCGCTGCGCGAAATATCCTTTAATCTATTATTTCTAGGGTAAAGTACTAACACATACCAGAGAATAAATAAAATAAAGAAAAAGGTCAGTATAACTGACTCGCTCACCCTCCAGGATGGGTGTCGGTATGAACACTAGGCGAGTGAGACCACTACCACGAGCCAAATGCCAATAGAAATCTCCCACTACAAAATCCCTCCAAGAGGGGAGCCGACCACAGAGTGAGCAGCTCGTACTACTACTACTCCATCCCATGCTGCCGACTGCTGCGCCTCTAGTGGCCATCCTTTTCAAGTTAGCACCCACGAGTCGGTTGTGATATTTTTCCTCTCTGTGTGTGCCCTTTCATTGGATTTTCTATTATGGAGCGTGCAGCTATCGCAGCAGCTAAGTTAAGTACTCAGTATTTACGGTTAGTTGGTTTTTTCCGGCCCTGAGACAGTATTTGCCGTTTTTTAGGTATAAATACGATCTCGGGTCGGAAGCATGGCAGCATGGTTTCTGCCTCGTGATGGGCTCGTTCTTGGTCTCCCATACCTAGAACATCCCCTTATTTATCTTCGCTCTTTATGATTATCCGCTTTACTTAGGGTACGGTCTACTCAGGTTTGTCATGCATGCATGTATTTACCTTACGTAGGCTTCTTCTATCCAGACCCTAGTCCAGGTCTTAGTATCGGCCTCTGGAACTAGCTTTGAGTGGAGACTTGCCTTCGGGTTAGTCGCACACTCCTGGATTTTTTCTCCTGCTATATTGTTTTCTTTCTTTCATTTATTTATTTATATAACTGTGTATTTTATTATTGTTAGGTTAGTTAGGCGTCTGGCTTAGCCTAGGTCCTGGCTCTTTGAGCCTATTCTACCGCTCATCAGTTCGGTTGCTTCCCTATAGCATCTCTCTGATCAGTTGGTTCGGCCCAGTGGGCTTATTTGCCTCCGCTTTTCAGTTCAGTATGCTTCCCGATAGCATTTCCCTGATCAGTGGTTGTCCTAGGCTTAGTTGTCGTTTTTGGTCTTACCGCCTCGTGGTCACTTCGTGATCACGGGCCAGCCAGACGCCTGTCCAGTCCATTTCTTTCCCCCCCCTCCCCCCCTCCCGCTCTTCCATAGAGTCGGGCGGGGGCGGGTCGGTCTGCCATGCTCGCTCCTCATACCCGAGCCTGCCTCCCTCTCTCCCCTCAGGCGGAGGGGCTAGGGAGTCGGGACAGACCCAGACTGGTCTCGACCTCTCCGGCTTCTCGGTCCGGTTCCGGTATTTGGTACGGAGTGGGGGGTACTGGCCTTGCCCACCCTCCGCGCTACCTTGTCGCTCCGGGCTAGCTTGAGCTGTATGTCTTCTCGCTCTTTCCCATCTTACTAGGGCTCCTTCCTGATCGGAGTCCTGGTATCCAGCGGAAAGTTGTTAGTCCACCCAGTAGGGTGGACCGGAGCATACAGTGGGTCTCTACTAAAACCTTACCGTTTTGCTGAGTTACTACACTCCGCTACGCACTGGACTTAGTCCGGTTTGCTTGTGTGTTAGGTTTAAGTTATCTTTTAAGTTTATCTTAAGAACCTTAAACCATCCCCCTCCCTTACATATCTTACCGGATCTCTCCGGGATTATAGCCTATTCAGGCGATGCAGGGAGGGGTTATGCCCAAATTTTTTCCGAGCTCCGGCATGCATCGGAGCTCTTCTGTCCTTTAGACTGTAAGTGATGTTTTTTAAGATACTCATGTGTCTCCCCACTTACAGGCCACCAACTGTGAGCATCCGGGATGTTTCCGCCACACTTCAGGACCCTTGTGGACACGAAGTTTGCCGGTCCCATGCTCCATGCGCGACTCCGACTCGGGGGACATCCAGGTCTGGTACCATGAAACGTGTACCATATGTTACGATCTGGTGAGCCAGCTTTTGGAAGGGGTAAGTTTACATCTCCAGTAGCTGCTCCGCTTCTTTTTAGCGCTTAAGTTTTTCATCATATTAACTTAAGGCAATTCAATTTAAGTTATAACTTTAAGTTTTAGTTTTAAGTGATTCTTAAATCTAAACTACGCCTTCTCTTCCAGGCTCCGGCGGTAAGAGATACCGCACTGGCTACCCTGCGGGCTGGGCCGGGTCGGCGGTTTTGGGAAAAACGCCGCCAAGGGACAGCCCTACATCCTAGAGAAGCGGTTTGGCATTACTAATCTTCCCCGGAGGCAAGGCGACAGGATACGTCGACCCGGTAGAAGCGGATCCGACTATCGCCTTCATCCAACAACAGCTGGCCACCTCATTAACTGAGCAGGACCAGGATATCTCTACGGATGTCGCGACCCTAGATATTAATGTTGAACCTATGGTAGGTATAGACGACCTGTTGGTCGAGGTAGGTACGGTGGACACCCAAGGGTCACCCTTGGGCGTAACTGTTTCTTCTACTACTGCAACCTCTCCATCCTTCCAAGGCTTTACGGGTGACGAAATATATTCTCCTCCTGGTGCTTCGGTTAGACCTAAGGTCAAGTCTAAGGTGATGACTTTGACTAAGACGTCGTCGTCGTCTAAGAAGACGACTTCGGCTTCATCCTCCTCCCGTAAGTCTCCGGCTGGGAATCCCGGAGCATCCAGGTCTAAAGCTTCTAGCTCCGGCTCTAAGTCCTCGAGGAGTAAATCCTCCAGAGAGAGATCTCGCGCTCCGGCAGAATCACCAGTTCCGCTACCTTTGGTTCCGCCATTCAGAGCCTCCCCTCCACCTCCGCAGCAGCTCCGGCTTTGGACTCCAATGCTGGCCTGTTGCAACAGGTGGGTGACCTGGTTGGGTCCTTAAAGAGTAGCATGGAGCAAATGATCTCTCGTCTGTCGGACAGGATTACTTTCCCAGGACTCCATTATAGCCGGGCTGAGAGAAGCTCCTCTAGCCTCTCCTCCACTGTCCAACACGAGTGGATCCCAACTTCCTCCGTATGACTCACTACGTCAGTTCTCTATGAACAATCCGTGGAGAGTAGCGTCATACGCCCCCTTCCAGGACGGTCTCATCTCTATACCGGAATTTGGGACTCGAAGAATAGAGGACTTCGAGTTCTTCCCGGAAGACCTCCAGCCTCCGTTCATAGGCTACGCAAAGGCTTACGCGTCGGCTATGGTGCGGGACGATAAGGTACCTAAGGAGACAGTCCTCTACCTCACGAGACCAGGCTCAGAGAGAATGGCTCAGGTTGTTTAGAGGACAGGATTGTTCTAACACCAAGATACAACCATAATTAGAGTCCCTTACCATTTTTGACAATGGATGAGAGACCCCGCTCCCGTTCCTAACCAAGATCGCGAGGTCGACCATCCCAGCGGCCCCAGAAGGGGGAAACTATTTAACCGCCAAGGGGAACCCTATACCGCAGTTGAAGGAAGCGGATCCCACTTCTCCGTTGCTCCCCTCAGTTGGAGAATTGTGGAAGACTTGCCGAATACATTCTCAGCGGTTGGGCAAACTCAAACCGGACTGTGCTATTGGAGCAGTTTGGTGAAAAGCTACCCAGGCTCCCAGATAGCCTTATTCAGGCTGAGTTTGATGCAAAATCGCGTCTAGCCAGATCCATCAATTCTATGGCTATGTCTGAGGTAGCTACCATGGCTTATGGATCAGAACCGATTTTTAAGCTCATGACCAAAGCCCTGACTCAAACGGTACAGTCAGATATGTTTGAGTTGCCACTGCTCGGACGAATTGTAGGAAGCATGTCCTAAAGAGGCAAACCATTCGGCATGAACCGAATAGGTTACTCTCGTCTAGCATCTGGGGAGCAGATCTCTTCCCAGAAGCTATGGTTAAGGAGGAGTCCCAGTCAGAGGCTACCAGGTTAAACCAGAGCCTTAAGGATCGTTGGGGCCTTTCGGCTAAGAGGAGGCAAGGACCTGACTCCTAAAGGTAAGGGCACAAAAGAAACCCAGGCGTTTCCAACCTTACCAGAAGAAGCAACTACGCTTTCCTCAACAAGTTCCAACAGTACCGTTAGTGCAGACAGCCCAACCCTCCACTTCTAAAGGTCAATCACAGCCAATTTATGTGATATCCCCTCAGCCTCAGCCCTCCACCTCTTACGCCATCTCTCCAGCTTACAATCAAGCCTTCGAGAGTCAAGCTTCTCAGAAGTATGACCGCTCGGGTAAGGGAGGTAGAGGTAAGCGTTCCTTTCGTGGGAGAGGTCGGGAGGCCCCTTTAACAGGGGAAAGCACTTCAGAGGAGGCCGAGGCGGTTACCAGAACCAATGAAGAACTTCAGGTAGGAGGGAGGCTGTTTCACTTTCGCCACCGGTGGAACTTCAGCCAATGGGCTCAGAGCATATGTCAAAGTCTGGGTTGGAGCTGGTTGACGAACCCACCTCCATCCAAGACCTTTCCGTCAACTTCCTTCCAAGGAATTGACAGAGTACGCAGACGATCTCCTTCAAAAAGGAGCTATAGCGAGAGTCAAGAGATTAAAATTTCAAGGTCGCTTGTTCAGCGTGCCAAAGAAAGGCTCACAAAAAAGAAGGGTAATCTTAGACTTGTCCCGCTTAAACTTAGCCATCCGCTGCGACAAGTTCAAGATGCTCACGATCTCACAGGTGCGGACCCTACTTCCCCGTGGGGCCGTCACCACCTCTATCGATCTTACAGACGCTTACTATCATATCCCTATTGCAAGACACTTCCGTCCGTATCTGGGTTTCAAGATAGGAGACCAGACATTCTCCTTCAAAGTAGTTCCATTCGGACTCAACGTGGCACCCAGAGTGTTCACGAAGCTAGCGGAAGTGGTAGTGCAACAAACTCAGATCGCAAGGGATCATGGTAGTAGCGTATCTCGACGATTGGTTGATCTGGGCCCCAACAGTCGAGGAATGCAACAGAGCTACTCTGAAAGTGATTCAGTTCCTGGAATATCTAGGCTTCAAAATAAACAGGACCAAATCAAGACTCACTCCAGAGTCAAACTTTCAGTGGCTGGGCATTCAATGGAATCTAGCATCCCACACTCTGTCGATTCCATCAACCAAAAGGAAAGAAATAGCAAAGTCAGTCAAGCAATTTCTAAGTCACAAACTAGCGTTAAGGAAGCCCAGGAAAGGATCCTGGGTTTCTCTCCAGTTTGCATCAGTGACAAACGTCTTAATGAAAGCCAAACTGAAAGACCTAACCAGAATCTGGCGCTCGCGAGCAAACGTCAGGTCCAGGGGACAAAAACTATCCTCAGTGCTCTGATTCTAAAGAATCGACTTCGGCCTGGGCGAGAGTCAAGAATTTATCAATGTCAGTACCCCTTCAGTTCCCTCCACCAGGGGTCACCATCCACACAGACGCGTCCTTAAGCGGCTGGGGTGGAGGGTATTCCCAGGTCAAAAAGGTTCAAGGGACTTGGTCACCTCAGTTCCGTCAGTTCCATATAAACGTACTGGAGGCAATGGCAGTGTTCTTGATCTCTAAAAAGGTTACGCCCACCCAAGTACTCCCACATAAAGCTAGTCCTGGACAGCGCAGTGGTAGTACATTGTATAAACAGAGGAGGCTCCAAGTCACGGCATCTAAATCACGTCATGATAGCCATCTTCTCCCTGGCAGACAAGTTCAGTTGGCATCTTTCCTCCACTCACATAGCTGGAGTAAGAAACGTCATAGCAGACGCCTATCCCGATCAGTACCCCTAGAGTCCGGAATGGTCACTGGACAACAGCTTCGTTCCAATGGATCCTTCAAAGAGTCCCAGGGCTACAGGTGGACCTCTTCGCATCACAAGCGAACCACAAACTACCGTGTTATGTAGCCCCCAAACCTGGACCCTCTGGCCTATGCCACGGACGCCCTGGCTCTAGACTGGAACAACTGGGAGAAGATTTACGTCTTCCCTCCAGTGAATCTCCTCATGAAATTATTGAACAAACTCAGGACATTCAAGGGTCAAGTGGCTCTAGTAGCCCCAGACTGGCCGAAGAGCAACTGGTATCCTCTAATTTTGGAGCTGGGCCTTCGTCCTCTTCAGATCCCCAGTCCCAAGCTCTCCCAGTCAGTGCAAATGAAGACTGTGCGCTTCCTCAGGGATTCTCAAAACCCTAACTTTATGGATTTCATGAAGTTTGCGGCAAAAAGAGATGCGAATATTGACCCTCAGAATATTCTATCTTAGAATCCGATAAAAGGGATTCGACTTTGAGGCAGTATGATGCTGCTGTCAAAAAAGTTAGCAACCTTCCTGAGAGATTCGGATATTAAAGAATCATGACAGTTAATTCAGCTATATCCTTTTTCAGATCCTATTTGAAAAAGGTTTAGCAGCTAGCACGATTACGACAAACAATTGTCAGCTTTGAAAAAGATATTTCAATTTGGATTTAACATAGACTTGACGGATTCCTACTTCTCGTCTATTCCTAAGGCATGTGCTAGGCTTAGGCCTTCTGTTAGGGCCTACGTCAGTTTCATGGTTCTTAAACGATGTCCTAAAACTGGCTTTCCGAAACCGATAATGACACATGCTCGTTTATAATGCTCTTAAGAAAAACCCTATTCTTATTAAGCTTAGCTTCAGGAGCAAGAATTTCAGAACTGTCGGCTCTATCCAGAGACCCGGGTCCATATCAGTTCCTTCCCACAGGAGAAGTCCTACTTTCTCCGGAACGTAGCTTTTTAGCAAAGAATGAAGATCCTTTGATGAGGTGGGAACCTTGGAAGGTACTACCCCTTCCACAAGATGTATCTCTTTGCCCAGTTACAACCTTACGAGCCTTTCTGTCTAGGACCTCCTCATCTTCGTCGGGTCCCTCTTTAGGAGGGAAAAAAAGGTGGAACTTTATCCATTAAAGGCATCAGGCAACAAATCCTGTACTTTAATTAAGCAAGCCAATCCTGACTCTTTCCCGAAAGCACATGATGTCAGGGCAGTAGCCACCTCAATTAATTATTTCCAACACATGAACTTCGATGAGTTGAAAAAGTATACTGGATGGAAATCGCCGACAGTGTTCAACGTCACTACCTTAAGTCCTTGGAAGCTCTGAAATTCCCAGCAGTAGCAGCGGGTAACATAGTTTCCCCTGACTCTAGCTAGTTTTGTAGTAGAAGATTCAGTCCTCCTTTCTACCTGCCTCACCCAAAAGTTCGTCTATTCCTACCTGGTTCATTTGCATTCACCTTGTGTCTTAGCTGCTTTTGTGATAGTGTAGTGGGTGCCCCTTATTGTCTGGTTAGGGACACTCACAAATGATTTAATAAACATTGATCTCATGGATGTTTCCCCTTATTTTTATGCTAGGGGATACATCATATTATAATGATTACGGGTTTTGTATATTAAGTCATATACATTCTTTTATATATTATTATTGTTGATTGTTTTTATTAATTGCTATTATACTTTTGATACATGCTGTTACACAGATAACATTGATACATGTAAATAATTTTACCTGTACATATGTAATTACCTTATGTTAACAAACATGATTAGATTTATGGGTAATTTAAGCATATTTCTATTTTTATACCCCTGTGTATATGTATCTTTTAGCAATTATAGTCTATTCATATATATTTTATCTTTTATTTGAGACCTATTCTGATTTATTTTATTTTTATTCTCATTTTATTATTTTTATTTTTTGTTTACAATCTTGTGCTATTTCTCTGGTACGATTTCGCGCAGCGACACGAGCTGAGCCCAGCAAAAGGGATTTTGACGTAAGGAAAAATCTATTTCTGGGCGATTGGCTCGTGTCGCCAGCGAAATCCCACCCTACCCATCCCTTCGCCCAAGATTGCTGCTAACTTCAGGATGGCCACCAGAGGCGCAGCAGTCGGCAGCATGGGTATGGAGTAGTAGTAGTACGAGCTGCTCACTCTGTGGTCGGCTCCCTCTTGGAGGGATTTTGTAGTGGGAGATTTCTATTGGCATTTGGCTCGTGGTAGTGGTCTCACTCGCCTAGTGTTCATACCGACACCCTCCTGGAGGTGAGCGAGTCAGTTATACTGACCTTTTCTTCTTTATTTTATTTATTCTCTGGTATGTGTTAGTACATTTACCCTAGAAATAATAGATTAAAGGATATTTCGCTGGCGACACGAGCCAATCGCCCAGAAATAGATTTTTCCTTACGTCAAAATCCCTTTTTACATAATACTGTAGTTTCTTTGTCATATCATGATTCACATCCTTATAGTAATACAGATCATTTACTTTCAGAATTATTTGAGTCTATTAGGTTTCCATATGTTATTCAGGCTGTCCCTTGTTTAATTTTTATTTTTCAATCTTCCATTACAAAGGACCCCCACTTACTCATGATTAGGCAACCACGAATTCAGTTCTTCACAGATTTTTTGGCAACACATTTTTTCAATAAATTGCAGAAAATTCTGTAATTCATAGACTTTTTTGTAAAAAAAAAAAATTAAAAATAAACTGATTACTGTACTGTATTTTCATGTTATTTTTGTGACTAAATACATTTTTTATCATAAAAAATGTATTTAGTCACATAAGTAACATAATAATAGGCAGTTTCAAGCATTTTTAGAGGGGTATTTGGCGTTCCAGCTATTAAAATACACAGTTATAAGCATTTTTAGAGGGGTTCCAATATATTGCAGATGTTTTGGTATCTACAGGTGGTTGTGGTGCCTTAACCCCCATGAATACAGGGTCCACTATAAATATGATATTGTTATGATACAATAAAGTTTCATACATACTTACCTGGCAGATATATACATAGCTAAGACTCCGTCGTCCCCGACAGAAATTCAAATTTCGCGCCACTCGCTACAGGTAGGTCAGGTGATCTACCGGCCTGCCCTGGGCGGCAGGACTAGGAACCATCCCCGTTTTCTATCATATTTTCTCTCTTCCACCTGTCTCCTGCGGGGAGGCTGGGTGGGCCTTTAATTGTATATGCAGGCCAGGTAAGTATGTATGAAACTTATTGTATCATAACAATATCATTTTCATACAATCAACTTACCTGTCAGATATATACATAGCTGATTGGCACCCTTCGGTGGAGGGTAAGAGACAGCTACTATATGGAATAGACAGGTAAACAACATATGTTGTAGGTATAAATAAAACCTTGGTTCCTACCTGATAGGTGGTAGACTTCGTGGGTGTTTGCCCAGTAGTCTGCATCACCTCAAGAAACTTTAGCGAGATATATGATCTATGGCCAAGAGTTCTTGTGGGTCTGCGATGGGGTCTTATCCCGCTTACTCGGCAGAGCCTAAAAGGACTTTGTCAATGGGTGCTGATCCACTTATATGACAATACACCTTATGAAGGAGCACACAAACCAATCCCGACCACCTGATCCTAACCATATGTTAGAAACTAATGGATTGTTCTGAGTTATCCCCGAACTCGTCACAACAACCGTAACTCAAAACCACTACGCACACATACATAATTTCAAAAAAAAAATTATACTCATCTAATTAGATATGACAAGATTCTCTTACTGAACAACATAGACGGCCGCCCGTGCTAAACCAAGTCCTCCATTGTTCGAAGAGACTCCAGACCATATCCAAAAAGAAGAAAAGTATATACATTTAAGGATTGGTGTCGGCTCCCGTACCCAGAATCGTATCCGCCGATACGAAAGGACCTAGAGAAAAACACTTCTCATATGTCACACGAACGTCTTTCAAGTAATGAGATGCAAATACTGAGTTGCATCTCCAAAATGTCGTATCTATGATGTTTTTAAGCGACATATTCTTATGAAACGAGAGAGACGTCGCTACAGCTCTCACTTCATGAGCTTTAACTCTCAACAGTTGTAACTGTTCGTCAGGACAGACCTTATGAGCGTCTGTAATGACGTTTCTCACAAAGAATGCCAGCGCATTCTTGGACATCAGTCTTGTGGGGTCTTTTACGCGCACCAAAGACCTTGTCTAGAGCCTCCCATCTGATGCTTTCTCTGAAGGTAGAACTTCAGAGCTTCCCCTTCACAGGGCATAGAGACCTCTCTGCTTCTCTGCCTACGAGACTCGATATGCCTTTGACTTCGAATGACTTAGGCCAGGGATTCGTGGGATTCTCGTTTTAGCTAAAACAGGGCGGGTCTTAAACGAGCAAATAGCTGAGTCTCCCTTGAATCCTACTTTATCCTGCAGAGCATGTAATTCACTAATTCTCTTTGCCGTAGCTAAGATAATAGGAATAGGCATTTTCTGGTGATGTCTCTAAACGATGCGAGATGTGAGGAGGTTCGAATCTTTCAGATGAAAGAAACTTGAGGACTACGTCTAGGTTCCAGTTCGGAGTACCGGTTCCTTCGACTTTGAAGTCTCAAATGACCTTATGAGATCGTGGAGATCTTTATTATCTGCCAGATCTAATCCTCTATCCTGAAGACAGCAGAGAGCATACTTCTGTATCCCTTTATTGTGGATACAGCTAGATGAGATTTTTCTCTCAGGAATAGCAGGAAATCAGCAATTTCCGCTATAGAGGTAGTGGAGGAGGACAACTTCTTGGATCTACACCACCTTCTAAAAACCTCCCACTTCGATTGGTATACTTTCGTAGTGGAGGGTTCTGCGTGCTCTCGCGATCGCGCTTTGCGCCACTTCGCGAGAAAAGCCTCTCGCTCTGACAAGTCTTTCGATAGTCGAAAGGCAGTCAGAGCGAGAGCGGGAGGTTTTGATGGTACCTCTTAAGTGTGGTTGTCTGAGAAGATCCGTCCTTCTTGGTAGGGATCTTGGAAACGTCTACGATCCACTCTACCACCTCCGTGAACCAATCTTGGGTCGGCCAAAAGGGGGCTATTAACGTCATCCTCGTCTCCTTTGACGCCACAAACTTTTTCATTACTAATCCCAGGATTTTGAATGGGGGAAAAGCTCATATACGTCTACTCGAGACCAATTTAACAGGAAGGCGTCTACCATAAGTGCTCTTGGATCTTCCACGACCGAGCAAAAGACTGGCAGCCTTTTGGAAATGAATGTGGCGAAGAGATCCACATGAGGTGTCCCCCCACGCGACCAGAGATCTAGACACACTTCCTCGTGTAGGGTCCACTCTGTATGAAGGACCTGGTTCCTCCTGCTGAGTCTGTCCGCCCTCACATTCTTTACTCCCTGTACGAAACCTTGTCAGAAGGGAGATGTTCCTGTGAGACGTCCAAAGCAATAGGTCTCTCGTCAGTTCGTAAAGGAACGAGGAGCGAGTCCCTCCCTGTTTTCGAATGTAGGCAAGTGCGGTGGTGTTGTCCCGTTTACTTGCACTACTTTGTTTGACACCAGAGGTTCTAGACTCTTCAAAGCCAGATGCACGGCGAAGAGCTCTTTGCAGTTTATGTGCCAAGTCACCTGCGCTGGTTCCCATGGTGCCTGACACCTCTTCTGAGCCTAATGTCGCTCCCCAACCTTTCTCCGACGCGTCGGAGTACAACACTAGGTCTGGGTTCTGTGTTTTTAGAGAGATCCCTTTGTTCTCTTCCAGAGGGGGCAACCACCATTCCTGGTGCGATCTTATCTCCACTGGAATGGGAAATACGTCCGAAAGCTGTCCGGTTTTCCAGCTCCAAGACTTCTTGAGGAAGAATTGAAGCGGACGTAAATGCAGTCTTCCTAGTGGGAAGAACTGTTTCGAGCGAGGGAAGGGTCCCTAGAAGGCTCAACCATTCCCTCGCTGACGTATGTTCCTTCCCTAAGAAGAGAGAGACTATCCGCAAACCTTTTGCGATTCTCTCTTGCGAAGGAAATACTCGAAAACCCCGAGAATCCATCCGAATCCCCAGATAGACTAGGTCCTGTCTGGGGGTCAGCTGAGACTTCTCGAGGTTCACGAGCAATCCCAACGCTTTGATCAAATCTAGAGTTAACTTTAGGTCCGCCAAGCACTGTCTCTCTGATCTGGCCCTGATGAGCCAGTCGTCCAGATACAGAGAGATATTTACTCCTTTGAGGTGAAGAAACCTCGCCACATTCTTCATCAGGCTTGTGAAGACCTGAGGAGCTGTGACAGGCCGAAACACAAGGCTCTGAACTGAAAGATCCTTCCCACCCGTCATGAAACGGAGGTACAAAATTCTTTCGATGGAAGTGTGGATCGGTAACGTGAAAGTAGGCGTCCTGGAGATCTAGAGACACCATCCAATCTCCTTTGTCAGTATGACGCATAAGTCGTGACTGAGTGACTGAAGCGAAGTCAACTCCATGGAGAACTTCTCCTTCTGAACAAATTTGTGGTTCAGAGAGCTGACGTCCAGTACTGGTCTCCAGCCTCCCGAGGCTTTCGCAACCAGAAAAAGGCGATTGTAAAACCCCGGGGAGTTTTGATCCAGTACTAGTTCTATCGCTCTCTTGTCCCACATTTGTTCTACCATCGATCGAAGAGTATCCCTCAGCACAGGATCCTTGTACTTGGCTGATAGTTCCCTTGGTATTGACGTTAGGGAGGAGTGTTCAGGAAAGGGATACGATATCCCTTCCTTATGATAGCCAATGAAGACGCGTCTGCGTTTATCAGTGTCCAGGCCTCCACAAATCCCAGAGCCTGGCACCTACTGGTGCTTGGAGGAGAGAAGCTTCATTTTCCCTTTTTAAAGGGACGAAAGGCAGACCTACCTCTCTTCTCCGGAGCCTTCCTTCTTGCGGGAGGGGTCTGGAGGTCGGACCACCTCGAAAGGGCTGAACTGATGTACTAGGTCCTTTCTTGTCAGATGCAGAAGCAGGCTTCTTCTTCCTTGCTGACTGCGTCAGAAGATCCTGAGTCGCCTTCTCAGTTAAAGAATGAGCAATGTCCTTCACTAACTGAGAAGGGAACAAAAAGTCAGACAAGGCGAATACAGTACTTCTGCCCTCTGAGCGTGTGAGACTGCCTTGGTTAAGAAGGCCCCATATACAGTCCTCTTCTTTAGAAGACCTGCTCCAAACAATGAGGAGATTTCAAAAGAGCCATCCTGTACCGCTTTGTCTATACAAGACAATATGCATAACAGGGCTTCAGGTTCGATTCCTTCCGAATCATGGGCTTTCTTGGACATCACCCCAAGGGACCAATCTAAGAAGTTGAAAACTTCCAATACATGAAAGAGTCCCTTGAGGAGATGGTCCAGTTCAGAAATTCCCCACGTAATTCGTGCCGAATTGAGACCTTGTCGACGTGAAGCGTCAACTAAGGTCGAAAAGTCTGCTTCCGACGTAGACGGGAGAGCAATACCCATATTCTCTCCCGTCTGATACCAAATGCCTCTTTTACCAGCTAATCTCGCTGGAGGCATGCAGAAGACTGTTCTCACTAAGTCTTTCTTAGACTTCATCCATGAGTCTAAGGATTGTAAGGCCCTCTTCATAGAAATGGTGGGCTTCATTTGAGAAAAGACGAAGGCTTTCTTCGTCTTAGCACTCGAAAAGAGAGAGCGCGGAGAAGGAGGAGCGGCAGGAGTCAACTCGTCTCCATACTCCTCAAGAAGCAAGGCAGTCAAAACCTTATAGTTCGACAGTCCTTCTCTTCCCTGATATTCATCATCCGAGTTTTCTTCAACTCGGGATCTAAATGAGTCTCCGCTCCCCTTTCCGTACGTTTCCTCTTCTGGAGGAGACAAACTCCTAATAGGAGAGGGGCTAAGGGAATGATAATCTTTCCTCTTTCCCGCTTTAATAGCCTTGGAAGGCGCCACAAGCTCAGGCTTCTCTTGATAATTAGAAGACGCTTCCCGCTTGGATGACGCTTATCCCGTTCGCCAAGCGTCTGGCTGACGCTCTCGCTTCCTTACTTGGCTGCTACAGTCTTGATGACGCCTCTCGCCTGGAAGACGCTCCGCTCTCCAAAGGCGTCCTACTTGGCGTCAAAATATTGGTCGGAGCGTCACGTCTACCCAACAGTTTTTCAATGACGCTTCTGTCTAAAAGACGTCTTACGTCTCTCTGGCGTTACGAAACTTTCGTAAGCAACCGTTCTCGCTCTCGAACCCGAAGCTTCTGTAAGATGTTTAGAAGTTTCACGTCTGCATGACGCTTCTCGTTTAGCAGGGGAGAGAGGACGAGACTTCTTGATTGGAAGCGCCACGTCCTTCCTACGAGGCGCTAAAACTCCCACTAGAGAGGACAGTTGCTCTTGAACTGCCATAATTATTCTCCTTGACGCTTCTCCCACGTCCACTGCATGACGCCTTTCGTCTCACTCGGGGGAGAAGTAGGGGGGAAAGGGTACTTCTGCGTACTCGTCAGGTGACGCTGACTTGCCACCTTCGCCTTGCTTAATAGAAGAGGGAGCGTCATCTGAGAAACGCTCTGGGCTCGAATCTATTTCGGGTTCTTTCATATGACGCTTCAGAGGTCTCGACAAGTTCGACTCCTTCCACCCTCGTTAGGTGAGGGAGAGGGAGAGGACGAGAAACACTCACGAAGACCGCTTTTCCTATAGCGCCCTTGAGCAGCCTGCCACGAAGCAGAGCTAGCGAAGGGACGTCTGACCGTTGGGGATTCCCCACGACCTCCCCTTAAGGCTTTCGACTTTCCTTCTCCTCTGGGCATGGGAGCTTGGAAGAGGTCTAGGCCTGGGAGCGTCGCAGGGACGATCAAACCGCCCCCCCTCACAACACTGGGAGAAACTCACTTCACTGTAATGCTCAACTTTCACTAGCCTTAACCTTGCAAGGGTCCGCCATCTTGGGTTGACTTCATGTCTCTAATCGTGAGCTTTCCAGATTGGCGATTTCCGAGGCCGATTCTGAAAGTACACTTTGGAGAATGAATACATAGGGAGAATCTAAATCAGTAGGATTAGAATTATCAGTAAAAGGCTCAATAGGCCTTGACTCACACCTTTCAGACGTCTAACCCTATCCCTCTCTAACTTCTTCAAATAAGAAGTCAAAGTCTTCCACTCTTCTGCATTTAATCCCTCGCATTCCTTACAAGTATTATTAGCAGAACACTGAAACCCCCTACATTTACGGCATACAGTGTGAGGATCAACCGAAGCTTTCGGTATCCTCACCCTGCAGCCTACGTTCACACAGCCATTTCTCAACACTCACATTTGTGAATTCAGACGATAACTTGAAGAAAAATCCAAAAAAGCAATTCCAAAAACAGTCCACAGTAGCGAATGCCAAAACACGATCCAGATACGTCACCAAAAAGCCGAGAAACGATGATCAAAGGATGAAATATGAATCTAAGTCAGGAGGTAATAGCAACAATGTTGATACCACCGGCGACAGAGAAAATATGATAGAAAACGGGGATGGTTCCTAGTCCTGCCGCCCAGGGCAGGCCGGTAGATCACCTGACCTACCTGTAGCGAGTAGCGCGAAATTTGAATTTCTGTCGGGGACGACGGAGTCTTAGCTATGTATATATCTGACAGGTAAGTTGATTGTATGAAAACCAACTGTAATGGATACTGTTCCTAAATATCTGAAAGCTTAAACCTTATAGACCCTTAATGGACGGATACCATCATTTGAGTAATAACTGGTTTTGAGTGGTGGGCAGATTAACTCATGGTGAGTATCAATATTACGCGCCATCGATTTGTAGGAATTGGACGGGAAAGAGGTTCCATTACTTCAGTGGCCTATAAATTTACTAATGGCAACTTTTAGACTGGTTTGGCTCAGTGTTTGTGGGCATCTCAAGAGTCAGGTGTGTTCTTGACTTGAAGGTATGTTGTGCCTCTCTCTACGATGTCTTTTTATACATTTGTTCATAAATATACCCAGGGGTTACTGCTGGTTTTAGTTCTTATCTTTTATGATAGTATGTCAGTTGTAATTGTAAGTTTACAAAGAAATATTAGAAAAAACATTTAGTATAATCCAAAAAGGTTACTGCATCTTCATTCTCAGTAGATTTAGTAAATACTTTACAACAAATATACTCAGAATTTCTTACTGATTTTAGTTCTTACCTGTTATATTGTGTGGCTGTAATTATAATTTTACAAAATAAAATAAAATAAATTATTAAAAAACCTGTATAATATGTTGTAAATACTAGTCATGTGGCAAGTAGGGAGAATTTTTTTAAATTTTTTTTTCTTACACCATGTGTATTTGCATATCTTCCTCTTTCCATTGATGTGCTTTTTCTTAAATTGGCTGACCTCAAAGTCTACCCAATCTGGGGTGCTGCATATTGTTCTTTTATTCCAGCTCTTAAGGCTTAACCCTCACAGTCAGCACTAATTTATGCTAATGCATACACTCAGGGCTACATTTAAGGATAGCCAATTAGAAAAAAAAACTCATCAATGGAAAGTGGAAGATATGCATATGCTCTGGTATAAAAAAAAAATTTGAAAAAATTTCTGTACCTTCCACAGGAAGTTGAATGTGAATACTACATATTTCCCAACCAGTGTGGGCGTCTTTTCCTTAAGACAGTTGTAAAAATATGCTAATTTTACCAAGTTACAAGTGTTTTTCTAATATATATATATATATATATATATATATATATATATATATATTATATATATATATATATTTACATATATGTTTTTTTTATTTTGTCAAATTATAATTACTGCTCAGACAATATTATAACAGATAAGAACTAAAATCAGCAGACAATCTTATAACAGATTAGAACTAAAATCAGGAACAAATTCTGAATACATCATACATATTCATTGTAAATTATTTACAATGCACCCTTGAATGAAAAGTTGGGACACCATTCCCCTTTACCACCTCAAGCAAGACTGAATCTCTCTCACCTCACTCTGACTCTTGTAAAACCATCTGAAAAGATGCCAATGGTCATAAATGGCAATTCGAACATTTTTCCAGCAAAATTCATTCAAATTCAGTGGTACCAAATTTTGAACATACATATGTATATATATATACTGTAAAACTATATGTAAACATATATGTATGTTACCCATCCACAAAGGGTTAATCCTTTCTTCATCTAATTTTACTTCACCCTATGTTCAATCTATCCTCAAAACATCTGTTTTATTTAAATCTACCTTGAGTTCCATATCTCTAAATATTATAAGAAACATTTTATGGAGCAAGCTTTGTAAACCTTGATGTGTTACTAATCAAAACAGCATCATATGCATATTCTAAATCTGTCAAGTTTCTATAGTTACTCCAATCTAAATCTTATCCTCCACCTCCAACCACTATTTCATTATTCGTCAAGAACTCATCTACACTAACTATGTTTACACTTCATTTGCGGATAATTTCAATCAGTTTTACATAAAGACCTTAGAAAATACTGGTCTGTCAAAAGTCCTTTTGTCATTGACAAAGGCTATCAGAAAAGAATTTTTAAATTATATACACTGCTGCATAAAAAGCCTTAACACAAATAGTAAATTTCTGCAATTCCTTCATTTTGAAAACCAGCCAGTTTACTTTTACTACAACTAACATGAGTCCAATTACCTCTGCTGTTACCATAGTTAGTCAGGTCATCTTTCTTTACGTATTACAATATGCTACAAAAATTCTATCAACGTCAAACTGCCTAAAAAAAGTATTATCACTTTTATATTAGGATATTATAAAGAATTTAAGGAAGAAGTCCAGGCATTGGAGCCAACGTGATCACTCAGTGTACAGTGAGTACATGTACTATTTAGTTCTTGAAGTGCAGAACTGTCCAACTTCTTAACGATTTACTCACTCTCTAATGGGAAACCTTTTAAATGAATATGCTGTCATTAACATAAATTTTACAATGTCTTCAGGGAGTAGAAACTTAGTAGTAATTGTACTCACACTTGTTCTTCAACACCCCCTTCGTAGATGCAGCATCATTCTCATCATTACCTATTGTACGCTCCCCAATCATGGACTCTCTTTCGAGTCTTTCCGTCAGGTTCTCTACTTTCTCTTGCACTGGAATGATAATGATAAATTTAAGCTAAACAAAAAGTATGAAACTTACGACCAAATACCCTTAAAAGTACCTCTGATAAAGAAAAGCATTATAAGTCTGCCAATAAATTTGCAAGCTGTTAGATAGGTTGACCAAAGTACCAACCACCCATCTAGTTACTACCACTGAAAGAAACAGAATCCTTTCCAGTCTGGTCAGACAGTCTGATGTTGGGACCCTAACTCTGAGTACGGCCTTCCCTTTGCCCACATACCTCAAAGTCTCGCATATTCTTTACCCACACTTTATCTTTCCCTGTATGTCAAACAATTAATTACTACAATTTTCTTTTCCTTTCCTCAACAAAATTCCTAGATTGTGAGGCATAAAACTACAAATTAATCAGACACACCAATCCCAGCTTACAAAAATTGGTTTTATAAGGAAAGGCGTATGGAATTTGTAAAAAGAGAACAACTAAAAAATTAGGCAGTTCTCCAAAAAATGGACCCAAGTACCTGGCAGCTTTCAAATAGGCAAGATGTGAGAAGAATACAGGCAGTCCCCAGCTTACGACAGGGGTTTCGTTCTTGAGATGCACCGTAGACTGAAAATCGCCGTAAGCCGAAAAATCATCAAAAATCCTAAGAAAACCTTACTTTTAATGTTTTGGGAGTATATTAAAAAATATGTAAACGGCATTTTTATTGCATTTTTCACAAAAACCTTCAAATATTGGTTATTTTGCATTTTTGGAATCGTATTTCTTCTGTAAGATTGGCGTCATAAGCGGCGTAACCCTGGAACATGCGCTGTAAACCTGGAAATCATTTCTGATGTATATAATTGAAAAGCACCGTAACCTCAGAACGTCGTAAGCCAGGGACTGGCTGTTTCTGTAAAATTAAATATGAGGCAAGCTCATTAAAAATGAACACTATGAATGTGGGAACAATGATGGCAAAAAGCAGGAATGTAACAACATTTGTCACCTTCAAGAAGTAAGGGATACAGGAGCTGGCACAAAAAACATAGGCAGTGCCATGTAGAAATATTAGTTTAGGTAGAATGGCAGTAAGATCAAGACCACCGAGATAGAAGGCCTGTTCGAAGTGACGTCGTGACGTGATGACGTCAACCGTGGTGGTCCGACTCTCCGAGGCTGGCGAGTGACTGGTGACTCACTCGACTCGATCTTCCTTCCTTTACATCACTTGGACACAAGGTGTTTTTGTGGTTCCATTGTTTTATTTATGAACTGGAACATAAAACTTACATGGCACAATGAGGTAGCGAGCCATGGATACGTCTTGTGTTGTTTACTGGACGAACTTACTGTGGTAAGCAGATAAATTCAGCAATAAGTTCACTACAACAGGTACATACTAGCCTACCTATTTGACTTTTGTCTCTGGATGACTTTCGACTGCACAATAAATACAGTCATTTGCATTTTAGGTACGAGTTGTGAGCAACAAGGTCAGGTGCAATATAAAGAAAGACTGGTTTAGCCTACATTGAATTTTAGTAGGAATTCATGTAAGCCCATGCTTAGCAGAGTCAACTATAGGCTAGCGTAAGTCAAAGAACTCCCAGTGTAGCCTATACCAAACAACACCCAGTTTAGCCTGTGTCCAACAACTCCCAGAGTAGCCTATGTCAAACAACTCCCAGTTCTGGGCTTATAAAGCTTTGGAAAAACAATTTAAATGTCTTAATAGGGAAGACTAATAATGGTAGCAGTAGTCAGGTAAGGCAAGCCGCATATTAAAAGAGTTACCAACAAGCAAAAACAAAGGGCAAACATATCTAAGAAGTAAATATAACAAAGTTAAACCTATGTACAGCAAGTGCAGAGAAACCCCAGAAGAAATTTAGCAAAGCATGCTGTAGCCTATTTTTATGTGGTAAAGAACATTATTGCAATTTTTGGAGCAAGGGCCTGGGTCAGGTAAGAAGATTGCAAACATGATACCTAACTGTGTGATAGAACCTTCAGACAAGGTACTCAGAGTTACATTAGCACACACATAGAAGTTATAGGCTCATCGCAACTTGAGTACAGTATAGTGATGGGAAAATAGGCAAGTTACCATTGACAGTAGTAAAAGGTAAGGGACAAACCTTTTGGGCCTAGAGGGGTTAAGGTGCATAAATTTAGACTGCCATAGTATTCTAAGGGTTACAGATTCAAAACAGGAGCCTACATTAGAAATTTCAATAACCTAACCTAACCTATCCTCATTGCATTGCTAGGTTTTTTAAGTGATCATTTATACCCGTAAAATATTAAAAGACCGTGTTTCTTCTTCCACAGGTAAAACTTGAGTACAGATTAATGAAATATCATACTGTAAGCCACAATGCCCTACCTACCTAACTGCACAGTACATGCATTTTTCATGTCGCTGAAGTACGTCACTGGTGATATCAAGATTCCTATGAATATCATTATGCAGATATTCATTAACTCCAGAGAACTGATACTCCTGAATGTATTTCTAAATCTGAAATAGCATTGCTGTTATTTTCTGATGTACATTAAGAGTAAATGCAAATCATTACTACCGAATGACAAAATAATGATACCGATGGTGGCTGAAATTCACTTAAAACCACAATTTCATTATAAAGGCAGAACTATTGCCAGTTCAGCCTTTGACAGTAGTGAAGTTGCAACAAGTGCATTTGATTTTATGCTGAGCAGGTAAACTGAGATGTTGTTTTAAACATTTTATGTTACATTCTTTCTCATATTTTTATATGATTTTTTAAATGATTTTTGAAACAAAAATCACTCATTGAAATGAAGCCAAAATAGTAACAAATATCGTATTCAAATTGAATGATTTTTAAAAAATTTAGTTTCTTCCCCTATATTCAAATAAGTTGTACAAATAAGTTGTACAAATTAACACTAAACGCATAAAAGCTGATGTTCTGCACTGCGCACTGAAAAAAATAATTGTGGGCTTAGAAAAAATAGTTTTCACCATGTTTTGCATTGTAACATCATAATGCTATCATTGGGAAAGCAATGTCATATTATGCTAGCACTCCACAACCGTCTATATATAGTGTATCCCCACCCATTTCAGAGTAACAAACCCCTTTTATTGTGTATGTTTCAGTAAATTTGCTAAAATGTATCAGGAATAATTGGCTTGGCCAGAAAGTTATAAATAAAATATGAAGTTCCCTCAGTTCTCTTTTTTTTATGTAAATAATTTGAAAAACGAAATTCATTATGCACCATTCAGCCCTTTGAAAAACTTAATGATATAGATGTTTACTCTTTGAACATTCATATAAACTGTCATTAAAAGCGTTATCTTCCTACACCTCTGAGAAAAAAAATGTTCATTTAGTTTACAAATATTCAATGAGTATCTCATTCAAGCTTTACTAACTCTTGGGAAAAATCACTGTGCCTTTTTATTCAGGATGCAGAATGTCAAATTTTACATGTGGGCAATCGTGAATGTAAACGTTCAAAGGTAAAGGGTTAAATAATAAATATGCTACTCAATTAGTAATGAAGGTTAAAGTACAGAAAAATATAGAAAAATTAATATGGGTTTCTACTAGCGTTTTATTGAATAATTGTTGCTCCAAAGAAAATTAACTATATTGTAGCCAACCAACAAAATCTTTACTAAAAAGAGAAAGTTAGAAAATTTACCTACCAAATAATGACTATGTAAGAGAATTATTTCATTCACATATCGTAGAATGAACCATGCTTTTTTTTGTGATGTAAACCAATGCACTGCCGTCTTGTAATTTGACAATTAATGTATAAATATTTTTTTTAATAACTATAAACATGTTTGTTCTTTGGTATACACAATACACTGTATTGTAACTAAATCAATTGTTTTTGTTCAGCATTTTATATTAATCTCCTAACTTGTGTTTCGAGTGAGTATTATTTGGTCTACACTAATTAGTGTAGGCAAGAAAAATAAGGAAATTAATAACTGGCAAACCAAAAAATGGTCGATTTTGGTGAGGTTTTGTTTACATTTCCTTTGTCTGGCAGCGTAGTCAGTGCTAGCAGCTCAGTCCATCCTTGCTTACGTCACAAAACATCGAACAGGCCTTGTATCTTGGTGGTCTTGGTAAGATACAAGAAAACAAAGCAGGTATCAAATACCTGTACTAATGATGAGGGGTCATAAGGATGATATTGTTATGATACAATGAAGTTTGTTCATACTTACCTGGCAGATATATATATAGCTGTATTTTCTGAAGTCCGACAGAATTTAAAAAAAACTTCCGACCACACGCAGTGGTCGCCAGGTGGTTAGTACCCATTCCCGCCGCTGGGAGGCGGGTATCAGGAACCATTCCCATTTTCTATTCATAATTTTTATTTCCACTGACCCCTGAGGGGAGGTGGGTGGGTACTTGATTATATATATCTGCCAGGTAAGTATGAACAAACTTTATTGTATCATTACAATATCATTTTGTTCATGAAACTTACCTGTCAGATATATATATAGCTGAATCCCACCGTTGGAGGTGGGAAGGGACAGAATAGAAGGATTTTGGGAAACAAATGCATGCAGATGATTTACATCTTGGTTCCACCTGTTAGCATAGCCGACTTCGTGATTACTGTCACCCAAGTCTGCTTCTGCTTTACTAGAGTTGCCAGCGAGGTAGAGACCTATAAAGCTGGTGCACTCCAGATGATCTGTCAACGGGGGCGTGACCACAATGTGACTAGACCATATTGACCATACCATGAGGGCTAAGAAGTAAAATAAATATATATATATAAATATATATATCACCACCTGACCAACCTAGCCAAAGTTAAGGTGTGTTAACTAAGGCTTAAGAGTTAAGAAGTCACCATTGTCGGCGACTCAACAACTAAATTAAGAGCTCTTCCTAACCATTTTCTACAGGATAAGATGAGTGGTACTTCTTGCCCCCAAGATTGTGTCTGCAGACACGTATGGCCCTAGCGAGCAGCAGATCTCATATGCCATCTTCACATCTCGCAGGGAGTGTGAAGTATACACAGAGTTGCTTCGCTAAAACATGGTACTCAGGATGTTGCTGAGTGCCATGCTCTGTTGAAATGCTTCCGAGGCCGCGCCCTCACCTCGTGAGCATTCAGATAAAAAGATTTCAAATCTTTGTGCAAACACAATGAAGGAGCATTTTTGAAAGAACTCCTTAACACTAAAGCCAGGGTGTTCTTCGATATGGGCAAGTCTGGTCTTTTCCGGAACACTGCAGATTGCCCGAATGACTTCGACTTTCTTGAGTTTTATGTAGATAAAACTTGAGAGACCTGACAGGGCACAGGACTCTCTCTGGCTCCTGCCCACTAACTTGTGCCATCCTTGCTTCCAAGCTCCTGGCCCAAGGACAAAACGGGTTTCCATTCTTAGGCCACAACGAAAGGCTTAGAGAGCACACCGCCTTGTGTTCTCTAAAGCCAAAACTTGTAACGATGGCTTAAAATCTAACTAACCCTCTTTGTCGTATCTAGGGTGGTTAGAAGAAGGCCTTCCTGATCACATGCAAGAAGTTAACAGGTAGGAGAGGTTCGAATGCTTTGACACCAAGAACTTCAGACTACGTCTAAGTTCCATATTGAAAGCTTCGATCTGGACATGCACAGTCAGTCCGTCTGTACTAAAGTCAGGTGACCGACCAGTTGACCAGTCAGACGAATCAAGGACAGCAAGGCTGTACTGAAGACCATAAGGCACTATTCTTCGCTGAAGGATGAGTGTCTGGACTGCCTGGGCGATTCAATCTAAGCAAACCTTGGGGGGTGTATCAACGCAACCCAATGTCGTCAGCGAATCAACTCCTGACTCGAGCTTCTGGTGCCAGGAGAAAGGAGCAAGGAGCAAAAAGGCGATTCAGTCCCGAAGGAAGAATGCCTGACAGTCCAACCTGGTCTCATGTTACACGATCATCGGGGGTGTATAAACGCAACCGACTTCGTCAACAAGAAACTCAGGGCTACTATATGTCGCCGGATCTCGCACGAGTGTCTGACTCCGAGAAAACAGGTGAGACAAAAAGTAGATGGTGAGCGAGTTTCGAGATTCCACAGAACTCAAAGATCGTGAAGGGCTTTGTTGTTTGACAGACGCAAATCTCTGAGCCCAAAAGCCGTCAACAACATATTTGCGTATTCTTTAATCGTTGTGACTGCCAGCTTATCCCATTCTTCAGACGGAAATGGAAGACGGTAATCTTATTCCTGTCAACATCTCGATAGTCTGAACGTTGTCAGACTCAGAGCGGAGAGGTTATAGGTACCTTTCAAGTTAGAGTAGACCGACTCTCTCGGAAAAGGTCCTTGGAAAGTGAACTAGGAAGGATATGTGACCTCTGTGAATCCAGGATCCTGAAGGCCAACATGGGGCGATCAGCGTCATTGTCGCTCCCTGTGACGTCATAAATCCTCTTATTACATTTCCTAAGCGATTGAAAAAGGGGAAAAGAGACTAAACATCCATCCCCGTTTAATATCATAGGATGGCGTTTAATGGTACCGATCCCGGATCGAGAAAAAGGGAGCAGAGAAGAAGAAGCCTCTTCGTCCTCAACATATCGAAGAGAAGAATGAAAGGGCGTCCCTAAAGTCTCCACAACTCTCAACTTACTTCTAAAGAAAGATTCCACTCGGAAGTCAAAAGTTGCTGCTGTCGATCGAGACGATTCGTACGGACTTTTGCAATCCTGTAACGAACCTCTAGAGGATCGTTACATTCTACGCCTGTTGTTATAATAGGCTCTTTCTCGTAAACTCGAGCAGGGACCGAGAGAAGATACTTCTTAAGATATGAGAGAGCTGTGGAATATCAGAGTTGATGTGGACCACTGGTTTCAAAAACTCGTTTCGAGGACTGGAGGGACGACCGAATTGCATTTACTTCTTTCAGATTAAGATCCAGGACATCTGAAACACTATCCAGATGTCCGGCACTTTCTTTCTATCATGACGCACTGAGAGATGTTCAGAATCATTCCTAGATCTTGAATAATATTTCAGTTTCCTGGTAGGAAAAAACTGTGGTCTGAATTGCAGTCTATTCGGGGAAACAAACTTCTTCAGGAAGAAAATGGTCCCCAGCAAGCTCATCCATTCCCTCCCCGAGTATGCTTACTTCCCTAATAAGGCTGCGCTTTGCCTAAGCAGGAGAGCATATAAAAGATTTTTGACGTAAGGAAAAATCTATTTCTGGGCGATTGGCTCGTGTCGCCAGCGAAATATCCTTTAATCTATTATTTTCTAGGGTAAATGTACTAACACATACCAGAGAATAAATAAAATAAAGAAAAAGGTCAGTATAACTGACTCGCTCACCCTCCAGGAGGGTGTCGGTATGAACACTAGGCGAGTGAGAC
Organism: Macrobrachium nipponense; assembly: GCF_015104395.2. Taxonomy (NCBI): domain Eukaryota; kingdom Metazoa; phylum Arthropoda; class Malacostraca; order Decapoda; family Palaemonidae; genus Macrobrachium; species Macrobrachium nipponense. The sequence goes on along the minus strand of NC_087200.1, from coordinate 15,028,100 downwards.
CACAACCACGAGCCAAATGCCAATAGAAATCTCCCACTACCAAATCCCTCCAAGAGGGGAGCCGACCCACAGGGTGAGCAGCTCGTACTACTACTACTCCATCCCATGCTGTCGACTGCTGCGCCCCTGGTGGCCATCCTGAAGTTAGCAGACAATCTTGGCGAAGGGATGGGTAGGGTGGGATTTCGCTGGCGACACGAGCCAATCGCCCAGAAATAGATTTTTCCTTACGTCAAAATCCCTTTTCTGGGCTCAGCTCGTGTCGCTGCGCGAAATCGTACCAGAAAAGAAAAATTAGCACAAGATTGTAAAACAAAAGTAATAAATTAAAATAATCATAGGTCCCAAATAAAATAAAGAAAAATTAAAAAAAAAAAGAATATAATTGCTAAAAAAAGATACAAATACACAGTGATACAAGTAACAATATGCTTAAATTACCCTTAATTCTGAAAAACATGTTTCTTAAAACATAAGGTAATTTACATATGTACAGAGGTAAATTGGCTTACATGTAACAGAATGGTATCTGTGTAAAGGCATGTATCAAAATATAATAGCAATTCAAACAATCAAATTAATCAACAATGATAATATATATATAAGGAATGTATATGACTTAATATACAAAACCCGTAACCATTATAAATGAGATGTATCCCCTAGCATAAAAATAAGGGGGTAACATCCATGAGATCAATATGCATAATCATCTGTGAGTGTCCCTAGCACAAAAAAAAATAAGGGGCACTCACTACCACCTTATTAAAAAGCAGCTAAGCACAAGGTGAATGTAAAAGAACACTGTAGGAATAGACGAACCGTTGGGTGAGGCAGGTAGAAAGGAGGACTGAATCTTCTACTACAAATTAACTAGAGTCAGGGGAAACTATGTTTCCCGTGCTACTGCTGAAAATTTCAGAGCTTCCAAGGACTTAAGGTAATGGCTTTGTTTGAACACTGTCGGCGATTTCCATCCGGTATATTTTTTTGAAACTCATCAAAGTTCTGTGTTGGAAATAATTAATTTGAGGTGGCTACTGCCCTGACATCATGTGCTTTTTGGGGAAAGAGTCAGGATTGGCTTGTTTGATAAAGTACAGGATTTGTTGCCTGATGCCTTTAATGGATAAAGTTCCACCTTTTTCCCTCTTAAAGAGGGGCCCCGATGAGGATGAGGGAGGTCCTGGATAGAAAGGTCTTGTAAGGCTGAAAACCTGGACAAAGGGATACATCTTGTGGAAGAGGTAAAACTTTCCAAGGTTCCCACCTCATCAAAGGTATCTTCATTTTTTGCCAAAAAGCTACGTTCCGGAGAAAGTAGTACTTCCCCTGGTGGGAAGGAATTGAATATGATCCGGATCTCTGGACAAAGCCGACAGTTCTGAAATTTCTTGCTCCTGAAGCCAAGCTTAATAAAAAATAGGGTTTTCCTTAGGAGCATCATAAACGAGCATTGTGTGCATTATCTGGTTTTCGGAAGCCAGTTTTAGAACATCGTTTAAGAAACCATGAAACTGACGTAGGCCTCACAGAAGGCCTAAGTCTAGCACATGCCTTAGGAATAGACGAGAATGTAGGTATCCGTCAAGTCTATGTTAAATCCAAATTGAAATATCTTTTTCAAGGCTGACTTGTTTGTCGTAATCGTGCTAGCTGCTAAACCTTTTTCAAATAAGGATCTGAAGAAGGATATAGCTGAATTAACTGTCATGATTCTGATATCTGACTCTCTCAGGAAGTTGCTAACTTTTTGACAGCAGCATCATACTGCCTCAAAGTTGAATCCCTTTTATCGGATTCCAAGAAGAGAATATTCTGAGGGTCAATATTCGCATCTCTTTTAGCCGCAAACTTCATGAAATCCATAAAGTTAGGGTTTTGAGAATCCCTGAGGAAGCGAACACAGTCTTCGTTTGTACTGACTGGGAGAGCTTGGGACTGGGGGATGGATCCGAAGGGACGAAGGCCCAGTTCCAGAATCAGGGGGTACCAAATGCTCTTCGGCCAGTCTGGGGCTACTAGAGCCACTTGACCCTTGAAATGTCCTGAGTTTGTCAATACTTTCATAAGGAGATTCACTGGAGGGAAGACGTAAATCTTCCCCCAGTTTTGTTCCAGTCTAGAGCATAGGGCGTCCAGTGGCGTAAGCCAGAGGGTCCAGGTTGGGGGCTACATAACACGGTAGTTTTGTGGTTCGCTTGGGATGCGAATAGGTCCACCTGAAGCCAATGGGACTCTTTGAAGGATCCATTGGAACGAACTGTCGTCTAGTGACCATTCCGACTCTAGGGGTACTGATCGGGATAGGGGCGTCTGCTATGACGTTTCTGACTCCAGCTATGTGGGTGGAGGAAAGATGCCAACTGAATTTGTCTGCCAGGGAGAAGATGGCTATCATGACGGTAGATTTAGATGACGTGACTTGGAGCCTCCTCGTTTATGCAATGTACTACCACTGCGCTGTCCAGGACTAGCTTTATGTGGGAGAGGTACTTTGGTGGGAGTAATCTTTTCAGAGTCAAGAATACTGCCATTGCCTCCACCCCCCCCAAGTACGTTTATGTGAAACTGACGGAACTGAGGTGACCAAATCCCTTGAACCTTTTTGACTTGGGAGTACCCTCCCAGCCGCTTAAGGACGCGTCTGTGTGGGATGGTGATCCCTGGTGGAGGGAACTGAAGGGGTACTGACACTGATAGATTCTTGACTTTTGCCCGCCCACGGTCGAAGCCGATTCTTTAGAATCAGAGGCACTGAGGATAGCTTGTGCCCTGGACCTGACATTTGCTCGTGAGCGCCAGATCCTGGTTAGGTCTTTTAATTTGGCTTTCATCAAGATGTTTTCGTTTACTGATGCAAACTGGAGAGAGCCGAGGATCCTTTCCTGAGCTCTCCTGGATGCCAGTTTGTGATTCAGAAATTGCCTGACTGACTTCGCTATTTCTTTCCTTTTGGTAGATGGAATCGACAGAGTGTGTGAGGATAGATTCCATTGAATGCCTAGCCACTGAAAGTTTGACTCTGGAGTGAGTCTCGACTTGGATTTGTTTATCTTGAATCCTAGATATTCTAGGAACTGGATCACTTTCAGTGGTGGCCTTGTTGCATTCTTCGACTGATGGGGCCCAGATCAACCAATCGTCGAGATACGCCACTACCATAATCCCTTGCGCTCTGAGCTGTTGTACTACTACTTCCGCTAGCTTCGTGAACACCCTGGGTGCCACGTTGAGCCCGAATGGAACTACCTGTTGAGGAGAATGTCTGGTCTCCTATCTTGAATCCCAGATATGGCGGACGGAAGTGTCTTGCAATAGGGATATGATAGTAGGCGTCTGTAGATCGATAGGAGGTGGTGACGGCCCCACGGGGAAAGAAGTAAGGTCCGCACCTGTGAGATCGTGAGCATCTTGACTTGTCGCAGCGGATGGCTAAGTTTTAAGCGGGACAAGTCTAAGATTACTCTTCTTTTGTTTTGAGCCTTTCTTTGGCACGCTGAACAAGCGACCTTGAAATTTTAACCTCTTGACTTTGGCTATAGCTCCTTTCTGAAGGAGGTCCTCTGCGTATTCTGTCAATTCTTTGGAAGGAAGTTGACGGAAATAAGGTCTGGCTGGAGGTGGGTTCGTCAACCAGCTCCAACCCAGCCCTTTTGACACTATGCTCTGAGCCCACTGGCTGAAGTTTCCACCGGTGGCGAAAGTGAAACAGCCTCCCTCCTACCTGAAGTTCTTCATTGGTTCTTGTAACCAACACCTCGGCCTCCTCTGAAGTGCTTTCCCCTATTGAAGGGTCTCCCGATCCCTCTTCCACTGAAAGGACCGCTTACCTCTGCCTCCCTTGCCCGATGCGCGCGGGTTCATACTTCTGAGAAGCTTGACTCTCGAAGGCTTGATTGTAAGCTGGAGAGTGGCATATGAGGTGGAGGGTTGAGGCTGAGGGGATATCACATAAATAGGTTTTTAAAAGTGTGATTGACCTTTAGACGTGGAGGGTTGGGCTGTCTGCACTAACGGCACAGCTGGAACTTGCTGGGGGAAGCGCGGTTGTTTCTTTTGGTAAGGTTGGAAAACGTCTGGGTTTTTCCTTTGTCCCTTACCTTTAGGTGTCAGGTCTTGCCTCCTCCTAGCCGTAAGACCCCAACGGTCTTTAAGGCTCTGGTTCAACCTCGTAGCCTCTGCCTGTACTTCCTTAACCATGGCCTCTGGGAAGAGATCTGCGCCCCACCAGATGTTGGAAGAGAGTAACCTATTCGGTTCGTGACGATGGTTGCCTCTAGCAGGACATGCTTCCTACAATTCGTTCTAGCAGTGGCAAACTCGAACATATCTGACTGCACCGTTTGAGTCAGGGCTTTGGTCATAAGCTTAAAAATTGGTTCTGAACCATAAGCCATGGTTGCTACCTCAGACATAGCCATCGAGTTGATTGATCTGGCTAGTCGTGATTTTGAGTCAAATTCAGCCTGAATAAGACTATCTGGGAGCCTGGGTAGCTTTTCGCCAAACTGCTCCATAGCACAGTCAGGTTTGAGTTTGCCAGCTGAGAATGTATTTGGCAAGTCTTCCCACAATTCTCCGATTGAAGGGAGCAATGGAGATGTGGGATCTGCTTCTTTCAACTGAGGCATGGGTTCCCCCTTCTGAGCTGCTGAGATGGTCGACCTTGCTATCTTGGTTAGGAACGGGAGCGGGGTACTTTCATCCATTGTGAAAATGGTAAAGGGACTTTTAAATGGTTGTACTTTGGTGTTTGAACAATCCATGTCCTCTAAAAACATCTGAGCCATTCTCGCTGAGCCTGGTCTCTAGAATAGAGGACTGTCTCCTTTGGTACCCTATCGTCCCGAACCATAGCCGAAGGCGTGAGCCTTGCGTAGCCTATAAAAGGAGGCTGTAGGCCTTCCGGGTAGAACTCGAAGTCCTCTATTCTTCGAGTTCCGAACTCCGGTATGGAGATAAGACCATCCTGGAAGGGGGCATATGACGCTACTCTCCAGGATTGTTCATGGAGAAAAGCGGGCAGCGAGTCATACGGGGGAAGCTGAGATCCATATGTGGAGGTTGATGGGAGAGGCTAGAGGGGCTTCTCTTAGACCGGCTATAATAGAATCCTGAGAAGTGATTCTGTCCGATAGGCGAGATATCATTTGTTCCATACTACTCTTAATGGGTACCCCACTAGACGCCCACCTGTTGCAACAGGCCAGCATTGGAGTCCAAAGCCGGAGCTGCTGCGGAGGTGGAGGGTAGGCTCTGAATAGAACCAAAGGTAGCGGAACTGGTGATACTGCCGGGGTACGAGATCTCTCCTTGGGGTTTACTTTTCGAGGACTTAGAGCCGGAGCTAGAGCCTTTAGACCTGTCTGGGCCGGGATTACGAGCCGGAGACTTACGCGAGGAAGAAGACGAGGACGTCTTCTTCGAAGACGATGACGTCTTAGTCAAGGTCATTATTTTAGACTTGATCTTAGGCCTAACCGAAGCCTCAGGAGGAGTATACAGTTCATCAGCCGTAAAGCCTTGGAAGGATGGAGAAGTTGCAGGAGTAGAAGAGACAGTCAGACTCAAAGGGAGACCCTTGGGTACCTGCATTACTTACCTCGACCAACAGGTCGTCTATACCTACCATAGGTTCAACATTAATATCCAGGGTAGCGACATCCGTGGAGATATCCTGGTCTTGTTCGGTTAAAGAGGCCGCCAGCTGTTGTTGGATGAAGGCAATAAGAGGGTCCGCATCTACCGGGTCGACGTACCCCGTCGCCCTGCCTCCGGGAAAGATGAGCAATGCCAGACGCTTCTCAAGAATGTAGGGCTGACCCTTGGCGGCGTTCTTGCCAAAACCTCCGACCCAGGCCCGCAGGGTAGCCAGTGCTGTATCTCTTACTGCCGGAGCCTGTAAGAGAGGACGTATTTTAGACTTAAGAATCACTTAGAACTAAAACTTAGAGTATAACTTAAACTAGATGTCTTAAGTTAATAAATGATGGAAAACTTAAGTACTAAAAGAAGCGAAGCAGCTACTGGAGGTGGAATACTTACGCCTTCCAAAAGCTGGCTCACCAGATCGTAACATATGGTACACGTTTCATGGTACCAGACCTGGATGTCACCGTGCGGAGTCGCGCATGGAGCATGGGACCGGCAAAACTTCGTGTACAGGGGTCCGGAAGTGTAGCGGAACATCCCGGATGCTCACAGTTGGTGGCCTGTAAGTGGGAAGACACATGAGTATCTTAGAGGGATAACACTTACAGACTAAAAGGCAAAAGAACTCCGTTACATGCCGGAGCTCGGAAAAAACAAAAAATTTGGGCATAACCCCTCCCTGCATTGCCTGAATAGGCTATAATCCCGAAAGATCCGGTACAATATAGGGAGGGGGGGGGGATTGGTTTAAGATAATTAAGATAACTTAAAATAACTTAACCTAAGCACAAGCGAACCGGACTAGGTCCAGTTGAAGCGGAGTGTAGTAACTCAGCTAACGGTAAGGTTAGTAGAGACCTGCTGTATGCACCTGTCCAACTATGGTTGGACTATCTCCTTCCGCTGGATACCAAGAACTCCGATAGGAGGAGCTCTAGTAAGGAGGGAAGGGCGAGAGGACATACGTGCTCGAGCTAACTCGGAGCGAACAAGGCAGTAACGGAGGGGGGGGAAGGCCAGGGGCCCCCCCACAACGTACACCCGGCCGGACCGAGAAGACGGAGAGGTCGGATCCAGTCTGGGTCTGTCCGACTCCCTAGCCCCTCCGGTGGAGGGGAGAGGGGGAGGCATTTGGCTCGGGTATGTGAGGCGAGCAAGGACAGACCGACCCACCCCCGCCCGACTCTATGGAAGAGCGGGGTAGGGGGAAAGGGGACTGGACAGGCGTCTGGCCGACCCGTGATCACACAGTGACCACGAGGCGATAACTGGGATACGGTAACCCAACCTAGGCCAACCAACTGATCAGAGAGAAGCTATCGGGAAGCAACCTGAACTGAAAAAAGAGGTAGCCTAAATGCCCATAGGGTGCAAAAACCAACTGATCAGAGAGAAGCTATGGTGGAAGCAACCGAACTGAACAGCGGAAGAATAGGCTCTGCGAGCCGGGACCTAGGCTAAGCCAGACGCCAAAACTAACCTAATAATGACAAAATACACAAATAAATAAAATAAAAATGAAAGAAAGAAGGTAAAAAGCAGGAGAAAAATCCAGGAGTGTACGACTAACCCGAAGGCAAGTCTACCACTCAAAGCTAGTCAGGGGCCGATACAAGAACCCAGACTAGGGTCTGGATAGAAAAAGCCTACATAAGGTGATAAACATGCATGCATGACAACCTGAGTAGACCTTAATAACGCGGATAATCAAAATAGAGCGTAAATGAAAAGGGGGGATGTTCCAGGTATGGAAGACCAAGAACGAACCCATCACGAGGCAGGACCATGCCGCCATGCTTCCGACCCCGAGAACGTATTTATACCTAAAAAACGGCAAATACTGTCTCAGGGGACGGAAAAAAAACGCACTAACCGTAAATACTGAGTACTTAACTTAGCTGCTGCAATAGCTGAACGCTCCATTATCGAAAATCCGAAGAAAGGGCACAAAAACACGAGAGAAAAATAGCACTTGTGACTCGTGCGAGCTAACGAAAAAGGATGACACCAGGGGCGCAGCAGTCGACAGCATGGGATGGAGTAGTAGTAGTACGAGCTGCTCACCCTGTGGGTCGGCTCCCCCTCTTGGAGGGATTTGGTAGTGGGAGATTTCTATTGGCATTTGGCTCGTGGTTGTGGCTCACTCGCCTAGTGTTCATACCGACACCCTCCTGGAGGGTGAGCGAGTCAGTTATACTGACCTTTTTCTTTATTTTATTTATTCTCTGGTATGTGTTAGTACACTTTACCCTAGAAATAATAGATTAAAGGATATTTCGCGCAGCGACACGAGCTGAGCCCAGAAAAGTGCAAGTTGCGGTAGACTCGTAGTTCTATACCGTGCGGTAACGAGCACCGAAAGGATTAAGAGATAACTCTGTTGAACATAGTAAGGCAAAACGAATGCAACGTTTATTCATTCACGTAAGAAATCCCCTCTATCTTAGGCTAAAGTCTGTGATTGTAGGACAGAGATACAGTTAGTCAGTCAATCCCGCAGGAGAGACGTAACCGCCAGCACAGAGATACGGTTAGTCAGTCAATCCCGCAGGAGAGAGAGACGTAACCTACTGCGCATGACAGCGCACGATCTGTTACTGGCTCAGTTGGACAATGGACAGTCAGACACAGCAGCAGCCAGCAGCTTACGAACGTCGTCTCTTAACTTTATGTCTGGGTTGCCAGCTACCCTATTCTACGAAGAAATAGGTCCATTATTTTTTGAGCAAAAAGAGACTCTCAAGCTGGTATATTTAACCCCTTCAGCACTGGGACGTACACATGTACGTCTTTTACGGTACAGTAATAAAAGACCGGGACGTACGCGTGTACGTCTTTCATCCCTCCTCGAAAAGCAAAGCGTTTTCTTTAGCTTGGATGGTTTCCAGACACAGTATTGTGTACGAGAGAGGTGCTGAAGCTCCACCCACAATTCATTCTAACCAATGAGCGTCCGATGGACGTCGTGACGTCATTTTCATATGGGATATTAGGAGGGGTACTGGTCCAACATATACCAGTGCGCCTCAGGCTATTATCTGAGAAGGATGAATACAATTTGTCCGTAAAACCATGTAGATTTGAATTCCAAATCTTTTTCCCCTTTTGATTGCAGTTATTTTATGTTTTTTTTTTTTTTTTTCAGTATCATGTCAGATGATGTGTGTTTCAGAGTCAGGGTCTGAGTACCTGCCAAATCTATCAGATGATGATTATAGTGATAATTTTTTAGAGGTTGACAGTGACAACGAGTGTTTGGAAGACATTGAACCTCTTGTCGATGAAGGCTGGCAGTTCATAACTGATCCATCTTGTGACTTGCGCCCAGACCCACCCCCCCCTGATTCACGGAGGGTGTCAATGGGATTCTGCTTATACACCAGATTTCATCTGCTTACGTGATGCATTTTTTTTCCTTTTTTGTGGTGATGTAATTGACAAATTGTGTGAATGGATGAATGCTCGGGCAGAGTAGTACTTTCATTCAACAGGAAAGCGTAAGGTGAAAGGACTTCTATGGAGGCCTGTTACTTGTGATGAGATGTGTTTTTTATAGCTTGCTGATGATAATGGGGGTGAATAAACTGCCCCATATGTATATACGTATTGGTCACGAGATGCTGTTGCTTTTTTTATCATTATTATTATTATTATTACTATTATTACTGTTTTATTATTATTATTATTATTACCAGCTGCCTAAACATTCATTGATGTATATGCTGTTTCTGTATGAAACCTAGGAATAACTGTTTCAGTAAGAAAACTAGTACTGCTATTACCACTACTACTATTTTACTACTACTTTTACTACTTTTTCTGCTACTTTAGTTTCTATTACTTTACTGCTATTTTCTACTACTTTATAACAGTTCCTACTTCTGCAATTACTTTTTCTACTAAATATTCCTATTTTTTCCGATATTCTTACTATATTTTTTGTAATTTTTTGACAATGGGGTAAAAAATATTCATTGATATCCATACACACAATGTTTTCACATAAGAATATGAAGGAAAAATATGAATAACATAAAATTTAGTGGGAGCAAGTAATGATTGATACTCGCGGTCGACAGGGGGTCTCATGCGGTATGCAAGCATTAGCAGCAATGTAGCAGGCCAGTGGCGAAGGGGTTAAGCGAAACAGAAAACGCTAAATATATAGATGCGTTTGTGTCGTCAGAACACTACCATACAACGGTAAAAGATAAATCGGAAACTCCTGGAAGGCTGCAGGGAGTAACGATTAAATGTCCTTAAAATAATAGACAATAGACCTCTCGGTTGCCATCCGAAGAGGAAACTACAGCAAGCGTGTAGACTTGAACCAACCAGTAGTAAAATAACGCAAGGCAAAAATATTTATTATATCACAATAAAGTTTGTTCATACTTACCTGGCAGACATATATAGCTGAATTCGGAAATACAGCTACATACATATCTGACAGGCAAGTTTCATGAACAAAAACTTAGAGATCGAAGCAGAAACTCAAGCTTCTTATGTTATTGGACATAACGTTCATTGACGTAGTCTACAAGTCTATTTCTTGTACGAGTCTGCGAATGACGAATGAGAGCTCTTCCGAATCTTGTCAATAAAAGCTTATTCGCTTACGCAATATCAAGTTAGAGATGTTTGTCAATGAGAACTAACCCATTTACGGGACAAAGAGATATTTTGTCAATGAGGGGATACCCACTTACTTGACAAAACGATAGTATATTGTCAATGGGGGAAAGTCACTGAATTGACAAAACGTAATCCAGGAAGTCGAGCATTTTATTTTTCCGATTCCCGTCTCAAACGAGGAAGGGGCAAGAATCCTGTTAAGAGACAGGGCTTACGGCAGGTAGAACGACGATGTTCAATTCGGCAGCGTAGTCCCGACTAGAAACTAACAAAATCTATCATCTGAAAAACCCTTTCAGATGGGCTAAAAAGCTTGCAAAATTATCCTAGGAAGAGGAAGAAACTCTCCAACCGCAGCTTCCTCTCCCGTATTACAACTAATGCCCTGCTAAAGCTTAAAATTATTGGCAGTATGGCAAAGGAAGTCCTGTCTTGCGCTTTCCTGAAGAGCGTCCTTTTGATGAATGCCTTTGCAAGAATCCTAGAATCCTACTGAACGTCACCGAGACGTCGAGCCTTTACATAACCCGTAACTGCCTTATCGCAAAGTCTTGACTGCGGTAGAGAAAACGAGATCTCCCTTGAGCTTTCCTTAACTCCATCCCCCTTTGCGAAAAGCAATATAATATTGACAGAGACCTCTTGAATTCACGAAACCCGAGGTCTTGCTGGGTTTCGAAGACGAAGTTGTCTGTTCACTTTAAGCTTCCTCCGAAGCACTGCTTACTTCACATTCTTGAGGCTCAAATCTTAAACAAGAGCTTGAAGAGTTCAACAGAAACGTTCAGCCAGGAGACAAACCTGGTGTGCGCTGGTGCGCGCTCGGCGTCCTGGCGCGCGCTCGGCGTCCACTGGCGAGGACGCTCGGCGTCCACTGGCGCGCGCCTCGCGTCCATCCGAGCGTCCAGTTCAAGCCGAGCGTCAAAAGAAGCGTGCAGAAAAGCGTCACGCTCCTGACAGGCGTCAAAACAAGCGAGAGAAACTGCCTTCTTTTTCATATTTCTCGGTGGAAAGACGTACACGTGATCAGCGACGTCGCCTTCTTACTTCTCAATGAAACGCATAACGAGAGAGAGAGGGGACGTGAAGCGTCCTCTTCTATAAAGCTTCTATTTAGAGGGCGCGAGTCCTTCCGAGAGCTCCAACCCCTGCACGGGGAGGACGCCTCGGAGGACGAGAAGCAATCCTTCGAGATTCGTGCACGTGCACGATCTTCCGCAGCCTGGGAAGTGTCAACAAGTCCTACCGAAGGGACGCCAGATCGATGTGGCTTCCCCGTAACCCTCCTTCGGCTTTCGACATGCCCTCTCCCTGGTCCTGGGAGTCCAACAGAGGTCCAGGCCTAGAGGCGTTATGGGGCGGATCTGACGTTCCCATCCTGACGAGAGAGAGGACGTGAAGCGTCCTCTTCTCTAAAAGCTTTTCTTAAGAGGGCGCGAGTCCTTCCGAGAGCTCCAACCCTTGCGCGGGGCGGACGCCTCGGAGGACGAGAAGCAATCCTTCAGGATTCGTGCACCGTGCACGAAACTTTGGCAGTCTGGGGATTTTCATCAGAAAACCTGCCGAAGGCACGCCAGATGGCGTGGGGGTTCCATCGTAACCCTCCTTCGGCTTTCGACATGCCCTCCCTGTGGTCCTGGGAGTCCGATAGAGGTCTAGACCTAGAGGCGTTATAAGGCCGATCTGACGCACCCTCCACTACACAAGGGGCACTGTCACTGCACTTAGCCAATTCACTATTGCTCTCTAAAGCAAGCACTTTCGATTCTAAGTTACGAATCGAAAGAGTTATAAGAGAAAGGGCAATAAACTCTACAGACTGTTTTAGGGCCGAAGGCAACATTACAGGGTTTTCGGAGTAACAATAACAGAAGTAGCACTCTTCACAACAATGAAGGAGAGCGATCACCTCTCGCAGACATATTCATAACCCGTAGGCCATACTATAGGGTCAGGCAAAATAAAGTCTACAGGAAGGTTAGCAGGTTCACTACCCTGACTTTTGTTTACTGATTAATTGCGTCATACGAATCATACTTTTTCCTTACGGAATTAGACATGTTTACTGATTAAATTGCGTACATAACGAATCATACGTCTTCCTTACGGAATAGACAAAGTCTCACAATCCTTACATGACAAATCTCAACAAAGAAGCAAGACCCATACCCCTCGTGCATACCGAAGTGCGGATCCTAACCGAAGCTTTCGGTAGCCACACCCTATCTTTGCAGACAACCCCATCTGAAACTAGCCTAACTAGATTCAGATATCTCATGCAAAAATGAATCAAATTCAAATCAATTTAAGATAGCGTATGCCTAGCCACAAATCCAAGTAAATAAATCAAAAGACAATTAGGATACTTAGCGGCAATGAAGTTCCAAAAATCTAAGACGGAGGTACTGAAAACAGGTGTTTTCAGCACCAGCGACAGAAAAATTATGAATAGAAAATGGGAATGGTTCCTGGATACCCGCCTCCCAGCGGCGGGAATGGGTACTAAACCACCTGGCCGACCACTGCGTGTGTCGGAAGTTTTTTAAATTCTGTCGGACTTCAGAAAATACAGCTATATATATATCTGCCAGGTAAGTTTCATGAACAAAAGGTAAATTATTATTGCTGTTCGAGTAGTTTAACCAGACCACAATGTCAATATAAACATGAAAGTAAAAAATATCAAAGTACTTTGTATATACAAAAAAAGATTTATATAAGTTTTGGCAAGTAGTCAGAGCTCCATTTTCATCTTCAAGAGGATTTTCTTTCCATGAACTTAAAAGCCACAAGCTGTATAAAGAATCATTTAGAGAATCATTCAACAGAATATGAATATGTTTCTATAATGAGAGAGAGAGAGAGTGAGAGAGACGAGAGAGAGAGAGGAGAGGAGGAGAGAAGAGAGTAGGAGAGAGAGAAGAGAGATGACGAGAGACGAGCTGAGGGGGGGGGGGGTGTAAAAATAAAAAGAATCCTATCATGTACCACCAGCCTACAATAATCTGCTAAAGTAAGCTACTATGTACCATAAATTATATGACAGTTCTACAGCCACATAAGTAAATATGTTATTGTTATGATACAATAAAGTTTGTTCATACTTACCTGGCAGATATATATATAGCTGTATTCTCCGACGTCCGACAGAATTTCAAAACTCCCGGCACACGCAGTGGGCGGCCAGGTGGTTAGTACCCATTCCCGCCGCTGGGAGGCGGATATCAGGAATCATTCCCATTTTCTATTCAGATTTTTCATACCACTGTCCCCTGAGGGGAGGTGGGTGGGTACTTAATTATATATATCTGCCAGGTAAGTATGAACAAACTTTATTGTATCATAACAATAACATTTTGTTCATGAAACTTACCTGTCAGATATATATATAGCTGAATCCCACCATTGGAGGTGGGAAGGGACAGAATAGAAGGATTTAGGAAACACCTCAAGTGCAGATGATTGACATCTTGATTCCTTACCTGTTAGCATAGCTGACTTCTTGATTACTGTCATCGAAGTCTGCTTTTGCTTTACTAGAGTTGCCAACAAGGTAGTGACCTGTGTAGTTGGTGCGTCTCTAGATGATCTGTCAACGGGGTCGTGACCACAATGTGACTAGACCATATTGACCATACTGTGAGGGCAACGAAGCTAAAAAAACCACCACCTGACCTAACCTATCGAAGTTAGTTCCCATAACTTCTAGGCTAAAGAAAGAAAGGAAGGCGCCTCAAGCAACCAACCCTTCAACCATAAACCAACACCAAATTAAAAAGCACACCTACCCCTTTTCTATAGGGTAGTATTTGTGCTGCTCCCTGCCCCCAACACCATTTCTGCGGATATGTATGGTCCAAGCGACTCGCAGTTCTCATATGCCGTCTTCACATCCCGCAGGTAATGTGAAGCAAACACAGAGTTGCTTCGCCAAAAAGTAGCGCTAATGATATCATTAAGTGCCATATTCTTTCGAAATGCCATTGAAGTCGCAACCGCTCTCACTTCATGGGCTTTTATTTCAAAAGCTTCATATCACCATCCGAGCAGGACGCATGGGCCTCCGTGATGGTGTTTCGCAAAAAGAATGCCTAGTGCATTCTTCGACATAGGAAAGTCGGGTCTCTTAACAGAACACCATAAGTTCTCCGAAGGACCCCGACAATCTTTGGTCTTTTGCATGTAAAATTTGAGAGCCCTGACAGGGCACAGGACTCTCTCTGGCTCTTGTCCGATGAACTCTGTAACCCTTGATTTCAAAGGTTTTGGTTTTTGGCCAGGGGTTAGATGGGTTCTCATTCTTCGCTAAGAAGTTAGGATCCAAGGAGCACACTGCACTGTGTCCTCTGAAACCCCACATCTTTACTAATTGCTTGAATTTCACTAACTCTCTTTGCCGTAGCAAGAGCATAGTTAGAAAAATCGCCTTTCTAGTAGTGTCTCTCAATGAGCAGCATGCTAGGGTCAAAGGGAGCCGCATCAGAATCGTTTAGAACTACATCAAGGTTCATGATGGAACCTTTGGTTGTAGTACTTTGGTTGTCTCAAACGATCTCAAAAGATCGTGAAGATCTTTATCATTTGTCAGATCTAATCCTCTGTGGCGGAAGACAGCTGACAGCATGCTCTTATATCCTTTTATCGTGGGCACTGCTAATTTGTCCACATTTCTCAAATGCAGGAGAAACTCAGCGATTTGGTTCACAGAGGTCGTGGAGGAGGAAATACCTCTCTTCCTACACCATCTCCTGAAGACAGTCCACTTCGACTGATAAACTGCTCGAGAGGAAGCTCTCTCGCATTGGCAATAGCCTCTGCCACTGATCTTGAAAAACCTCTCGCTCTGGCCAACTTCTTGATAGTCTGAACGCAGTCAGACTCAGAGCGGAGAGGTTTCCGTGGTACCTCTCGAAGTGGGGCTGTTTGAGAAGATCGACTCTCTCTGGCAGGGTTCTCGGGAAGTCTACCAGAAGAGACATGACCTCCGTGAACCAATCGCTTGAGGGCCAAAAGGGGGCGATCAGAGTCATTCTCGCTCCTGGCGACGCCGCAAACTTCCTTGTTACCTCTCCTAAGAGTTTGAACGGGGGTTAAGGCGTACACATCCATCCCCGTCCAGTCCCATAGGATGGCATCTACCGCTATTGCTTCCGGGTCGAGTACTGGAGAGCAATAAATCGGAAGCCTCTTCGTTTTCGAGGTTGCGAAGAGGCTCGACTAGCGGGCGTCCCCACAACTTCCATAGCTCCTGACAGACTTCTAGATGTAGGGTCCATTCTGTGGGAAGCATCTGATGTCGACGGCCTTAAAAGATCCGCTCGACATTTTGAATTCCTGAAATGAACCTTGTCAGGATCACTATGCTTCGAGCCTTCGCCCATAGAAGGATGTCTCTCGCTATCACGAACAGTGACCGAGAGTGTGTCCCCCCCTGCTTTTTTATGTAAGCGAGAGCCGTAGTGTTGTCCGAGTTGATCTGGACAAACTCGGCTCACCAATCGTTCTTCGAAGAACTGAAGGGCCAACCGAATAGCCTCCAATTCTTTTAAGTTTATGTGCAGGACCTCTGTTCCCCTCTCCAGAGGCCTGAACAACTTCCTCCTTCTAGGTTTGTGTCCCCAGCCCACCATGGAGGCGTCTAGAACAAACACTAGGTTCTGGGCTCAAAAGCTTGAGGGACATCCCTTCCGAGAGTTTGGTCGGATCTTGCCACCACTTCAGATGATCCTTGACCGTTTTTGATATAATCAAAGTCGAGTCTAGATTTTGTCTTTCCCAGTTTTCTGCCATAAAAAAAACTGGAGTGGCCTGAGGTGCAACCTCCCCAGGGAAACAAACTTCTCCAGCGAAGAAATGGTTCCCAGCAGACTCATCCATTCCTTCGCCGAGCATGTTTCTTTCCCTAAGAAGGCTAACACTTTCTCTAAGCATCTCTGCTGACGTTCCTTTGATGGAAAAGCTTGAAAAGCCGCTGAATCCATCTGAATCCCCAGATACACGATGGACTGCGTGGGGATCAGATGGGACTTTTCGTAATTTACTATAAGGCCCAGGGCCTTTGTCAGCTGTAATGTCGTCTGAAGGTCCTCCAGGCACCTTGACTTCGAAGGCGACTTGATTAGCCAGTCGTCCAGGTAGAGCGAGACTCTTATTTTCGATAGGTGAAGCCATTTCGCCACATCCGCATTGAAGGAAAGTAAAAACCATCGGCGCCGTACTCAGACCGAAGCACAGAGCCCTGAACTGGAAGACCTGTCCTTTTAAGACGAACCTCAGGAACTTCCTTGATTGGGGATGGATCGGAACGTGGAAATAAGCGTCTTGAAGGTCCAAGGACACCATCCAATCCCCTGGTCTCAGGCTCCTAGCACAGACTGAGAAGTTTCCATCCTGAATTTTTCTTTCTTTACAAAAACGTTTCAGTCTGCTGACGTACCTAGGACAGGTTCTCATCCCCCAGACTGCTTCGGAACCAGGAATAACCTGTTGTAGAAGCCTGGGGAAGGAATCCAGCATCAGAACTTCCTCTACTGCCTTCTTTTCCAACATTTGATCTAGAAGGTCGAGTAAGATCTGTTGCTTCTCTGACTGGTATGCGGGCGACAGGTCTATCGGCTTCGTGCTCAAAGGAGGCGTAGAGAGGAAAGGGATCTTGTATCCTCTCTCGATCACATCTAGGGTCCAGGTGTCCGCCCCTATCGTCCTCCATGCCTGAGCAAATAAGGTGAGTCTCGCACCTACAGGTGCCTGAAGGCGAGAAATGTCAATCTTTTCCTTCTTGGTAGAAAGATCTTACCTACTGAAGGACCCCCTTCCTCTCGAGGAACCTCTAGAGGAAGGTGCTCCACGAAAGGGCTTAAATTTCTTGGGTTGTGCTGGAGCTGTTGAAGTAGAAGCCTGAGGAGTAGGTCGTCTTGAAGATTGAGTCAAAGAGGTCCCTTGTTGACTTTCTTGCAAAATTTACCGACAGATCCTTAATCATGGACTGCGGAAACAAATGCGTAGAGAAGGGGGCGAATAATAACTCCGCTTTCTGAGCGGGAGAAACAATGCTTTCGCCGTAAAGCTACAATAGAGAGCTCTCTTTTTAAGCAGACCTGTAGCAAAATGAGATGCTAACTCATCAGAGCCATCCCTTACTGCTCTATCATACAAATCTAGTACACTCGAAAGCTTTCTTCTAGCGAAATTGAGTCTTTGACTCCTCGATTGTACATCCACGCCCCGAGGCACCCAATCTAAAAAAGTAAACTACCTCTAGCGTTGTTATATAACCCCTTGAGGTGATGATCCGTCTCCGTCATTGTCCAGGAAACCTTAGCCGATGACAAATAAGATCTCCTTGGAGCGTCCACCAAATTGGCGAAATCTCCTTGAGAAAGAGGACGGTGCCTTCATCCTGCTTCTTCTCCTCCTGTCTCGTTACCAGATCCCGGCTCTCCCTTCAGTCTAGATGGAGGAAGTGCAAACGAAGTCTTCCTTTAACCTTCCTTGAATCCATCCAATCCTGGACTCTCTTAAACGCTCCTCTTCGCGGAGAGCGAAGTGGCCATCTTAACGAAGCCAGGGGCCTTCCTGGCCTTCGATGAAGCAAATTGTGAAGGTGGAGAGCAAGGACTTGGCGCTTGAAAATTATCTGGGAATAATTTCTTAAGTAAATCCGTCAACGTCTTATAGTTTGAAGACGCTGACGCATTTGGTTCGTCATCATCAGTAGGGCAGCGATCACTAGACGAATCCTTCTCTTGGTCATCAGCGCCTTTCAAAAGATCGCGATGACTTCGACACTTTAACACCTGAGAAACATCCTTGAAAGCGTCCGAATAGCAAGGCGCCGGTGCGTTCTGAGAAACGTCCTGCAGAAAACTGTCCTGGATTATGAAGAACGCCTGTGCGTCCTGAAGAGGCGTCATGCGTTGAAGGACGCCTGTGGCGTCACTGTACAGCGTCCGCTTGAGCGTCTTGCTGAACGTCCTGATGTGTAGGACGCCGTGCGTCCTGAACAGCGTCAGTTGGGGCGTCTTGGCGAGCGATCCGCGCGTCTTGAAAAGCGTCTTCTCGAGTCTGGTAAGCGCTTGTTTTTTGTTGTTCAAGACGCCGAGCGTGATCATCAACATGCAAAGCTTGACGTTCCGATCTTGATTCTTGAGCGTTCTCGGCCTTTTGACAAAGACGCTGGCCGCTTGTGCGACAACTCACGTCTCTGTCAAATTCGTCTCTCCTAGACGCCCTTTCATGAGGAACATAATCACGTTCTCTAATGCGTCGGCTACTAGAAGTAGACTCAAAGGCCGAAAAACGCGGAGTAGGAGCAGGGGACTGCCTAGTTCTCTTAATAGGCAGCCACCTATCCTTCCTTCTATGACTAGTTTCTGCCTCCTTTCTCTCAAAAAAGGAGGCTAACTGTCTCTGCATTTCCCAAAGCATTTTCCTTGAAGGGGAAAGTTCTCGATCAGGAGAAGGACTCATCCTGTGCGAGGAAGATGGGCGAGGGGATGCCCTTTCCTTCAACTCAGGAACAAGCTTAGAGCGACTTGGACGCTCGAAAGAGTCCTCCCCTGATGAAGCCTTGTTCCTTTCTGTGGCGGAAAAGCTTCAAAATCTTCAGGTGACGAATCTACATAACGATCAGAAGGACGTGAAGCGTCCTCTTCTCTGAAACCTCTCTTAAGAGGGCGACAAGAGCGGACGGCCGCTTGTGCGACAACTTGCGCCCCTGCCGCTCTCCCCTTGAGAGGTCTTCCGAGCGTCCCAACCTCGGCGAGGAGAGGAAGTCTCGGAAGAAGAGAAGCACTCTTTAAGTATTCGTGCCCGTGCACGAACACCGGCAGCCTGAGATTCGTCCTCAGTTTCTGCCGAAGGGACGTCAGACCGGTCATTAGATCCCGTAACCCTCCTTCGGCTTTCGGCTTGTCTCCCTAAGGCCTGGGAGTCCGGCAGGGGCCTAGGCCTAGAGGCATTATGGGACCGATCTGACACCCCTTCCACTACACTAGATGCACTAACACTTTTATCACAATTCACATTTGACTGTAGAGCAATCACTTTAGATTCTAAGGCACGAATCGACTCCATGATCGTAACTAATACGTTCCCTTCTGCAGACACTTCCTGATTGTTCGGAGGCAATACAACAGGATCTGGTTGAATACATCTACAGGAGGATTTAATGGAGATACAATTCTACCTTGACTTCTACTCACAGAAGCGCTCCTAGAGGAAGACCTCCTGATTCTATCACGCTCAAGCTTTTTTCACGTAAGAATCATTATGCCTTCCATTCAATTTCAGTCAATTGCTCACACTCGATGCATCTATCATTCCACATACATACATGACCACGACATTTCGAGCACACTGAATGAGGGTCTACCGAAGCTTTCGGCAACCTCACCTTACATTCATGCACCTTACACACCCTGAAGCTAGCAGCGCTAGATCCAGACATCGTAATCAAAGAAAAGTCAAAGCCAAATTCAAATCAAATCCACTATCACGTATGCCAAGCCAACAAGCCAAATCAAAACAAAAGTCATCAGAATACTCAAGTTAGCACAAGAAGTTTCAAAATCCTATGGCGGAGGTCTGTAAACAGTTTGTTACCGACCGGCCGGACAGCAGAGAAAAATCTGAATAGAAAATGGGAGAATGATTCCTGATATCCGCCTCCGCCCAGCGGCGGAATGGGTACTAACCACCTGGCCGCCCACTGCGTGCCGGTCGGGGAGTTTTTGAAATTCTGTCGGACGTCGGAGAATACAGCTATATATATATCTGACAGGTAAGTTTCATGAACAAATTCTGATTTTAAGTTTCATTTTCAAGTGATTTCAGACACTTATACAGTATTAACATAATTTCACAAAACAAAAAGCCAAAAAAAAACTAACTGAATTTTTCATTTACGTACAGTCAAAGCTCGGATTTTGTACACCCTGGTTTTCTCAATGTACGTATACTGGTTTTGTAATAAATAGACCACTTCATATCACAAGGGATCGTATAGCCTAAAGTAAACTGAAACATAAATAACCAAATCGTAGCCTAAGTTCTATACTACGACATTTAGATTACTACACTCATTTTAATTAGCATTCAAGATATGTATAACATTGCATTGTGAATATTAATGAGTACATAGTAAATGATATTGACCATGGTGAATATTAATGAGTACATAGTAAATGATATTGACCATGGTGTTGTCGGCATGTACAACCACCATCTTGGTGTACATGTACGAGAACTGACCTACGTAGGCCCAGATAAATGGCCTTCAATTCCTTGATGTTGATGTGGAGTTTCGTTTCTTCTGGAGACCTCCCGAGACCCTAGGAGGTCCTCAGCCCAGATCAAAAGCGTCCGAGTAAAAGTCTAGGTCGGGGTTGGGAAGAAGAAGGGATCTCACCAGTGAGTACCTTCTTTCTGGCAGCCACCATTTGAAATCGGATTTTATCTCCTGCTTGATAGAAAAAATTGTCGAGTCCGGTTGAGTCTTCCTGTCCAGTTGGCTTTGAGGAAGAACTGAAAATTTCTTGTGTAACCTGCTCAACGGAACGAAGGTCTCGATTGAAAAAAACATTCCTAGCAGACTCATCCACTGTAGAGCCAAGCACAAAGGGAGAGAGAGGAACTTGGAGACTGAATGAATGCAGCCTGCAATCCTCTTTGGGGACGGAAAAGCCTGAGAAGTCTGAGAGTTGAGAATCATCCCCAAATAAAGAATCTCCTGAAATGGTACAAACTGGGACTTCTGGAGATTTAGAAGGATTCCCAATTCTTGGGAAAGATGAAGCGTTGTCTGAAGGTCCTTTGTGCACAATTCCTCGGACTGTGAACGGAGAAGCCAGTCATCTAAATAAAGGCTGATGTTGATGCCTAGCAGGTGAAGTCATTTGGCGAGAGGAAAGAGAACTCGAGAGAATACTTGAGGCACCATGGAAAGACCGAAGCAGAGGGATCAAAACTGGAGGACCTTCCCTTGGAAGACAAACCTCAGGTACTTCCTGGAGGTTGGATGAACTGGGATGTGCAGATAAGCATCCTGCTTATCTGGAGTGATCATCCAATTGTCCAGATGGATGACATGACTAACTGGCTCGTTTCCATCTTGAACTTGGTCTTTTCTACAAAGCGATGGAGAGCGGTTACATCCAGTACCAGTCTCCAGCCCCCTGATGTTTTGGAAACTACGAACAGTCAATTGTAAAATCCCTGGGAATGGACCTCTGCTACTCCTTCTATGGCCTTCTTCAGAAGGAGGGAGGATACTTCCTTCGAAAGGGCTAAGTGCCTTTCTGAGCTTTAAAGTACGCCATCAATGCAATCGGAGGAGACTAAAGGGGGGGATCTCCAAGAAATGGATGCAGGAGCCCTCCTTTAACACCCTGACAATCCATGGCTCTGCTCCTCAGCAAGCCCACTTCTCCCAAAACTTGAGGAGCCTGGCTCCCACTGGGGCACAAAGGACTTCTCGTTCACGTCTTCTCTCGAGACTTGGCAGTGATGACCTTCGTCTAGGAGAGCCAGTGGGACGGGCAACCACCTTCTCCACTGACACTTCACTTTGCACTTTATTTTTATCCGTAAGGACTCTAAGGGATGCCCCCTTCCGAAACAGAACTTAACACTAGATTAAACTTCTTATCAAACTTAAGAGTTAATCCTAGACTCTAGACTGGTAATGGCATCTGGTTCGGAAGCATGGGAGCTGAGCACTGGAGTGGGAGGAGGGAGAGGAGCGGGGCTGAAGCTAGACAAAAGATTATTACCAAGAGTAAGAGGAAGAGGCAGACTGGAGTCTGTCTTAGGCCTAGGGGAAGAGTCCCTACAAACAGAAGCCCTACTTTTGGCTCTAGCGGCCGCCTTCCTGATCCTGTGCTCTAACCTATTTAGGCGAGATTCTAAAAACTTCCACCTACTATCATCCCACTCCTTACACTCACCACAGGCACACTCTCTCGTACACACCTGTCCTCTACACTTACTGCACCTAGTGTGTGCATCATAGCACAGCTTGGTCAATCTACCTTGCAGCCTTCGCTACAATAGCGAAGACTGGAAGCACTAGAGTCAGACATATTAATATTCTGAGCTAACAGAAGAGAAAAACTAATGCTGGAAAAACAACCAAGTTGAATGCAACAGATGAAAAACCAACTAAAGTGGGTACATCACCGACTTCAGCAAGTAATGGAGACATGAATTCAGGAGCAAGATGTCTTGTTTGTTGCGCAGCACGAATAAAAATGATGCTATCAGCTTCTGTCGCTTGCGAGTTCCTGTTGTGGTGGCCGGGACTTATCACCCAAGCATTGTAACAGTCACTTGCGCGCAAATTCTTTAATTTAGGATGCCATGCGAGGCTAATCATTACCTAAGTAATTACTTGGTACGTTACTTTATAAAAATGGGAATTTTGACGTGATGCCAGAACTGCCAGATGCATCAGCAATGCATCTGCTTCTTCATGGTTGTTGTCTTCAAAGTACAGCTGGTATCTGTTGCTCTTTACATCCTGGAGCGGAAGTAATAAAGATCTTCACAGAGTCCTTGCAATATTCAAGGGCCTTTGCAGGCAAATACTCTGTCACTTGAGTGTTTGTTTGATCACGAGAAAGGAAACTCCTCACTGGATGTTCTTGACTGAATCCTTTCCAAGTCTCCTTTTTTTCCCTTGTGGCATGCTTCAGAGAGTCGTCCTTGTAGGTGTCAAACACCAGGATAATTTCATCATGTTCTCTGGTCGGGGACATCATTGTCAGAACCATTCGCTTAGAGTCTTGACCGTCACCACAGTTGCTGGCTTTTTAGTCAGCTTTTGGATGACTACCATGCTGTCCACCAATGCAATTTTGTGGCTGAGATGAACATGCTCAGTAGATGTCGTTTCCAGGTTTTCTGCATGCAATAGCTTGTGGACTGTCTTACTCTGATGCGTCTGCCTTAGCTAGATTCCCTAGGATGTGGATCAGCTTTGACTTGTCCATGCATGGTAGCATTGTCCCTGGCAGCAAATAGTGCTCTTCGTGTTAGGGTTAATTCATAGTTGCTAACAGCATGTTTCTGGTTGATTTGCCTGTTTGACCTGACAAGGACTAGCCTGCCATACAGGTCCTTAGTCTCCTTGAGATCCACAGTCTTGTCACAGATTTTTAAGGTTGTCTTCTTGTTTCCTAACATGAACATCTTATTGTTCTCCTTTCTGGCTGGTGCCCAGAGACTGACTGCTCCACTGATTCTCCCTGAGACATAGTCCTCATACAGTTTCTGGCCTGTGTCATCAACACTCAAGATCTATGGAACACTTTCTTGTAGGATATAGGCATGTGTGATCATGTTGTACAACTTTTCACCCTGTGCTGCTATTGGGTTGCCATGGCTGAATATGGGACTCTTGATCTTGTCAATGCCCTCATGATCTCTCTTGATCTTATTGGGTCCCAGGTTAGGATGCTCTGAGTTCTGCTTGGTGTCTGTCCCAGTGGTGAACTGCTCTTGAACTCTGTGGTGTTGTTGGAGATACTAATCAGTCCAGAATGAACCTTCAAAATCTTGTTGAGATGTTCACAGGCATGGTCAGCACAAATGGACACAAATGGAATGTCATTTTTGGTGACTGACAGGTTGCCTGTTTCAAGCTCTCTCCAGGTCTCAGGATGGTTAGTTTTCAGCTCATGTATACCTCAATGTATCTGGGCTGGAGTCTCTTCTACTTGATGTCGTTGAAAGCATGGAAGAGCTTGCTCATTGCTTCAGCAGCCAGGAGATGAAGAGTCAGGTCAGCATTATGGGATGCTGCCACAAAGAACAAGATGGTTTCCACTCAGTGTAGGTAGTTCATGATGGACCTGAACATGGGCATTGGTTGATCTTTGCCCTTCCCATTCTCTGAATGTTTCCATCACCTCAGCAGTAGTCAAGACTTCTAGGGGATGCAATGAGCTTGCTTTACACACGCAGCCTTTCTCGTTTTGTTCTTCTCTAAACAGGCTGCTTCTGTTTGCTTTGTAGCCTCCCAGCAGATGTCCTTTAACTGTGGGTTTTCTTTGAAGAATTCCTCTGGTTATCTTATACAGAGCTGTGTATGAGTAAATGTGAGCTTGGAGAGCTCGCTTGTAGTGTACACTTAAGGATTTGCCTTGTTGTTGCTGCACCACAGACATCAGCTTCTATCCAGGCCTCACCAATGCCAGAATTCTCAATTGAGGTGCCAAGAGCTCTCAGTTCTCCCAGTCTTGGAACCACTGTACATTTCAGCTCAAGTCAGGCATCCAGCAGCTGTACTACCTTTTCACACAGTGCCATGTCAATTGATATGACAGTTGGCACCTTGATCATGGTTGACATGAATGTACATGTTTTCTCCAGCATGATTTGTGGTATATGACATCTATTGCATGGGCATCTGTTGGTGAGATACTTGTGCACAGTCTTGTTCTGAATACTGGGTTTTGGAAATTGTCTATAGCATCTATGAGCTCCTTTCCAGCATTTTCTGTGCAGACTGATGAGTTCTTCTTCAGTGTCTTCTTGACAAAAGAAACAGGTTCTTGTCCAGTGGCACTGTAGATGACCATGTGAATACTATAATATACATAAACTGATCAGTGGTAAATATACCAGGTCCCTCAGGTACATCTCTCATGGTGCTTCCTGCCCTCCTGCCATGTCCTCTTGATAGCAAGAATCCGAGGGATAATGCTTGTTCATGACTGGTTTGGGCTCACTGTTAGTGGCATTAGAGTAACAGCTGTGATATCACAGTGCTTCCTGTTCACAGAGCTTGTCCTTATTAATGTCTCTAAGACTTCTTTACACTTCAACATAGTCACCATCGTCCAAGCTGGCTTTTACTTGTATTATATCCAGCACCTTCTGGTAGGTTTCCAGTCTGGGCTTAACGATCAAGAGACCTATCTTGGCCTCATCATACTGGCAGAAGATGCTTTGCTTCTAGTTTGTTGTATCATCATCCTTCTGCTTATCTCCAGTCTAACTAAGCTGTGGTATTTTCCTCATGATGTTCGCTGTCAACTAGACTCTACAGGTTTGTAAAGTGTAAAGAGAAAATAAGTTTTCTGGGTACCATTTTTAAAATTCCAAGATGGCCACCATTCACCCTTAAAAAAAGTTAAACATGAATTTTCTGATTGGTTATTCAATGTAGTTTTCAATTTCCCCAAAAAAGTCAAATGAATGTTGAAATCTGGACATAGTGAACCGGACTGACTATCAAAGGAAAATGTTATTGTCATGATAAAATAAAGTTTCATATACGCATATAAAGTAATTACAGATTACAGCCTGCCCTCCTCCCCTCTCATGGACAAAAAGGCATAAGCAAATTGAGCTCTTCAGCTTTGTTGTCCCTACTGTTCCCCAAAAGTGGTCAGGGTTAGTCACCTACATGAAAACAATAGAAGCACTACCATGATTTAAAATATTTAAGCTGCCACGCAAGTTGAAATTATAGCCGTGTATTACTTGGTAAGTATATATGAAACTTAAATTTATAATGAAAATACTTATTCATAACAAAAACTCACAGTGAGTTGGTTTTAGTATTACCTAAATATAAATAAAGAGAAATTTCCTATACTAAATAAAAACACAGTAATACCAGCAACAAAAACAACACTGAACAATACTTACGTGCCAGGTTTTCGGTGTACAAAGCCTCAAACTCCTTCTCTATATGTAGGAACAGGTCATGAAGTCGTGCCCTGCAAAAATAATAGTTACACAACTATAAAAACTAGCAAAATTGCAATCAACAAATATTTAAAGGTGAATAATTTCCTATGTTAGGGCTAATATGACAAATTTTTGAATCAATTTGTATTTTTCATAGCTAACAAACCTGAGGTCTTAACAATAGGGTAATCTTCTAGAGCTAGCTGGAAAACCGGTAAAAACAATCAAAGATTGTAAAACAAGGAATCTGTGGCATCTGGAAACTCATGCATATACAGTGTGGATGCTTGGTCATTGACCAAGATTGTACCCCAGCAAAATAACAGTCTTTCTTCTACCGCCTTGGAGACCGGATTTTTGCTTCACTCTCCTATTCCAAGCCGGTTTTTTTTATTGTAGTCTGTGCTTTTTCATTTTCATTCAGGACTGAAGTTTCGTGGACGTCAGTGTTTTTAGTCAAGCCTTTGTTTGACTTGTTGACCTTCCTTTGGACAGATGCTTTAGGATAATCCCTTACAATATAATGTCAGCAGACACATAACAAAAAAAAACAAAAACAAGCCTTAATTCATATATATTTGTTAGCTGTTTCCCCTAATGGGAGATGGCTTCTGAGAAATTATAAGACCAAGATCACTACCATAGTCAAGTTGAAGATGCTGAATCAAGGATGAAAATTTATTGTGGAAAGTACTTCTACACCATTAACCACTTCATAAACCTAAAGAAACAGCTCACCAGCAGCACACTGATGGCCCCTATACAAAATGCCCCATTTACCTCTATCTAGCACACACTCTCACTTCCTCAATAGTATTGAGGTATTATCTTTGCAAAATCTCTTTTCACATTATCAAACTAGCACTCTTTGACCTTCTTTACCTTTCTTCAAACACTCAAAAATTTTTCCCTTTTTTCACTTACCTCCTCCTTTCCACATGAACAAACCACCTCAAACCATACACGTCCATCCCTCACCTGCTCTAATCTTATTAACACTCCCTTTACTTACTTTCATTTTAATTCTTCTCATAACTCATACAGGCTGTATAATATTGAAACAATTCAACTTAACTGTTAAAACCTTTTAACTTTATTGCTACAACTTTTTGCTTTCTTCTAAAGACTCTTGGCTCAACCCTCATTACTACATTCAAACAGCAGCTTTCTAAAGACAATCCAAGCTTCCTCCCTTTCTTATGAACATATCCTGTTGCCTTTCTTGCTCTATCACCAATGACTCACCTCTTCTCTCGACATACCATCATCCGATATAAAGTACTATTTACTTCCAATTACCCATACAAATCAATTGCTTCCATGCTTCAACCAATTACATATACTGATTGCCAATTCTCTATCTTCCTGTACAACGAAACCTAGATCTTGCTTACATTTACAGTCAACTTGCTTGCTTTGAAATACTTTTATATTCTTTCCCTAGTTACTGCAGATCTCTTCACTATCCCTAATCACTGCAGACATCAAGCATTACACACAAACTAAGGACAACCAATTTTCTCATCCCAAAAATTCTAACCAGAACGTACTGCCCTCTAATGTTTTAAATCAACCCCTTAACAAATACTTAACACGGCTGTGGTAAAATAACACATCCATGACTCGGTCTCATTTTTAAACCAAACCACTCGCGCCAAATAGGAAAGTGGACGCACACTGTTCACTTTGGTTTTACATACAGCTCTCCACAGGGATGATTCCTTCTTCTCTGGCAAGCCCTTGTACGTTTTCAAAATAAGGTGCTTCTCATATTTTATTAAGTTTGCTTTCTTCTTGTATGATCTTCACTTCAGGTGGTATTTTGTATAGTCTTGGTCCACAATGTACAAAAGATCTTTTGCCTGAATTACAATTTGTTTAAGGTTCAAATAGCCGATATGCTTCACTTGCATGTCCGATTACAATATTAATTTCAGGTCTAAAGAAGCGCAGACACAGGTAGACACTTGGCTCAGACAATGGGTGCTCGAACACCTGGGTGCTCAGACACCAGGTGTCCACCTGGATGCCCGGATTCTGTCCCGTTCAGAGTCCTCTGACATTGTTGGGAGCTCAGATAGGGAGAGCGCTTTGGCGCCAATTACTCGGGCTCAACAACTGGATGATCAGCCTTTTCAAAGGCTGAGATACACCCGAAAAGGGTCATCAAAGCTACTTGTCTACACTGGGAACTGTATTTGTCCACACTGGGATTTGTATCACAAGGGGACAAAGAATGCACATCCTTAAGGACCATTTCCAATAGTTGTCCGTTGATAACTGCAGATAAGAGGCTCCTCTGAGATGTAACTATCTGGGGGCAAAACTCCCATGGACCAATAGTATGCCTCCTTCCAGATTTACGGGAGTCTGGCAGGGACTGGGTTTAGGAGATCTGATAGGAGCAGATAGTCCCTTGCTCACTACACATCCAGTAAGATGCCTTTCCAATGGCTGTCTGTTGATACCTGGGACCAGCAACAGGCTCGATTGAGGGGGCGACTACCCGAGTGCAACCCCCCAACCTCCCTTGGATTTCCAGTATGCCTCCTCCCAGGTGTAGGGTTGTTTGACAGGGACCTTTGTCTAGGAGCATCAAGGGATGAATACAGTCAGTCCCCAGTTATCGATGGACTCGGTTATTGGCGATCCGGTTTTAGCGGGCTAGAAATCGGCAATTTATGGCACCATAAAAAGACGAGTTACAGTTATCGGCGCCATAAGGCACCTTATGGCACCATAAGGATACTTATGGCACGCAATAAGGGTGCTTATGCCGCCGATAACCGGTTATTGGCGCCAAAAGCACCATTATGGGGCCA
>NC_087200.1:14973497-14998792 GCF_015104395.2 Macrobrachium nipponense | reverse complement strand
AAAGAGCTTCGAACCGTTAGTTTGCAACAAAATAGTTCAAGTAAATGCGGACAATACAACCGCTCTGGCATACATTCGGAAGCAAGGAGGTACTCACTCGTATGCCCTTTACGAACTCACGAGAGAACTTCTGTTGTGGACATCCCAGAGGAACATCTCTCTCTTGACGAGGTTCGTTCAGGGAGTAAGGAACGTAAGAGCGGACAGGCTGAGCAGGAGGAACCAGGTCCTTCATACCGAGTGGACCCTCCACTCAGAAGTTTGCCTCAAGCTCTGGTCTCTTTGGGAACTCCTCATGTCGACCTCTTTGCCACGTTCCTCTCGAGGAGACTGGAAGTCTTCTGTTCAGTGGTAGAAGATCCCAGAGCTCTAGCAGTAGACGCTTCCTACTAGATTGGTCTCAGGTAGACGTTTACGCATTTTCCCCATTCAAGAATTCTGGGGCAAGTACTCAGGAAGTTGTGACTTCAAAGGGGACAAGAATGACCCTGATAGCCCCCTTTGGCCAGCTCAAGAATGGTTTCCAGAGGTACTGGAGTGGATAGTAGACTTTCCCAGATCCCCTTCCACAAAGGAGAAGATCTTCTCAGACAACCACACTTCGAGAGGTTTCATCAAAAACCTCCCCGCTCTCGCTCTGACTGCCTTTCGACTAATCGAAAGACTTGTCAGAGCGAGAGGCTTTTCTAGTAAAGCAGCAAGCTCGATCGCTAGAGCCCGGAGAACTTCCACTATCCAGGTTTATCAATCCAAGTGGGAAGTTTTTAGAAGGTGGTGTAAGTCAAAGAAGTTGTCCTCCTCCAGTACCTCTGTAGCAGAAATAGCTGATTTTCTGTTATTTCTAGGGAGGGAGTCGGCAGCTCTCCGTAGCCACGATAAAAAGGGCTATAGGAGTATGCTATCGGCCGTCTTTAGGGAATAGAGGCCTAGATTTGGGAAAAACAATAAGGATCTGCATGATCTGATTAGGTCATTTGAGACCAAGAAGTCTAGAATGACTTCTCCCCCTAACTGGAATCTAGACGTAGTACTGAAGTTCTTGACTTCAGAGAGATTTGAACCCATACATGTGGCCTCGTTTCGTGATATAACAAGAAAAATGTTTATTCCTTTTGTCACTGGCGACGGCAAACCAAAAAGGGTTAGCGAACTGCACGCCCTTAGTGACAAAGTCGGGTTCAATGTAGATTCAGCCATCTGTTCCTTCAAGGATTATTCTTGGCGAAGAATGAAAATCTTCGAACCCCTGGCCGAGAAACTTCGAAATAAAAGGATTATCGGGTCTCGTCGGCAGGGAACCGAGAGGTCTCTTTGCCCGGTAAGGCTTTAAAAGTTTTTTACTTAAAGAAGAAGGAACAGTTGGGAGGTTCTAGACAAGGCTGTGGTGCTCAGTGAAGGATCCATCAAGAAACCATATGTCTAAGAATGCATTAGCCTTTTTGTCAGGAACGTAATTATGGACGCTCATAAGGCTTGCACGGACGATTCTTTAAAACTTCTGAGAGTAAGAGCTCATGAAGTGAGAGCAGTGGCGACGTCTCTCTCTTTTCAGAGAAATATGTCGCTGAAGAATATCTTGGAAGCGACATATTGGAGATGTAATTCTGTGTTTGCGGCTCACTATTTGAAGGACTTGCGTGTGACCTATGAAAAATGTTTTTCATTAGGTCCTTTTGTGTCTGCGGGCACAATCCTGGGTACGGAGCTTACAAACAATCCTTAAAATTTTTTTTTTACTACTTAAGTCTAATAGATATGTTCTAGACTTTCTGCTGAACAAGTGCAGTTGCCGCACAGGCGGCCAGTCACTTCAGTTTAGTAAGGAACTCTTGTGATATCTTATATTAGATAAAAAAAATTTTTTTTCGAAAATTATTGTGTGCTTGTGCTTTGTGGTTGAGTTACGGTTGTTGCGAAGAGTTGGGGATAACTCTGAGCAATTTTTATTACTAACATGGTGGTTAGGATCAGGTGGTCGGGATTGGTTGTATGCTCCTTAATAAGGTGTGTTGTCATGTAAGTGGATCAGCACCCATTGACAAAGTCCTTTCAGGCTCTGCCGAGTAAGTGGATAAGACCCCTTTTCGGCAGACCCACAAGAATTCTTGGCCATAGATCACATATCTCGCTAAAGTTTCTTGAGGTGATGCAGACTACGGGGAAACACCCACGAAGTCTACCACCTATCAGGTAGGAACCAAGGTTTTTATTTTATACCTACAACAGATGTTGTTTACCTGTCTATTCTAGTAGTAGCTGCTCTTACCCACCCTCCACCGAAGGGTGCCAATCAGCTATGTATATATCTGACAGGTAAGTTGATTTGTATGAAAATGATATTGTTATAATACAATAAAAGTTTCATACATACTTACCTGGCAGATATATACGATTAGGGGCCCCCACCCAGCCTCCCCGCAAGGAGACAGGTGGAAGAGAAAATATATGAGTAGAAAAACGGGGAATGGTTCCTAGTCCTGCCACCCAGGGCAGGCCGGTAGATCACCTGACCTACCTGTAGCGAGTGGCGCGAAATTTGAATTTCTGTCGGGGACGACGGAGTCTTAGCTATGTATATATCTGCCAGGTAAGTTATTGTATGAAACTTTATTGTATTATTAACAATATCACTTTTGAACTACCCTGCTTTCTTGAGGAGTATGGGGAGACGAGTTGACTCCTGGCTGCTCCTCCTTCTCCGCGCTCGGCTCTTTCCAGTGCTAAGACGAAGAAGCCCTCGTCTTTTTCTAAACATGAACCCACCATCTCGATGAAGCGGGGGCATTACACGCCCCTTAGACTCATGGATGAAGTCTAAGAAAGACTTAGTCAGGACAGTCTTTTGCATGCCTCCAGCAAGATTAGCTGGGAAAAGAGGCATATGGTATAAGACGGGAGAGAATATGGGTATCGCTCTCCCTTCACAACAGAGGCAGATTTTTCGACTTTGGTTGACGCTTCAAGGCGTCCAAGTCTCAATTCTGCACGAATTACATGGAGTATTTCTGAACTGGATCATCTCCTCAAGGGACTCTTTCATGTATTGGAAGTCTTCAACTTCTTAGATTGGTCCCTTGGGTGATGTCCAGAAAGCCCATGATTCAGAAGGGAATCGAACCTGAAGCCCTGTTATGCATTTTGTCTTGCATTGACAAAGCGGTACAGGATGGTTCTTTGAAAGTCTCTTCATTATTTTGGAGCAGGTCTTTTAAAGAAAAGGACGGTGTATGGCGCCTTCTTAACAAAGGCAGTCTCGCATGCTCAGAGGGCAGCTCTACTGTATGCGCCTCTTTCTGACTTTTTGTTCCCTTCTCAGTTAGTGAAGGACGTTGCTCACTCTTTAACTGAGAAGGCGACTCAGGATCTTCTGACGCAGTCAGCTAGAAGAAGAAACCTGTTTCGGTATCTGACAAGAAAAGGACCTAGTACATCAATGCAGCCCTTTCGAGGTGGTTCCGACCTCCAGACCTCCCGCAAGAAGGAAGGCTCCGGAGAAGAGAGGTAGGTCTGCCTTTCGTCCCTTTAAAAAGGGAAAAAGAAACATCTCTCCTCCAAGCACCAGTAGGTGCCAGGCTCCTGGGATTCGTGGAGGCCTGGACACTGATAGACGCGGACGCGTCTTCATTGACTATCATAAGGAAGGGATATCGTATCCCTTTCCTGAACACTCCTACCCTAACGTCAATACCAAGGGAACTATCAGCCAGTACAAGGACCCTGTGCTGAGGGATACTCTTCGATCGATGTGGAACAAATGTGGACAAGAGAGTGATAGAACTAGTACTGGATCAAAAACTCCCCGGGGTTTTACAATCGCCTTTTTCTTAGTGGCGAAAGCCTCGGGAGGCTGGAGACCAGTACTGGACGTCAGCTCTCTGAACAAATTTGTTCAGAAAGGAGAAGTTCTCCATGGAGACTTCTGCTTCAGTCCTAGCGTCATTACGACAAGGAGATTGGATGGTGTCTCTAGATCTCCAGGACGCCATACTTCACGTCCCGATCCACCCCTTCATCGAAGAAGGTACCTCCGTTTCATGACGGGGGAAGGATCTTTCAGTTCAGAGCCTTGTGTTTCGGCCTGTCCACAGCTCCTCAGGTCCTTCACAAGCCTGATGAAGAATGTGGCGAGATTTCTTCACCTCAAAGGAGTGAATGTCTCTATGTATCTAGACGACTGGCTCATCAGGGCCAGATCGGAGAGACAGTGCTTGGAGGACCTAAAGTTGGACTCTGGATTTGACCAAGGCGTTGGGATTGCTTGTGAACCTCGAGAAGTCTCAGCTGACCCCCAGACAAGACTAGTCTATCTGGGATTCGGATGGATTCTCGGGTTTTTCGAGTTTTTCCTTCGCAAGAGAGAACCGCAAAAGGTTTGCGGATAATCTCTCTCTTCTTAGAGAAGCAACAAAACGTCGGCGAGGGAATGGTTGAGCCTTCTGGGGACGCTTTCCTCGCTGGAAACAATTCTTCCCTCTAGGAAGACTTCATATACGTCCACTTCAATTCTTCCTCAAGAGGTCTTGGAGTGGAAAACCGGACAACTGTCGGACGTTTTTTCCCATCCCAGTGGAGATAAAGGCACACCTACAGTGGTGGTTGCTACCTCTGGAAGAGAAACAAAGGGATCTCTCTAAGAACACAGAAAACCCAGACCTAGTGTTGTTCTCCGACGCGTCGGAGACAGGTTGGGGAGCGACATTATTAGGCTCAGAGGAAGTGTCAGGCACTGGGAACCATCACAGGTTGTCCTGCACATAAACTGCAAGGAGCTCTTCGCAGTAACAAATTTGGCCTTAAAGAGCCTAGAACCTCTGGTGTCAAACAAGGTAGTGCAAGTAAACGTGGACAACACCACCCGCACTTGCCTACATTCGGAAACAGGGAGGGGACGCCACTCCTCGTTCCTTTACGAGCTCACGAGAGACCTATTACTTTGGACGTTCTCACAGGAACATCTCCCTGCTGACAAGATTCGTACAGGGAGTAAGGAATGTGAGGGCGGACAGGCTCAGCAGGAGGAACCAGGTCCTTCATACAGAATGGACTCTACACGAGGGAGTGTGTCTCGATCTCTGGTCTCTGTGGGGAACTCCTCATGTGGATCTCTTCGCAACATTCATTTCAAAAGGCTCCCAGTGTTTTGCTCGGTCGTGGAAGATCCAAGAGCAATTATGGTAGACGCCTTCCTGCTAAACTGGTCTCGAGTAGACGTTTATGCTTTTCCCCCATTCAAAATCCTGGGGTTAGTAATGAAAAAGTTTGTGGCGTCAAAGAGACGAGGATGACGTTAATAGCCCCTTTTGGCGGCCCAGGAATGGTTCACGGAGGTGGTAGAGTGGATCGTAGACTTTCCAAGATCCCTACCAAGAAGGACGGATCTTCTCAGACAACCACACTTCAAGAGGTACCATCAAAACCTCACCCCGCTCTCGCTCTGACTTGCCTTTCGACTATCGAAAGACTTGTCAGAGCGAGATGGCTTTTCTCGAGAAGTGCAAGCGCGATCGCGAGAGCACGCAGAACCTCCACTACGAAAGTATAACCAGTCGAAGTGGGAGGTATTTAGAAGGTGGTGTAGAACCAAGAATTGTCTCCTCCTCTACCTCTATAGTGGAAATTGCTGATTTCTTGCTATTCCTGAGAGTAAAATCTCATCTAGCCGTATCCACAATAAAGGGATACAGAAGTATGCTCTCGGCTGTATTCAGGAACAGAGGATTAGATCTGGCAAATAACAAAGAAAGATCTCCACGATCTCATAAGGATCTTTTTGAGACTTCAAAGTCTAAGGAACCAATACCTCCGAACTGGAACTGACTGGAGTAGTCCTCAAATATCTGTCCTTCGGATAGATTCGAACCTCCTCATCTGCATCGTTTAGAGACATAACTAGAAAATGCCTATTCCTTTTATCTTTAGCTACGGCAAAAAGAATTAGTGAATTACAAGCTCTGCAGGATAAAGTAGGATTCAAGGGAGACTCGGCTATTGCTCGTTTAAGACCCTGTTTTTAGCGAAAACGAGAAATCCCACGAATCCCTGGCCTAAGTCATTCGAAGTCAAAGGAATGTCGAGTCTCGTAGGCAGAGAAGCAGAGAGGTCTCTATGCCCTGTGAGAGCTCGAAGTTCTACCTTCAGAGAAAGCGTCAGTTGGGAGGCTCTAGACAAGGTCTTTGGTGCGCGGTAAAAAGACCCCACAAGACTGATGTCCAAGAATGCTCTGGCGTTCTTTGTAAGAAACGTCATTACGGACGCTCATAAGGTCTGTCCTGACGAACAATTACAACTACTGAGAGTAAAAGCTCATGAAGTAAGAGCGGTTGCGACGTCTCTCTCGTTTTATAAGAATATGTCGCTTAAAAAACATCATTGATACGACATACTGGAGATGCAACTCAGTATTTGCATCTCATTACTTGAAAGACGTACGTGTGACGTATGAGAAGTGTTTTTCTCTAGGTCCTATCGTATCGGCAGATACGATTCTGGGTACGGGAGCCGACACCAATCCTTAAATGTATATACTGTTTTCTTCTTTTTGGATATGGTCGAGAGTCTCTTCGAACAATGAGGATTGGCTCGCACGGGCGGCCGTCTATGTTGTTCAGTAAGAGAAATTCTTGTCATATCCAATTAGTTGAGTATAATTTTTTTTTGGAAAATTATGTATGTGTGCGTAGTGGTTTTGAGTTACGGTTGTTGTGACGAGTTCGGGGATAAACTCGTACAATCCTTAGTTTCTAACATATGGTTAGGATCAGGTGGTCGGGATTGGTTGTGTGCTCCTTCATAAGTGTATTGTCATATAAGTGGATCAGCACCCATTGACAAAGTCCTTTTAGGCTCTGCCGAGTAAGCGGATAAGACCCCATCGGCAGACCACAAGAAACTCTTGGCCATAGATCATATATCTCGCTAAAGTTTCTTGAGGTGATGCAGACTACTGGGCAAACACCCACGAAGTCTACCACCATATCAGGTAGGAACCAAGGTTTTATTTATACCTACAACATATGTTGTTTACCTGTCTATTCCATATAGTAGCTGTCTCTTACCCTCCACCGAAGGGTGCCAATCAGCTATGTATATATCTGACAGGTAAGTTGATTGTATGAAAATGATATTGTTATGTTACAATAAAGTTTCATACATACTTACCTGGCAGATATATACAATTAAAGGCCCACCAGCCTCCCCGCAGGAGACAGGTGGAAGAGAGAAAATATGATAGAAAACGGGGATGGTTCCTAGTCCTGCCGCCCAGGGCAGGCCGGTAGATCACCTGACCTACCTGTAGCGAGTGGCGCGAAATTTGAATTTCTGTCGGGGACGACGGAGTCTTAGCTATGTATATATCTGCCAGGTAAGTATGTATGAAACTTTATTGTAACATAACAATATCATTTTTTTGAAATTATTGTGTGCGTGTGCATTGTGGTTTGAGTTATGGTTGTTGCGAAGAGTTGGGGATAACTCGGAGCAATTTTTAATAACTACATGGTGGTTAGGATCAGGTGTCGGGATTGGTTGTGTGCTCCTTAATAAGGTGTGTTGTCATGTAGTGGATCAGCACCCATTGACAAAGTCCTTCAGGCTCTGCCGAGTAAGTGGGATAAGACCCCTTCGGCAGACCCACAAGAATTCTTGGCCATAGATCACATATCTCGCTAAAGTTTCTTGAGGTGATGCAGACTACGGGGAAAACACCCACGAAGTCTACCACCTATCAGGTAGGAACCAAGGTTTTTTATTTTATACCTACAACAGATGTTGTTTACCTGTCTATTCCAGTAGTAGCTGTCTCTTACCCTCCACCGAAGGGTGCCAATCAGCTATGTATATATCTGACAGGTAAGTTGATTTGTATGAAAAATGATATTTTATAATACAATAAAGTTTCATACATACTTACCTGGCAGATATATACGATTAGGGCCCACCCAGCCTCCCCGCAAGGAGACAGGTGGAAGAGAAAATATATGAGTAGAAAACGGGAATGGTTCCTAGTCCTGCCGCCCAGGGCAGGCCGGTAGATCACCTGACCTACCTGTAGCGAGTGGCGCGAAATTTGAATTTCTGTCGGGGACGACGGAGTCTTAGCTATGTATATATCTGCCAGGTAAGTATGTATGAAACTTTATTGTATTATAACAATATCATTTTTGTTCAAGAAGGTGTTCTTCAAGATTGATTCTTGGTTAACTGAGAAGCATGAACTAGGCAAAACAACTTTCTGTGCCCTTCCGTCTTGTTTAGTGATGCAGAGACAAGCATCATATGTCACGGAAGAAATGCCACCTAGCCTTATTGATTCAGCCAGGAGATCTGTTATCGCCCCGGGAAAGGTATTCTTCTTTACCTCAAAGTTAGGACACCTTATCAAAGTCGTCTTGGAAATATTAGAAGTAATGAGCTTTCTAGGCTGGACAATAGGAGCTTTAGCAAAGAAGATAGAGGACTGTCTGAACCTTCAAGATAATTTTACTCCAGATTGGCTCAGTTTACTTGGATGCACAGATAAGACCATTAGATAGTGCACAAGAACTGGCCTCGATTGCTACGACAGGTCTACTTAAAAAGAGGGAGTTATGGTGTTCATTTACCACAAAATGAGTAACTCCCTCTCAGAGGTTGTCACTGCTTTTCGCTCCACTAGACAAGACTAGCCTTTCCCCACTTTTGACTCTTGAGCAAATAATTGAAGAGTTACAGAAAAAGTTAATGCAAGACTTCCTGGCACAATCTTCTAAACATCTGAGGAACACAGGAGGTACTTTTGCAACTACATATAGCATGAGGACAGTATCTCCCCTGGCTCAACTGCCCTTTCGTGGGAACAGAGGATACTTCCAAATCCCGGCCTCATAGGAATCTTAAGGTAGGGAGGACTAGTAAGAGACCTGCAGTTAGACCTGACCCTAGAATGTGAGGAATCTGTCCTCTGTGCACATGTAGGGGCGAGACTTCTACTGGTTTGGGAGCAGTGGGATGCCAGAGGTGTAAAACTGTAGGTACTAAACATAATCAAGGGATATGCCATCCTATTCAGGGAGAAACCTCCCTTAACCTTCTCGCTCATTGACTTGAAAGCCTCCTCAATAAGCTCAAAGGTGTTTTCAGCCCTGTCTCAGGAAACATCTGCTCTCGTAGAGAAACAGGCCATGGAATTGGTCGAAGATGTAACATCCAAAGGTTTTCACAACGTCTGTTTGTTGTCCCAAAGTTATCAGGGGGTAGGAGACCTGTCCTAGACATCAGCGCTCTGAATTTCTTTGTAGAAATGACCAAATTCAGTATGGAAACAAACCAGGGATTGGATGGTAACGATTGACATGCAGGATGCATACTTTAATATTTCAGTCCATCCAGAGTCCAGGAAGTATCTGAGGTTTGTATTTCAGGGACAGGTATACCAATTCAGGGCACTGTGTTCCAGCTTTTCTACAGTACCCCAAGTATTCATCAGAGTTCTTGCACCCCTCTCCAAGTGTCTACACCTTATGGGCATAAACGTGCATTTATCTCGATGACTGGCTCCTTCGCTCCTCCTCAAGATCCAAGTGCATAGAGGATCTACAAGACATTGAATCTAGCATGCCAATTGGGATTACAGTGGTACCTCGAGATACGAAAGGCTCAACTTACAAAAAACTCGAGATACTAAAGCTAATACGAAGATTTTTGCGGCTCTACATACGAAAATTGTTCAAGATATGAAAGGTTGTTGCTGTAAAGTCCGAGATTTGCCTGGACCACCAATAACAATTTTAAAACTCGCGCGCCGCCAACTGAGTAGACTCACCACCATCCTCCCGCTCTCCCATTGGTTCCTGATGCTAGTCACCGCCATAAGATCCTTCTCTCCTATTGGTCAGCATCTCTCCCATGATCCTATCATGCATCTACGTAGCGGTGTGCTTTTTCAGCCACTTCGCAGCATCATCGGTATTGTAAGCACGCGGAATTCGTTCGTTCTATATGATTTCGTTTATTAATGTAAATTTGTTTAGTGATTTCATTGCAGTATACTTTATCGTGTTGTGTGAGAACTTTACTATACATACGTATACTACGTAACATAATTACGTACAGTATATACGTAGTCATGGGTCCCAAGAAAGTTGAAGTTCACGGAAAGAAGAGGATGCTTTCTTTGGAGACGAAGATGGAGATAATTAAAAAGTATGAGGCTGGTGTGCGATTGAGTGTGATCGCCAAGGAATACGGCCGAAATCCGTCGACAATAGGCACCATCCTTAAGCAGAGGGATGTCATCAAAGCAGCTACACCTTCCAAGGGCATGACTATTTTGTCCAGCAAGAGGAGCCACGTGCATGATGAAATGGAAAGGCTGCTTCTTGATTGGATAAAAGACAGAAATCGCTGGTGATACGATAACGGAGACGGCAATCTGCCACAAGGCCAGCGCTATTTTCATCGATTTGATCGCCCAGGCCGAAGACGATGGAGAAGGGACATCGACGCCAACCCCAGAGTTCAAGGCTTCTCATGGGTGGTTCGAAAAATTCCGTAAATGGACTGGCATCCATTCGGTGGTGCGGCATGGGGAGGCGGCCAGCTCGGACACGAAAGCGGCCGAAGTCTTTATTAAGACGTTCGACGAGATGACAATCAACGAAGGCTACTTGATGAGACTGGCCTTTTTTGGAAAAAAAATGCCTCATCAGACGTACATCACGCAGGAAGAGAAGAAGCTACCCGGGCATAAGCCTATGAAAGACAGGCTTACGTTCACACTTTGTTTGAACGCCAGTGGGGATTGCAAGATGAAGCCCCTACTTGTGTATCATTCGGAGACTCCTCGAGCCTTCAAGGCCCACAAAGTGCTTAAGGAGAAGCTTCCAGTGATGTGGAGGGCTAATGTGAAAGCCTGGGTAATGAGACTTTTGTTTACGGAGTGGGTAAATCTGTGTTTCGGCCCGACAGTGAAGAAATTCTTGGAAGAGAAGCGCCTCCCTCTGAAATGTCTGCTGGTGTTGGACAATGTCCCTGCTCACCCTCCTGGCCTCGAGGAAGATATCCTAGTGGAGTATTTGCTTATCAAGGTTCTTTATTTTCCCCCTAACACCACCCCTCTCCTCCAGCCCATGGACCAGCAAGTGTTCTGCCTGTTCCATCATGTCCTGAACAGAGTACGTACTGTAATGAGTGCCAAAGTTTTAGGATGACCTTAATAGCTCCTTGTGGCTCCAAGCTGAGTGGCCAAGAGAGATTCCTCCTTAGTACAACCTTCTCTGCCAGTCTTGTGTGGAGAGATATCACCAATCAGTAGGATCTTTATCTCTTCATGTCTGGAGCCTGTCCAGTATCTCTTTCGAGTGAGAGCTCTTTCCTGTGGAGCAGCGACTGAGACGTAAGGCTACTTCAGAGGATCTTCGTCAGCCTTATCCAAGATGAACCATCTGCTGTGATTGGTGCCATCGAAGGGATTTCTCTCCACTCAGAGTTTCTTTTCTGAAGGTAATGATCAGGATCATTTTCAGAACAGAGGAAATTCTTTCTGTTTTTACTGGTGAGGGCCTACAGGGCTGGCTTGTGATTATGTAGTTCATCTGAAGATGTGGACATCACATTGCCCTGGGAATTCTTTATGCAGTTCAAGAGCTTTAAGTGGTCGTGTTTCTCCTAGGAACTCATACCTCCTATGTGGGACCTTACTCTGGTACAGAGTAGTCTCACTCAAGCTCCTTTGAGCCCATGCATCAATCGTCTTACAGGAAGCTGACTTTGGAATCAGTTTCCTTCTGACCTTGGCTTCCTTGGAAAAGTTGGAGAGCTCCATGGTCAGGCTTATGACATAAATCCTCAAGGGGTTGGCTTTCTAATTTGCCCTGGAATTCGAGGCTAAGACCCAGATTTTCACGGATCAGGGAAACAGATTAGCCTCCTTTTCCATTCCTTATGGTGTGGAGTTTGTTATCAGCAACGTTCAAGAGTTTATGCTTTGACCTGTCAAAGCAATGTGTTGTTATCTGAGAGGGTTGTAACTTGGAGCTTAGGTGTCGTAGACTTTATGTTAACACAAGCCAGGCCACGAAAGAGGTGTCCTAGAATACCCTTTTGTTTAACTACATTGGGCGATTAGGCAAGCCTACTCCTCATTGTCAAGTTCTGTCACCAATTCGGTGCATGCAGAAGCCCATGACACCAGAGGAATAGGTTCCTTCCTGACGTTAAGAAGAACTTATCTGATCATAGGATTTTGAAAGCTGGTTCCTGACTGCATCAAACTACTTTCACTTTTTTCTACCTGAAGGATGTTGCCCACAGATCTTTGGACACTTTTTTCCTGGGGTCCAGTGGTCACTGTTTAACAAGTGTAACTCATCTGGTGCCCTGGCGGGACACTTTGTATCTTGCCCAAGATGATCGTGTGGAGTAGGGAATAAATGAGATGATGGTCTCATTTCTTTCCCCTCTCTCCTATCTTCATACCTACAGGCAGTTTGAAGAATAGACACATCATACACTGGAACTGGTTTGATGCAGATGAGTCTTGCAGCCATACTATACAGCACTTTTTATGTTCCTTAAAACACAATCTGCTTCTGAGTAGCTTCAGTTCCTCTCTCCTGCAAGGGGTGTGAGGAGTGGTGACAAACCTGTTTCTTGTGGCTAACATTGTTTGTTGCTTGAACAGATAGTTATTTTGACTTTTGTTATGCAGTGAATCTGGACACGTTTCATTGTATTTAAACCTATTGGACAGTGTTAAATATCCACATATCTAATATCTGAAAGGCTTAGGTCCTCTTCTGTAGAATTCTCATTTCTAAGAAGATTGATCAGGTGTGCCAAACCTCCAGTTGGTTCAGGATTCTCATACCTCCCTCCAAGTGTGAACCTATCTTAATGTTAAGACTAATGGTTTGTTCCACGTATGAACAAATGATAAATTTTAAATTGATTTGTATTTTTCATAGCTAACAAATCTAAGATCTTAACATTGACTGCCCACCTCTAGCCACCCCTCTTATGTTTCATCCTGGGTTGGAAGACTAATGATGCGTCACTGGATTCTAGCGCAGTCTCTGACTCTCTTCCTCCTCAACTACACATCAGATGCCAGATGCCACAGATTCCTTGCATTTACAATTGTTTTTGTTTTTAACCAGTCTCCAGCTGGTGCCAAAAGATTTGACCTACTGTTAAGACCTCAGGTTTGTTAGCTGTGAAAAATACAAATTGATAAAAAATTTATTCTTATATGTATAGAGTCTGTGAGTGGCTTGTTAGCTATGAAAAATACAAATTAATAAAAAATTTATTTTTATATGTATAGTCTGTGAGTGGCACTCAGAAGTTCAAAAACAGGTAAAATAACTTGCTTAAAGTATATATTAATGGTATGCACTTGAAGTCTTCTAAATTTTATGTTTTATTTGTAGGGTTTACTTTAGTATAGAATGCCTCAAGATGCTTTGGGGAGTAAATCAAGCGGGAAAAAGAGGGCTGGAGGAGTCCCGCGTGTCCGAAGTCATACAGATGCTGAGCTACAGTACTACAGAGACCAAGATCACGACATCATTCTTCCTGCTTCCTTCAGGTATATTGCCATTTTTCAAACAATTTAGAATAATTCATCTTAGAACAGTTATAGCAGTCTTTTGTTTCAAGAGGAATTTTTGTTTCATTTAGACTTTATCAGGAATGATAATGATTGGTCTACTGTGTATTCTTCAAAACTCATGGACATCATTGTACTGTATTATGATTTTGTGCATGTAATTTATGCAAAGGTATCCGTTTCTTTGTAATTCTAGGTGTCATTCAAAAGTAAATATGAATCCTGTTAGTATTATTAGCTTTAATAGATGTTTCTTTGTTGATTTTTAATTCCATGTTAGGATGCCTTCACCCTCATTTTAATAAACTTCAAGTTTCAGTCTATAGTAAACCTTCACTTCATCCTAAGTCCTTTTAGTTTTGGAAGTATGGGCTTTGAATGGTTTTTAATTAATCAGAATGTCATTACTATACTGTATTAAAAAAAAGTGGTTGAATGAGACCATCTATTTTCATGCCTAGACTCACGAGGCTGTCCAGAAGAATTTTGTTTTGACTTCCAGATAAAAACTGGGGCAATGTAAAGTTAAAGAAGTTGGACATTGAGAACTGGAGGGAAAGTAAAAGGCAGAAAGCCATTCAACTTGGGGACAGTATAGAGAACCGGTAGTACCAACTCCAGTGCTTTGTAGAAGCCACACTTTTGCTGTTACCGATTACTTTGCTGGGTGAAAAGAACATCCAAGTCAGTGATATCTTGATCATTATAGACAGTGCTTGATTCTTGAAGAGTGTATAATTTAAATATCATATCCTGTGGGTAGGTTTTTTTTAATACTTAGCTATATAATTGAAAAAGTGCAGTTGTGTAGGCAAATATGAGACTGTCAGTTGCATCTCAACTACCCATATTCTTCAAGAAGTGTCAAGCAGGAATTAAAGTAAAGCTGCCTAGTTTTGGATAAAGTGTAAAACCTAGTGTAGTTCAAATCAGAAAACAGAAAAAAATAACTTTTATTTCTAGCTTATTCTTGGAGCCATTTTCATCTCCTTTGTTTTATTTTCATCTGAGTTATCTAGCATGACATACATGTTGGATGTGTCATCTTATTTTTGTTTTATTGGTGCTTTTTTTTTTTTTAGGAAGGTAAGGCTGTTTCAGTGATAGATCATAAGCCTGTGGTGAAAGGACTTTAATATTGACCTTATAATATGTTCTAATATCCTTTTCCTATGGCCTTGTGTGCCTGTCATTGTTCTAATTTCAAAATCTTGTTTCCTTTCCAGTCACCCCTCATTTTGCAACTTTAGTACGTACTGTATTGTATTATCTCTTAAAAATATCTCATTTTCTGATTTATTGTCAACTCTGGTTAATTGTATGAAGCTATTTCTATAACCTATCATTTTTGCAGAGGTTTGAGTTCTCTTCCATTAATGTGACTAACATTTATCTCAAATTAATCTTACTTACTCGCTATTGCCTTTATTCTCAATCTTTAGTTATGATATGGTACCGCAAATAGCTTCACTAGGAGTGTTTTACTCTTATTCCTCTAATTTTAACAATCTTGTATTGCCCAGCAGTTAAGAACTGAGTATACTAACTCACATGGTTAGGGATTTCACCCTCAGAGCATTCACACCCATCGATTACATACATTGCCAGTTATCACTGATAGTGAGACAGCTGCACTCTTGTCTATGGTGTTCTGTCATGCCTGTGGTTTCACATTGGTAAATAGCTTCCAGATAATTACTGAAGTCTGAAGTTAGCTTCAGTAAAGATATATGAATATGTAGGTTTTTTATGTTACGATGTTATACG
The DNA here is from genome assembly GCF_015104395.2 of Macrobrachium nipponense. Lineage (NCBI taxonomy): Eukaryota > Metazoa > Arthropoda > Malacostraca > Decapoda > Palaemonidae > Macrobrachium > Macrobrachium nipponense. Next base: position 14,983,437 of record NC_087200.1, on the reverse strand, counting down.
TAGTACCTAGATATGAAACTGGTGATTCTGGGTATTTTAAGAATTCTGTAATCTAGTATGGTTTTAATATTCTTTATATTCTTTTTTTCTGAACTTACTGTAATCATTTCAGTACAGTCACATACATACAATTTATAATAAATGCTAGTATGGTTCACATATATCTTATATAGTGTACTTTAGCTGTATATATAACTGTTCAGTGAAAATTACAGTAACATGTCATTCTAAACATAGGTTTGTGATTAACTTCAACTTTACTGTCAAAGATTTTATAGTTGTGAAAAGATATATATGTGCATTCTATTTGAATTGTTGCTACCCTTTTTTTGCCATGACAGGTTTTTTTTTTTTTTTGATAAGTGGTACATCATTTTGCCTAATTGTCATTAAATGAAATTTTTACATATGTAACTTACCAAGCAATTGCATATACCAGAAAGCTTCTTACCACGGTAGTCAAAAATTCAAATTTTGAGGTGGTGCCACCGTTGCTAGTGTAGATGAATAGGACCCGCCCACTTCCAGGAACGATAGGTACAAAACTGCAGAGGGTTCCAATTCGTTTTCTGCCAGCTCCCCGACTAACATCGGTGGTTTTTGGCAGTCATCATGCGTTATTGTCTTGGATATTTTCCAGTATTTTGGTGATGTACTCAGTTGATTTTGTGGTGATTGGTATACATAATTAGCTATTACTTTAGTTCATCTTATCAGACTCCATCTCTCCTAGCATTAGATATTGTGTAGAAGGGTGTAAGACTAGGTTACCCAAATTCTCTTGTGATTTGCAGACCAAATCTATTAAGTGCAAGGAGCAGGAATATTCAAAAGAGTTGATGTTCAGAGTGTAAGGATTGGGATGAAAGCAAATGGAAAGTTTTAAAATCGCACCTAGATAAGCTTACTAGAGATAGGAAGAGGAAAGTGACTCTCAGGGCTGAAAGTAGGGCTTCTTTAGAGGCTTCTCCTAAAGTAGTTGCGGATTTGCTTGTCCTTCTCAACCTTCTATCATGTCCCCGATCCTTAACCCTCCTACACCTTAACCTGTAACTCCGATTCCAGGCACCCATGCTCCTAATCCTCACAACATTGCCGGTATCGATTCTAAGTTTGACACGAAGTTAGATTTTCTTGCGAATACTATAGTAGAGTTAGGGACCTCTTTCAGGTCTTTTGTGGGGAGGTTGTCTTTCAAACGTGATAGTAGTGCAGTGCCTTGTGATAGTGTGTGACTTTCAAGGAAGTGGCTGTTGTCCCACCTGTGCTCCTACACAAAGGTCCCTGTCCTGTTCCCACCCCTGACGGGCAGGAAGAAGACATACTGAAAGTCCAAGGGAGGCTGGTGGGGTTTGCCCGCAGACAGTTCCCCCCTCCGTCGAGCCTGTAGATTGTCCCCAGGCATCGACAGAGCACAGGATTCGGTGGTGACAGTTCTCCTCCTGTTAAGAAGTACTACAGGGAAATCAGAAATATCCCTCAGCCTTCTTGTAGCTTCAAGGTTCATTCTTCAGTGCCTAAGACAGGTCATCATCCCTGGACTTGGGATAGCCTGGGGTCTTTCTCTGGTTTAGAGCATGTTTCGTCGCATAAGCACCCTGATGTCTTTGTTAAGCACCCGTCCTTGGCAGCTGATGCTTCCTCCGTTTCCCATCTCCCTCAGGACATTTAGCGCCTGCTCCAGTTGGGCTATCTGCTTCTTTGGACCACTTGGCACCTGGAACTGTCCTCTTGGCCTGCACCTGTCCTCTCAGTGCCCGCTGCGGGGTGCTTGGCGCCAGTAGCAGGACACTTAGCACCAGAGTTAGTGCACCAACCATCTACTTCTCCTTCATTTGTTAGCGCCCATTAGATGCCAGATGGAAGAATCAATGGTTTTTCTTAGGAAGAAGCCTTCAACCATGCAGAGTAAGGACAATTCGTTGTGCCCGATTTCTTTGGAAGAGAATGCAGTGGATCAAGAGACAGCTCCCTGTTTTGCTTATACCTTATTGTTGAAGTTTTTCTTGTCAAACTTCCCTGAATTTTTCATGCCTGCCACTCCAGTTTCTTCATCCTCTACTTTTCCCATGAGGAAATATACTCCTAATGGTGTCGGACTTCCCAAGATAGTCCTCTCTCCTTTTAAGAAGGTATATACCTCGAGAGGTTGGAGAGAGGCTGGCTAAGAAAAGGGATCAAGGAAAAGCTTCATCCGCATATCTCCCTTTGAAGCTCCTTGAAGAGGTATAAATTCTGTGCTACTAGAGATGCTCATTCCTTAGGAGCATCTACCTCCTCCCAGGGGGTCTTCTCTGGATTAGTGGATTCTTCGAGGTGCTCGGCATTTGCATCTGCAAGGATCTTCTCATCCCTAAATTGAACCACTTATTCAAGAACATTTTTAAAGTCCCAGAAATTTTTAGCTTTCTCAACTGGACCGTGGGCACACTGGCAAGGAAAATTGAGGCTTTTCCTACATGATATACAAACCCTCAGTCCTTTACATTAGGAATTACTTTCAGCGTAGGATGAAAAACGGCCGTTGAATTCCATTTGCTTTCGGCCACTGTCAAGTAAGGATGTGTTTCACCTCTCAGCCCGACCACTGCTGTTGTTTACCTTTTTCACCTACAATGAGATCTTTCCTTATCGTGTTGATTGTTGATATAATTGGTGTATACTTCTGTTGTAATGCAAGCCCAAGATTTACCAAAGCCCAAAAGACCTCCTCTCAGAGAGTATGCTCAGAAATAGGGGGTAAAAAGTGTGGGAGTTTTCGCTCCACTGTTGATGTAGACCCTCACGCCCTTTGTGCTAAATGCTGTGCATGAGTGTACAAGAACCCTGACTTGTAATGTGTGTGGTCATCTGAGCAGTGGGGGAGGTAAGAGGGGAGGAAGCAATCTAGGGGGAAGGCTTCCAAAGCTTTGGCAGAGGGTTACACGCCCCCGACGACTCCCTTGGCGGCCAATCCTTTGTCGTCCTTCCTTCCTCTTTGTAAGCTCCCTCATCTTGCTGTTTCCTCTTCCAAGGAAATATCTCCTTCTGCTCCTTCATCTGATTCATCAGGCAAAAGAGGGGCCAGACACTGGAAGTGTGTTGCTCTACGGTGCCTCTGCTTGCTCCTTCAGGTATGGCGGCTTCATTATACTGGGGTCTTTTTCAGCAGCATGGGTGAAGTTGGGCCTTCCTGGAGTTCCATCTGTTCAAGGCCTGGTTTCCCACTTCACCTCAGTTCCTGTGACGCATGGGGCTGTGGTGGTAACAACGGCTACCTTGTCAGTTCCTACTTACTACACTCCTCATTTAGTGTATTCCCAACACCCCACCAGTGTGAATTCCCTCTGTGGTGATGGGGACACTCCCCCATATCCTGAGGCAGGACATGCCCATGCCCTTCCCTTTGGGGTGCACTGTATTGTCACCCCCAGCCACTTTTGTGTCTGTGGCCCCGTAAGCTCCTTCACCTCTGTACCTCCCTCCAGGTATTGGTGCTGCTGCAGTTCCTGTACCCCTGCCTGCTGCTGCCCCTGTTCCTGCTCTTGTTGACATTTCTGTGACTGCTCCTACGACTGCGCCTTCTCCAGTGCCTACACCAGTTGCCAGTTTGATGGGGGACTTTACCACCATCGTGAAGAAGCTGATGAAGAAGAAGTCAAAGAGGAAGAGGTCATGTAAGGTGTTGTCTTCTTCCTCATCCTCTTCATCTTCATCTTCATCGTCATCGCCTGCTGCCTCCTCCCCCCTCCCCTTCAACTTCTGAGGCTCCCCTGCCGAAGAAGAAGGTGGTCTCTCCGCCCCCAAAAAGTCTCGTCATGGGACTTCTAAGGGTTTGTCTCCTTATCCTGAGAAGGCAGTTGGATCTTTTGCTGTCTCTCCTTTTCCATCAAGAAGAGGAACCATCACGCTGTCCCCAGGGTCTAGCATGTTGGGAGCCGGAGAAGTGCAGACTTTGGTTTGCACTTCTAGTCCTAGAGGTACTGCTTCTAGGACTAGTTCCCTATCGGACACTCATTCACGAGCTTCCCCAAGCGCATGCAATCTTTGTATTCGCTTGCATCCAGTCATTGACGCTGAGTCCGCTCAACGTCATAGTTGAGTTACAGAGCAGAAGAAAGGGGTGTCATTCGGGTGCCTCACACCTGTGTAGCGGTCACTCTTCCTGTGATCGCTCGGTACCCAGGGGTGACATGACGGTTCCTTGTGACCTTGAGACCTTGAGACTGAGAGGAGGGCCCCGTTCAGTCTTCTCAAGAGGTGACGGCCTCGAAGAAGACTGAGACGCGTTGCGAGGATGGTTCGAGCTCACGTCAGCCAGGTGCGCACTCAACTCCATCTGATCGACAGTCACGTTTGTGTGACCGTACGGTCCCATTGGCGGCAAGCGTTTCTCCTGCCATATGAGAGTCTCATTTCCCTCCTCGGGAGAACGTTTCTCCAGGGTGAGAACGTTCTCCCAGACTTGTGATGTGGTCGGCACTGCTTGGTGGCGATTGCGCATGACTTGCTCCTTCCGCTAGTTATGCTAGCAGAGCGAGCAAGAGCGTCAGATCCTCCTCACCTGTCCCTTCAACTTCCTGGGGTTATACTGGGAGGAGTGAGGCAATCAGGGGGAATGCTGAGGAGGGCTCTCCTCAGGGTTCAGCTACAGGGGCCTACGTTCCTAGAACTGAAGAGATCATACACTCGTGTGATTCGGAAGGTCATGGGGTCTGATAAGGTTCTCCTTCCTAGATGGATCTGACGGTCATGTCCCTCAGGATGCAGACACCCCCAAGATCCAGAGGACCTTTGCTGAGGTTATTGCGCTGATTCGTCAGCACGATGACCTAGGGGAAGGGACCATGGCTTCGTCTTCTGACTGACCCTCTCAGTTAGAATCCTTTTAGGGTCCAAAAAGGAACCTAAGGTTTCTACAGGGTTGCCATGGCCCTCCTTGGTTGAAGGTTTCCTTGACCAGGTGGATAATCTTTTCTCTGGACAGAATTCACTCAAGGCTAACGATTTGGACAAGCTGCTTCCCCCTCCTCTGCCTCAAGAGAAGTGCTTCTACACTTCCTCAGAAAGATCAGTGGCGACTAAGCAGGTTGAACCGGACATGTTTCGTCTAGGTCCTGGCCTTTCACTGCAACACCTTACTGCAGAAAATGTTTTGTTCTTACGGCAAGAGGCAGCGAACCTGGAAGCTATTGCTATGGCAGCTTTTCAAGCAGTCTCCTAGCTAGATCTGTGGTCTCTCACAGCATCCAGGGTCGCAGCTTCCTCATGAACTATTGTTCCCAAGGAAGACTCGACCTTCAGGAGACTTGTCAGTCTGGCGGTAGGGCCAGGCCACTTACTACCTAGCCTACCAGACTGCCAACCCGTGGGCGAACCTGAGTCGCCGTTAGTTCTTAGGAACGGACCGTTGCTGGGTTCTGCCGCTCTCTTCCTTAGAGAGTTGGTAGATGCTGCAGTGGAGAAACATAGAGCTGAAGACAGCAATTGACTCGTCTACCAGGCAGTTGCAAAGAACTCAGGGACTTTGCGTACACCTGACGCTAGACCACTGAGTCAAGCTAGCTCCTCCTCCACCTCTAAGAAGTCTCTTCCTTCTAGGGAAATACAAGGAAATACCCAGCCTTCTTCTTTCTCCTTGAAAGGATCACAGTCACACTCCTTTCAGCCCTCTTTCTCCCAGAGGAAGGGAGGTAAAGGAAAGATGAGGAAGCGCTAGGGGCGGCATTCCCCTCCAGCTGCTGCCTTTGGTGGGGGGTTTGCCTATCGAACCATTGGGACACATGGCAGCGATATGGAGCTGAGACCTGTGTAGTAGACGTCGTTTGGGAGGGATATCTACTCCTCTTCGAGTGGCGGCCACCTCTCACCAACTCTCCGGTTTGTCTTCAAACCTACGGACATCCCTGGTTCAGCCAAGGATTTACTCTGAAGGAAGAAGTGCACGCTATTCTGAGCAAAGGAGCTGTGGAAGTCTTGCAAGATCTGTCTCCAGTTTTCTACAGTTTTAGTAGAGAAGGCCTTGGGGGACTGGAGGTCGGTGATAGATCTCTCTCCTTTGAACTAATTCGTTCACCAGACTCCGTTCACAATGGGAATAGCACACTCTGTGCTCACTCCTATCAGGGAGATGACTTTATCATCAGTTAACCAGACAGTCCCTTCGCTTTATCCTCAAGGGAACGGTGTTTCAATTCAGGGCACTGTGCTCTGGACTTTCGACCGCCCCTCAAGTGTTCACGAGAGTGTTCACCCTTGTTTCAGCTTGGGCCCATTTTTTAGGGATACGTCTTCTTAGGTATCTCGACAATTGGCTAATCCTGACAAGCTCGTGCTTGCAGTTGCTACAGGACATTGACTGCCTTCTCAATTTTTGTCATGATCTGGGGATCGTGATAAATTTTGAGAAGTCAGATCTCATTCCCAAGCAGAGGATAAAGTACCTGGGCATGCTAATCGATATGGTAACAGCGCAGGTCTTCCCTGCAGACTCACGTATCAGCAAGTTCAGGAAGACAGCACAGCTGTTTCTGTCACGACAGGAACAGCCGTCATGACAGGAACAGCTGTCATGACAGGAACAGCCAGTTCGGCAATGGCAAGTCGTGATCGGTCACCTGTCGTCTTTGGAGAAGCTGGTCCCTCATGGGCGGCTTCGCCTTCGGTCTCTCCTGTGAAGATTGAAAGAGTTTTGGTCACAGGCTTGAGACCCCCAATCCTTTCTCATTCCCCTTTTGGAGAAAGTGAGAGAGGATTTAGCCTGGTGGCTGGACAAAGGAACCTCTTAATAGGATAGAGTTGCTTCTGTTCTCAGATACGTCATCTGAGGGTTAGGGCGCACACCTGGAGGAGTTACTGACTTCGGGAGTGTGGAACCATCATGACAAGCACCTTCACATCAACATCCTGGGACTCAAGACAGCCTTCCTAGCCCTCCAGGAGTTCCAGGATCGAGTAATGGGACACTGTGGTGTTAATGAGCGACAACACCACGGTAATAGCATATGTCAACAAGCAGGGAGACTTCATGCCCCTCCCGCTGCACCAGTTGACAGTGCAGGTGCACAAGTGGGCTGTGGCTCACTCAGTGGAGCTGTCAGTTAAGTACATTCCAAACAAGAGGAATGTAGTGGCAGACAAAGCTCAGTCGTCAGAAACAGGTGAGGGGGACTGAGTGGTCCCTTCACACAGACATGGCAGAAAGGTTGTTCGACCTGTTGGGGTGTCCAGTCGTTAACTTGTTCACCAACCGGCACAACAAAAAGCATCTAGTCTTCTGTTCCATAGTGCTGGACCCATGGGCTACTGCAGAGGAAGCGTTCCAACACCCATGGGATAACCTCAACGTGTATACCTTTCCCCCACTCTACCTGATTCACAAGGTGATCAGCAGGGTGCTGATCACCCTGAATCTTCAGATGATTCTGCCGGCTCCCGGCTGTTTGGTACCCCGACGTGCTAGGTCTTCTCTCTGACGCACTGAGAGAGATTTCCCCTGGCACAACCTCTTATGTCAGCCACACATAGAGCAGTACCACTTGGCAGTGCAGTCCCTGTGTCTTCACAGCTGGAGGTTATCCACCATCTGTGAGCAAGAGGCTTTTCTCGCCAAGCAGCAACAGAGATGGCAGGATACCTTAGACAGTCCTCTGCAGCAGTATACTACTAGGGAAAGTGGGACATCTTCTGTGGTTTGTATCGTAGATGGGGTCTCTCTCTGGCCAGAGCTTCTCTTCGGCGGGTCACGGATTTCCTAGTTTTTCTTCACTGAGAGAAGCTCCTCTCTGTATCCACAGTTAAAGGCTACAGGTCTGCCTTGGGCCTAGTATTGAAACTGAGGGGTGTAGTTATTTGGTCCCAGTGCTTGGCCTCTACCCTACACCTGCATTTTATTCAAATCTTCCAGGCCAGCCCTGGAAGATTTGATGGTCAGCTCAGTTGGTGTACTTAAACTATCTTGATAATAATAATGATAAAAAATAATCACCTGAAGAAATCCCAAATGGTCCCAACTTAATTGATTCTTTATTTGGGGATGAGGATCAAATCTCTTGAGATTCTGGTTTTTCCATCCCACCAAAGGATTCAAGCCTTCCTCAGGATAGAGAGAGACCTTCTTTCTTGCCTGTCCTGCTCTGCCAATGAATGGATGAGTCTTTTGGGCACTCTCTCATCCATAGAGATGTTTTTGCCTTTAGGGAAACTACACACAATGGTCTTAGAGTTCTTCCTAAAGGCAAGTTGGTACAGGAAGACTCTTCTGGTCTTATTCGTCTCCCCCCATCACTCCCAAGATCAAGGAGGACCTTCGGTGATGGCTTGCAGAAGACAGATTTTCAGTAGGGAAGTCGCTGCATCCTCTGAGCCACAGCCTAACCTTATACTCAGATACATCAGATCTGGGTTGGGGGGCTCTTTTAAACATGGAAGTTTTCGGGACGTGGTCACAAACTGAAAGGAACCCACACATCAATGTGAAGGGGCTAAAGGTGATAAAGCTGGCCCTCCAGTCTTCTCAGCAGCAGCATTTGACAGGACAGTTGCAATCCATTCAGACTGCATGATTGTGCTGGCCTACATCAGGAGCCAGGGAGGAACTCGCTCCTCTCTGTACGAAGAGGCAAAGGATCTCCTCTTATGAGCACAGGACAACCACACCAAGATTGTCACCTGCTTCATTCAGGGCAAGTTAAATGTCCTTCCAAACAAGCCAAGTTGCTGTAAACAAGTCATACCTATGGAATGGACCATGAATCTACAGGTATGCACCTACCTGTAGAAATGGTGAGGAAAGCCATCGGTAGTTCTGCTTCAACGTCAAGGAACCATCACCTCCCACTGTATTGTTCACCAGCCCTGGACCCTCTGGCATGGGCAATTCCCACCATTCAGTATGGTGAGGGTCTGGAACAAGTTCATGACCCACAGCAACACATCAGTGACTCGTAGCATCATTTTGGCAGCAGAAGGAATGGTTTCCGTACCTTCTCAGGATGTTGGCAGACTTTCCAAGACTATTACCTCAGAAGGGAAATGTTCTTAAACTGCCACACTTCCATCAGTACCATCAAGGATTATCCACTCTCGCTCTGACAGGCTTCAGACTGTCAGGGAGCTTGTAAGAGCAAACATTTTTCGAGAAGAAGTGCAGAAGCAGTTGCAAAGTGTAGGCACCAGTCTTCCACCAGGGTCTACCAAGCAGAGTGAGCAGTCTTTCACAATGCTGGTTAAAGGCATGACATCTCATTTACTAAAACTCCTCTAGCCCAATTTGCAGACTTTTTACTCTTTCTGAGGTCATCTCGCAGATTAGCTACATCCACCATCAAAGGGTACAAGAGTATGCTAAACTCAGTTTTTAAACATAGAGGACTAGACCTGTCTGCAAGTCAAGATATTAGTGACCTCATCAAGTCCTTAGATACGTTGAAGCAAGAAAAGTCAACTTTGGTCACCCAGAACTTAGATGTTGCTCTCAAATGGCTTTCAGGCTCCCTATTTGAGCCCCTGTGCTCCTCTTCTCTGAGGGGTTTGATGAGGAAGACCTTCCTTTTAGTTTTATTGGCCATGGCCAAGAAGATTAATGAGCTTCAAGCCCTGGATAGAAAGGTGGGCTTTTCTCAAGATGCGGTCTGCTTCCTCACTTTAGGATTCTTGGCAAAGAACAGAACATCCAATTCCTGGCACTGTTCGTTCACTGTCAAGAACTTAGTTGATATAGTCAGACCAGCAGACCAGAAGAGAGCTTTATGTCCAGTAACAGCATTGAAGCACTGTATATACATATTGAGAGGACCAAGAGGATCAGAGGCCTTTCTCAAAACCTCTAAGGCTCAGACAAGAACCCCTATATCCTTTGTCCAAAAATGCTTTGGCCTTTTTAAGGGATGTAATATCAAGAGTCATACTTTGGAATTCAAGAGGATATTCTCCCCATTTTTAAAGTAAAAGCCCATGAGAT
>NC_087200.1:14960997-14968497 GCF_015104395.2 Macrobrachium nipponense | reverse complement strand
AAGTTGAATCCCTTTTATCGGATTCCAGGAAAAGAATATTCTGAGGGTCAATATTCGCATCTCTTTTTGCCGCAAACTTCATGAAATCCATAAAGTTAGGGTTTTGAGAATCCCTGAGGAAGCGAACACAGTCTTCGTTTGTACTGACTGGGAGAGCTTGGGACTGGGGATCCGAAGGGACGAAGACCAGTTCCAGGATCAGGGGGGTACCAATTGCTCTTCGGCCAGTCTGGGGCTACTAGAGCCACTTTGACCCCTGAATGTCCTGAGTTTGTCTAAGACCTTCATAAGGAGATTCACTGGAGGGAATACGTAAATCTTCTCCCAATTGTTCCAGTCCAGAGCCAGGGCGTCCGTGGCGTAAGCCAGAGGGTCCAGGTGGGGGCTACATAACACGGTAGTTTGTGGTTCGCTTGTGATGCGAAGAGATCCACCTGTAGCCCTGGGACTCTCTGAAGGATCCATTGGAACGAACTCTCGTCTAGAGACCATTCCGACTCTAGGGGTACTGATCGGGATAGGGCGTCTGCTATGACGTTTCTTACTCCAGCTATGTGGGTGGAGGAAAGATGCCAACTGAATTTGTCTGCCAGGGAGAAGATGGCTATCATGACGTGATTTAGATGACGTGACTTGGAGCCTCCTCTGTTTATGCAATGTACTACCACTGCGCTGTCCAAGACTAGCTTTATGTGTGGGAGTACCTGGTGGGCGTAATCTTTTCAGAGTCAAGAAGACTGCATTGCCTCCAGTACGTTTGTATGGAACTGACGGAACTGGGGTGACCAAATTCCTTGCACCTTTTTGACCTGGGAGTATCCTCCCCAGCCGCTTAAGGACGCGTCTGTGTGGATGGTAATCCCTGGTGGAGGGAACTGAAGAGGGACTGACACTGACAGATTCTTGACTTTTGCCACGGCCGAAGCCGGTTCTTTAGAATCAGAGGTACTGAGGATAGCTTGTCCTTTCCCTGGACCATTGACATTTGCTCGAGAATCGCCAAGATTCACCTGGTTAGATCTTTCAGTTTGGCTTTCATTAAGATGTTCGTTACTGAAGCAAACTGGAGAGAGCCGAGGATTCTTTCCTGAGCTCTCCTCGATGCTAGTTTGTGACTTAGAAATTGCTTGACTGACTTCGCTATTTCTTTCCTTTTGGTGATGGAATCGACAGAGTGTGTGAGGATAGATTCCATTGAATGCCTAGCCACTGAAAGTTTGACTCTGGGGTGAGTCTGGACTTGGATCTGTTTATCTTGAATCCTAGATATTCTAGGAATTGGATCACTTTCAGTGTGGCCTTGTTGCATTCTTCGACTGATGGGGCCCAGATCAACCAATCGTCGAGATACGCTACTACCATAATCCCTTGAGCTCTGAGCTGTTGCACTACTACTTCCGCTAGCTTCGTGAAACACCCTGGGTGCCACGTTGAGCCCGAACGGGACTACCTTGAAGGAGAACGTCTGGTCTCCTATCTTGAATCCCAGATACGGACGGAAGTGTCTTGCAATAGGGATATGATAGTAGGCGTCTGTAAGATCGATAGAGGTGGTGACGGCCCCACGGGGTAGTAAGGTCCGCACCTGTGAGATCGTGAGCATCTTGAACTTGTCGCAGCGGCATGGCTAAGTTTAAGCGGGACAAGTCTAAGATTACCCTTCTTTTGTTTGAGCCTTTCTTTGGGACGCTGAATAAGCGACCTTGAAATTTTAATCTCTTGACTTTGACTATAGCTCCTTTCTGAAGGAGGTCCTCTGCGTACTCTGTCAATTCGTTGGAAGGAAGTTGACGGAGAAAGTCTGGCTGGAGGTGGGTTCGTCAACCAGCTCCAACCCAGCCCTTTTTGACACTATGCTCTGAGCCCACTGGCTGAAGTTCCACCGGTGGCGAAGTGAAACAGCCTCCCTCCTACCTGAAGTTCCTCATTGGTTACTGGTAACCCCCTCGACCTCCTCTGAAGTGCTTTCCCCTATTGAAGGGGCCTCCCGATCCTCTCCCACGAAAGGACCGCTTACCTCTGCCTCCCTTGTTCGAGCGGTCATACTTCTGAGAAGCTTGACTCTCGAAGGCTGGGATTGTAAGCTGGAGAGATGGCGTATGAGGTGGAGGGTGAGGCTGAGGGGATATCACATAAATAGGCTGTGATTGACCTTTAGACGTGGAGGGCTGAGCTGTCTGCACTAACGGCACTGTCAGGAACTGTTTTGAGGCGGGAAGCGCGGCTTGCTTCATTCTTTTGGTTAAGGTTTGGAAACGTCTTAGGCTTCCCTTTGTCCCTTACCTTTTGGTGTCAAGTCCTTGATTCTCCTAGCCGTGAAGACCCAACATGGTCCCTTAAGGCTTTGGTTTCAACCTCGTAGCCTCTGCTTGTACTTCCTTTACCATAGCCTCTGGGAAGAGATCTGCGCCCCAGATGTTAGAAGAAAGTAACCTATTCGGTTCATGCCGAATGGTTGCCTCTAGCAATACATGCTTTCTGCAATTTGTTCTAGCAGTGGCAAACTCGAACAGTCTGCCTGCACCGTTTGAGTCAGGGCTTTGGTCATAAGCTTAAAAATTGGTTCTGAACCATAAGCCATGGTTGCGTACCGCAGACATAGCCATCAGGGTTGATTGACCTGGCTAGTCGTGTTTTCGAGTCAAACTCCGCTTGAATAAGACTATCGGGAGCTGGGCAGTTTTCACCAAACTGCTCCATAGCACAGTCAGGTTTGAGTTTGCCAGCTGTGAAAGTGTTAGGCAAGTCCTCCATAATTCTCCAATTGACGGGAGCAACGGAGAAGTGGGGTCTGCTTCTTTCAGCTGAGGCATGGGTTTCACCCTTTCTGAGCTGCTGAGGATGGTCGACCTCGCCTATTCTTGGTAAGGAAAGGGAGCGGGGTACCTCGTCCATCGTGAAAATGGTAAAGGGACTTTTGAATGGTTGGATCTTGGTATTCGAACAGTCCATGTCGTCTAGACATCTAAGCCATTCTCGTTGGGCCTGGTCCCGAGAATAGAGGACTGTCTCCTTTGGTACCCTGTCATCTCTAACCATAGCCGAAGGCGTGAGCCTAGCGTAGCCTATGAGGGAGGCTAGGCGTAGGCCTTCCGGGTAGAATCGAAGTCCTCTATTCTTCGAGTTCCAAACTCCGGTATGGAGATGAGACCATCTTGGAAGGGAGCATATGACGCTACTCTCCAAGGATGTTCATGGAGAAAGCGGGCAGCGAGTCATACGGGGGAAGCTGAGATCCACTAGTGTTAGAGGTTGAGGGAGAGGCAAGAGGGGCTTCTCTTAGGCCGGCTATAATAGTATCCTGAGAAGTTATCCTATCCGACAGGCGAGATATCATATGTTCCATACTCGTCTTAAGGGAGCCTACCAAGTCGCCCACCTGTTGCAACAGGCCAGCATTGGTGTCCAGAGCCGGAGCTGCTGCGGAGGTGGAGGGGAGACTCTGAATAGGCACCAAAGGTAGTGGAACTGTGATACTGCGGGGTGCGGGGGATTTCTCCCTTAGGCTTACTCTTTGAGGACTTTGAGCCGGAGCTAGACCCTTTTTTTTTTTTTTGTTTTTTTTTTTTTTAGACCTGTCTGGGCCCGGGATTACGAGCCGGAGACTTACGCGAAGAAGAAGACGAGGACGTCTTCTTCGAGGACGATGACGTCTTAGTCAAGGTCATATGCTTAGACTTGATCTTAGGCCTAACCGAAGCTCTGGAGGAGTATATAACTCATCACCGGTAAAGCCTGGAAGGATGGTGAAGTTGCAGGGGTAGAAGAAACAGTCACTCCCAAGGGGGACCCCTTGGGGTACCTGCATTACTTACCTCGACCAACAGGTCGTCTATACCTACCATAGGTTCAACATTTATATCCAGGGTTGCGACATCCGTGGAGATATCCTGGTCTTGTTCAGTCAAGGAGGCCGCCAGCTGTTGTTGGATAAAGGCAATAGAGGGGTCCGCCTCTACCGGGTCGACGTACCCAGTCGACCTTTGCCTCCGGGGAAGATTAACAAAGCTAAACGCTTCTCCAGTATGTAGGGCTGACCCTTGGCGGCGTTCTTGCCAAAACCTCCGACCCAGGCCCGCAGGGTAGCCAATGCCGTATCTCTTACTGCCGGAGCCTGTAAGAGAGGATATATTTTAGATTTAAGAACCACTTAAAACTAAAACTTAGGATATAACTTAAACTAGATGCCTTAAGTTAAAGTAATGATGAAAACTTAAGAAGTAAAAGAAGCGGAGCGGCATGCGGAGATGGAATACTTACGCCTTCCAAAAAGCTGGCTCACCAGATCGTAAACAAAATATGGTACACGTCTCATGGTACCAGACCTGGATGTCCCCGTGCGGAGTCGCGCATGAGCATGGGACCGGCAAACTTCGTGTCCACAGGGGTCCTGAAGTGTAGCGGAACATCCCGGATGCTCACAGTTGGTGGCCTGTAAGTGGGAAGACACATGAGTATCTTAAAGGGGTAACACTTACAGACTAAGGACAAAAGAACTCCGTTACGTGGCGGAGCTCGGAAAAAATTTGGGCATAACCCCTCCCTGCATTGCCTGAATAGGCTATAATCCGGAGAGATCCGGTAAATACTAAGGGAGGGGTGGGGATGGTTTAAGAAACTTAAGATAACTTAAAGACTAAACTTAACCTCATGCAAGTAACCGACTAGGTCCAGTGAAGCGGAGTGTAGTAACTCAGCAATACGGTACGGTTAGTAAAGACCTATTGTATGCTCCGGTCCAACTATGGTGGACTATACCCTTCCGCTGGATACCAGGACTCCGATAGGGAGGAGCTCTAGTAAGGAGGGAAGGGCGACGATGACATACAGACTCGCGGCTAACCCGGAGCGACAAGGAAGTAACGGAGGGGGGGAAGGCCAGAGCCCCCCACAACGTACCACCGGGGGGGGGGGGGGGGGAGCCGAGCCGAGAAGCGGAGAGGTCGGAACCAGTCAGGGACTGTCGGACTCCCAGGCCCCTCCGTGGAGGGGAAGGGGGAGGCAGGCTCGGGCATGCTGGGCGAGCAAGGACAGACCGACCCACCCCCGCCGACTTCCTATGGGAGAGCGGGAGCGAGAGGGGGAAGGGGGACTGGCAGGCGCCTGGCTGACTCGTGATCACGTAGTGACCACGAGGCGGTAAACTAAGATACGGTAACCAAGCCTAGGCCAACCAACTGATCAGAGAGAAGCTATCGGGAAGCAACCAGAACTGAAAAGCGGTAGCATATAGGCCCATAGGGCGAAAACCAACTGATCAGAGAGAAGCTATGAGGAAGCGACCGAACTGATCAACGGTAGACTAGGCTCTACGAGCCAGGACCTAGGCTAAGCCAGACGCCAACTAAACCTAACAACAACAAAACATAAAAATATAATATATAATAAAAATGAAAGAAAGAAGGTAAAATAGCAGGAGAAAAAATCCAGGAGTGTGCGACTAGCCCGAAGGCAAGTCTACCACTCAAAGCTAGTCAGGGGCCGATACAAAGAACCTGGACTAGGGTCTGGATAGAAAAAGCCTACATAAGGTGAAATACATACATGTATAACAACTTGAGAGACGTAATAACGCGGATAATCAAAATAGAGCGTAAAATAATAAGGGATGTTCTAGGTATGGGAGACCAAGAACGAACCCAACATGCGGCAGGACCATGCTGCCATGCTTCCAGCCCCCGAGAACGTATCTATACCTAAAAAACGGCAAATACCGTCTCGGGACGGAAAAAAACTCGCTAACCAGTAAATACGAGTACTTAACTTAGCTGCTGCGATAGCTGCACGCTCCATTATAGTAAAAATCCACGAAAGGGCACAAAAAACACAGAGAGAAAATTAGCACGTTGTTTGGCTCCTGGCGCTAACTTTTAAAGGATGGCCACTAGAGGCGCAGCAGTCGCAAGCATGGGATGGTGTAGTAGTAGTACGAGCTGCTGCCCTCATGTGGGACGGCTCCCCTCTTGGAGGGTTTTGTAGTGGGAGATTTCTATTGGCATTTGGCTCGTGGTAGTGGTCTCACTCGCTAGTGTTCATACCGACACCCTCCTAGAAAGGGTTGACGCGAGTCCAGTCATAACTGGACCTTTTTTCTTTATTTTATTTATTCTCTGGTATGTGTTAGTACATTTACCCTAGAGTAATAGATTAAAGGATATTTCGCGCAAGCGACACGAGCTTAGAGCCCAGAAAATCTGGTTGTATGGTAGCATTCATCAGGAAAATGACATCAAGATGGGATCCCATCAATCCATAGAAATTTCCTTTAAAAGTTATGAAATTATATTTCATGAAAATATAATGAAACTGCAAAAAGATAATACCTACTGTATATAGTATCAGAAATTTTGGTATCAGGAATACTGTGAAGTCTGTAAAAGGAGAGTTTTATATAAATAACTTACCAAGTAATTACATAGCTATAGTAAAATCCACCCTTGTTTGGATAAGCCTTAACTTAAAAAGTTCTTTGGTAGCGCTTCAATATAGTAGTTTGTGTAGGCAACAGCCCATCCCATTAACAAAATATTGGAATGCCTGTTTGTTTCCTGCCATCCATGGTGGCAACACCTGATCTGGCAATAGCTTTATTCATTATTTTCTGGGTATTTTATTGGATTCTGATGCAGGCTTCTTTAAATTAACCATCGAAATGAGTATATTATAGCCTTCAAGCTGAAATCTTTCAGGATGACTTTTTTTTCCTTGGGTAGTCTGGTTATTGGCAGTGTTGGTTATTGGTGATCCAGTTTTATGGTGCTTGTGTAGTACCGAAAATTGGCGATTTCCAGCACCAAAATGCGCCAATTTCTGGTTATTGGGTATTGGCGCCGATACATACCTAATAGAGGTCCCATTAACCAGTTATCAGTGCTGATAGAGAATACTTTGGTGCCAAAAATCACCAATTTTTGGTTATATCAGCAATTTTCACTTGTCATCAAGACGTTGGAAACAAAACCCCCACCGATAACTGGGGACTACCTGTATGGGAAATAATTCTTAGTTTTTTTGTCATTTCATTACCCTGTAACTTTTGCAATTACTCTGATGTATTTACCAGACTTATACGTGTCTTGTAAGCCTCCAGTAGATAAATTTTTATTCACATTTTCCTTTGCAGAAGAACTGAAATCTGTTAATGCAGAAAGTAGTAAGGAGAGAATTGGGTGTTTTTTGACTGCTGTGAGTAGGCTTTCTCGTTAGTTAAGTATGTATCAGCTCACGCTACAAAAGTACTAGCGTGCTGGCTCCGCCACCCTGCCGCCAATTCTCTCCTTCTACTAACCTCTTGCTCCCTTACTTCTTTTCCATACCTTTGCCATTCATGTGTCTTGGTTAACAGATGTTCACTTTGTAATAGTGAAGTGTAGTGCAGTGGAGGCGGTGGCTACTATAGGCAGTCCCTGGTTATTGGAGGGGGTTCTGTTCCCAGGGGTGTGCTGATTAGCGAAAACCGCAATTAACCAAAACTCAGTGATTTATGGCCCCATAATGGTG
>NC_087200.1:14725907-14955907 GCF_015104395.2 Macrobrachium nipponense | reverse complement strand
AATAAAACTAAAAGGAAGGTCTTCCTCATCAAACCCCTCAGAGAAGAGGAGCACAGGGGCTCAAATAGGGAGCCTGAAAGCCATTTGAGAGCAACATCTAAGTTCCGGCTGACCAAAGTTGACTTTTCTTGCTTCAACGTATCTAAGGACTTGATAAGGTCACTAATATATTGATTTGCAGACAGGTCTAGTCCTCTATGTTTAAAAACTGAGTTTAGCATACTCTTGTAGCCTTTGATGGTGGATGTAGTTAATATGCGAGATGACCTCAGAAAGAGTAAAAAGTCTGCAAATTGGGCTAGAGGAGTTTTAGTAAATGAGATGTCATGCCTTTAACCCAGTTGTGAAAGACTGCTCACTCTGCTTGGTAGACCCTGGTGGAAGACTGGTGCCTACACTTTGCAACTGCTTCTGCACTTCTTCTCGAAAAATGTTTGCTCTTACAAGCTCCCTGACAGTCTGAAGCCTGTCAGAGCGAGAGTGGATAATCCTTGATGGTACTGATGGAAGTGTGGCAGTTTAAGAACATTTCCCTTCTGAGGTAATAGTCTTGGAAAGTCTGCCAACATCCTGAGAAGGTACGGAAACCATTCCTTCTGCTGCCAAAATGATGCTACGAGTCACTGATGTGTTGCTGTGGGTCATGAACTTGTTCCAGACCCTCACCATACTGAATGGTGGGAATTGCCCATGCCAGAGGGTCCAGGGCTGGTGAACAATACAGTGGGAGGTGATGGGTTCCTTGACGTTGAAGCAGAAACTACCGATGGCTTTCCTCACCATTTCTACAGGTAGTGCATACCTGTAGATTCATGGTCCATTCCATAGGTATGACTGTTTACAGCAACTTGGCTTGTTTGGAAGGACATTTAACTTGCCTGAATGAAGCAGGTGACAATCTTGGTGTGGTTGTCCTGTGCTCATAAGAGGAGATCCTTTGCCTCTTCGTACAGAGAGGAGCGAGTTCCTCCCTGGCTCCTGATGTAGGCCAGCACAATCATGCAGTCTGAATGGATTGCAACTGTCCTGTCAAATGCTGCTGCTGAGAAGACTGGAGGGCCAGCTTTATCACCTTTAGCCCCTTCACGTTGATGTGTGGGTTCCTTTCAGCTTGCGACCACGTCCCGAAAACTTCCATGTTTTTAAAAGAGCCCCCCAACCCAGATCTGATGTATCTGAGTATAAGGTTAGGCTGTGGCTCAGAGGATGCAGCGAACTTCCTACTGAAAATCTTGTCTTCTGCAAGCCATCAACCGAAGGTCCTCCTTGATCTTGGGAGTGATGGGGGGAGACGAATAAGACCAGAAGAGTCTTCCTGTACCAACTTGCCTTTAGGAAGAACTCTAAGACCATTGTGTGTAGTTTCCCTAAAGGCAAAAACATCTCTATGGATGAGAGAGTGCCCAAAAGACTCATCCATTCATTGGCAGAGCAGGACAGGCAAGAAAGAAGGTCTCTCTCTATCCTGAGGAAGGCTTGAATCCTTTGGTGGGATGGAAAAACCAGAATCTCAAGAGATTTGATCCTCATCCCCAAATAAAGAATCAATTAAGTTGGGACCATTTGGGATTTCTTCAGGTTGATTATTTTTTATCATTATTATTATCAAGATAGTTTAAGTACACCAACTGAGCTGACCATCAAATCTTCCAGGGCTGGCCTGGAAGATTTGAATAAAATGCAGGTGTAGGGTAGAGGCCAAGCACTGGGACCAAATAACTACACCCTCAGTTTCAATACTAGGCCCAAGGCAGACCTGTAGCCTTTAACTGTGGATACAGAGAGGAGCTTCTCTCAGTGAAGAAAAACTAGGAAATCCGTGACCCGCCGAAGAGAAGCTCTGGCCAGAGAGAGACCCATCTACGATACAAACCACAGAAGATGTCCCACTTTCCCTAGTAGTATACTGCTGCAGAGGACTGTCTAAGGTATCCTGCCATCTCTGTTGCTGCTCGGCGAGAAAAGCCTCTCGCTCACAGATGGTGGATAACCTCCAGCTGTGAAGACACAGGGACTGCACTGCCAAGTGGTACTGCTCTATGTGTGGCTGACATAAGAGGTTGTGCCAGGGGGAAATCTCTCTCAGTGCGTCAGAGAGAAGACCTAGCACGTCGGGGTACCAAACAGCCGGGAGCCGGCAGAATCATCTGAAGATTCAGGGTGATCAGCACCCTGCTGATCACCTTGTGAATCAGGTAGAGTGGGGGAAAGGTGTACACGCTGAGGTTGTCCCATGGGTGTTGGAACACTTTCTCAGCAGTAGCCCATGGGTCTTTCTGTGTGAAGGGACCACTCAGTCCCCATCACCTGTTTCTGATGACTGAGCTTTGTCTGCCACTACATTCCTCTTGTTTGGAATGTACTTGACTGACAGCTCCACTAAGTGAGCCACAGCCCACTTGTGCACCTGCACTGTCAACTGGTGCAGCGGGAGGGACACGAAGTCTCCCTGCTTGTTGACATATGCTATTACCGTGGTGTTGTCGCTCATTAAAACCACAGTGTCCCATTACTCGATCCTGGAACTCCTGGAGGGCTAGGAAGGCTGTCTTGAGTCCCAGGATGTTGATGTGAAGGTGCTTGTCATGATGGTTCCACACTCCTGAAGTCAGTAACTCCTCCAGGTGTGCGCCCTAACCCTCAGATGACGTATCTGAGAACAGAAGCAACTCTACTCCTATTAAGAGGTTCCTTTGTCCAGCCACCAGGCTAAATCCTCTCTCACTTCCTCCAACAGGGGAATGAGAAAGGATTGGGGGTCTCAAGCCTGTGACCAAAACTCTTTCAATCTTCACAGGAGAGACCGAAGGCGAAGCCGCCCATGAGGGACCAGCTTCTCCAAAGACGACAGGTGACCGATCACGACTTGCCATTGCCGAACTGGCTGTTCCTGTCATGACAGCTGTTCCTGTCATGACGGCTGTTCCTGTCGTGACAGAAACAGCTGTGCTGTCTTCCTGAACTTGCTGATACGTGAGTCTGCAGGGAAGACCTGCGCTGTTACCATATCGATTAGCATGCCCAGGTACTTTATCCTCTGCTTGGGAATGAGATCTGACTTCTCAAAATTTATCACGATCCCCGGATCATGGCAAAAATTGAGAAGGCAGTCAATATCCTGTAGCATCTGCAAGCACGAGCTTGTCAGGATTAGCCAATTGTCGAGATACCTAAGAAGACGTATCCCTAAAAAATGGGCCCAAGCTGAAACAAGGGGAACACATCTCGTGAACACTTGAGGGCGGTCGAAAGTCCAGAGCACACTGCCCTGAATTGAAACACCGTCCCCTTGAGGATAAAGCGAAGGGACTGTCTGGATAACTGATGATAAAGTCATCTCCCTGATAGGAGTGAGCACAGAGTGTGCTATTCCCATTGTGAACGGAGTCTGGTGAACGAATTGGTTCAAAGGAGAGAGATCTATCACCGACCTCCAGTCCCCCAAGGCCTTCTCTACTAAGAAGAGCCGACTGTAGAAAACTGGACACAGATCTTGCAAGACTTCCACAGCTCCTTTGCTAAGAATAGCGTGCACTTCTTCCTTCAGTAGTAAATCCTTGGCTGAACCAGGGATGTCCGTAGGTTTGAAGACAAACCGGAGGAGTTGGTGAGAAGGTGGCCGCCACCTCGGAAGAGGAGTAGATATCCCTCCCAAACGACGTTCTACTAACACAGGTCTCAGCTCCATATCGCTGCCATGTGTCCCAATGGTTCGATAGGCAAACCCCCCACCAAAGGCAGCAGCTGGAGGGGGAATGCCGCCCCTAGCGCTTCCTCATCTTTCCTTTCCCTCCCTTCCTCTGGGAGAAAGAGGGCTGAAAGGAGTGTGACTGTGATCCTTTCAAGGAGAAAGAAGAAGGCTGGGTATTTCCTTGTATTTCCCTAGAAGGAAGAGACTTCTTAGAGGTGGAGGAGGAGCTAGCTTGACTCAGTGGTCTAGCGTCAGTTGTACGCAAAGTCCCTGAGTTCTTTGCAACTACCTGGTGGAAGAGTCAATTGCTGTCTTCAGCTCTATGTTTCTCCACTGCAGCATCTACCAACTCTCTAAGGAAGAGAGCGGCAGAACCCAGCAACGGTCCGTTCCTAAGAACTAACGGCAACTCAGGTTCGCCCACGGGTTGGCAGTCTGGTAGGCTAGGTAGTAAGTGGCCTGGCCCTACCGCCAGACTGACAGTCTCCTGAAGGGTCGAGTCTTCCTTGGGAACGAATAGTTCATGAGGAAGCTGCGACCCTGGATGCTGTTGAGAGACCACAGATCTAGCTAGGAGACTGCTTGAAAAGCTGCATAGCAATAGCTCCAGTTCGCTGCTCTTGCCGTAAGAACAAAACATTTCTGCAGTAAGGTGTTGCAGTGAAAGGCCAGGACCTAGACGAAACATGTCCGGTTCAACCTGCTTAGTCGCCACTGATCTTTCTGAGGAAGTGTAGAAGCACTTCTCTTGAGGCAGAGGAAGAACAGCTTGTCCAAATCGTTAGCCTTGAGTGAATTCTGTCCAGAGAAAAGATTATCCACCTGGTCAAGGAAACCTTCAACCAAGGAGGGCCATGGCAACCCTGTAGAAACCTTAGGTTCCTTTTTGGACCCTAAAAGGATTCTAACTGAGAGGGTCAGTCAGAAGACGAAGCCATGGTCCCTTCCCCTAGGTCATTGTGCTGACGAATCAGCGCAATAACCTCAGCAAAGGTCCTCTGGATCTTGGGGGTGTCTGCATCCTGAGGGACATGACCGTCAGATCCATCTAGGAAGGAGAACCTTATCAGACCCCATGACCTTCCGAATCACACGAGTGTATGATCTCTTCAGCTCTAGAACGTAGGCCCCTGTAAGCTGAACCCCTAGTAGAGCCCTCCTCAGCATTCCCCTGATTGCCTCACTCCTCCAGTATAACCCCAGGAAGTTGAAGGGACAGGTGAGGAGGATCTGACGCTCTTGCTCGCTCTGCTAGCATAACTAGCGGAAGGAGCAAGTCATGCGCAATCGCCACCAAGCAGTGCCGACCACATCACAAGTCTGGGAGAACGTTCTCACCCTGGAGAAACGTTCTCCCGAGGAGGGAAATGAGACTCTCATATGGCAGGAGAAACGCTTGCCGCCAATGGGACCATACGGTCACACAAACGTGACTGTCGATCAGGTGGAGTTGAGTGCGCACCTGGCTGACGTGAGCTCGAACCGTCCTCACAACGCGTCTCAGTCTTCTTCGAGGCCGTAACCTCTTGAGAAGACTGAACGGGGACCTCCTCTCAGTCTCAAGGTCTCAAGGTCACAAGGAACCGTCACGTCACCCCTGGGTACGAGCGATCACAGAAGAGTGACCGCTACACAGGTGTGAGGCACCCGAATGACACCCCTTTCTTCTGCTCTGTAACTCAACTATGACGTTGAGCGGACTCAGCGTCAATGACTGGGATGCAAAGCGAATACAAGATGCATGCGCTTGGGGGAAGCTCGTGAATGAGTGGTCCGATAGGGAAGTAGTCCTAGAAGCAGTACCTCTAGGGGACTAGAAGTGCAAACCAAAGTCTGCACTTCTCCGGCTCCCAACATGCTAGACCCTGGGGACAGCGTGATGGTTCCTCTTCTTGATGGAAAAGGAGAGACAGCAAAAGATCCAACTGCCTTCTCAGGATAAGGAGACAAACCCTTAGAAGTCCCATGACGAGACTTCTTGGGGGTGGAGAGACCACCTTCTTCTTCGGCAAGGGAGCCTCAGAAGTTGAAGGGGAGGAGGCAGGAAGCGATGACGATGAAGATGAAGATGAAGAGGATGAGGAAGAAGACAACACCTTACATGACCTCTTCCTCTTTGACTTCTTCTTCATCAGCTTCTTCACGATGGTGGTAAAGTCCCCCATCAAACTGGCAACTGGTGTAGGCACTGGAGCGGCAGTCGTAGGAGCAGTCACAGAAATGTCAACAAGAGCAGGAACAGGGGCAGCAGCAGGCAGGGGTACAGGAACTGCAGCAGCACCAATACCTGGAGGGAGGTACAGAGGTGAAGGAGCTTACGGGGCCACAGACACAAAGTGGCTGGGGGGATGACAATTACAGTGCCACCCCAAAGGGAAGGGCATGGGCATGTCCTGCCTCAGGATATGGGGAGTGTCCCCATCACCACAGAGGGAATTCACACTGGTGGGGTGTTGGGAATACACTAAATGAGGAGTGTAGTAAGTAGGAACTGACAAGGTAGCCGTTGTTACCACCACAGCCCCATGCGTCACAGGAACTGAGGTGAAGTGGGAAACCAGGCCTTGAACAGATGGAACTCCAGGAAGGCCCAACTTCACCCATGCCTGCTGAAAGACCCCAGTATATGAAGCCGCCATACCTGAAGGAGCAAGCAGAGGCCCCGTGAGTGCAACACACTTCCAGTGTCTGGCCCCTCTTTTGCCTGATGAATCAGATGAAGGAGCAGAAGGAGATATTTCCTTGGAAGAGGAAACAGCAAGATGAGGGAGCTTACAAAGAGGAAGGAAGGACGACAAAGGATTGGCCGCCAAGGGAGTCGTCGGGGGCGTGTAACCCTCTGCCAAAGCTTTGGAAGCCTTCCCCCTAGATTGCTTCCTCCCCTCTTACCTCCCCCACTGCTCAGATGACCACACACATTACAAGTCAGGGTTCTTGTACACTCATGCACAGCATTTAGCACAAAGGGCGTGAGGGTCTACATCAACAGTGGAGCGAAAACTCCCACACTTTTACCCCCTATTTCTGAGCATACTCTCTGAGAGGAGGTCTTTTGGGGCTTTGGTAAAATCTTGGGCTTGCATTACAACAGAAGTATACACCAATTATATCAACAATCAACACGATAAGGAAAGATCTCATTGTAGGTTGAAAAAGGTAAACAACAGCAGTGGTCGGGCTGAGAGGTGAAACACATCCTTACTTGACAGTGGCCGAAAGCAAATGGAATTCAACGGCCGTTTTTCATCCTACGCTGAAAGTAATTCCTAATGTAAAGGACTGAGGGTTTGTATATCATGTAGGAAAAGCCTCAATTTTCCTTGCCAGTGTGCCCACAGTCCAGTTGAGAAAGCTAAAAATTTCTGGGACTTTAAAAATGTTCTTGAATAAGTGGTTCAATTTATGGGATGAGAAGATCCTTGCAGATGCAAATGCCGAGCACTCGAAGAATCCACTAATCCAGAGAAGACCCCTGGGAGGAGGTAGTATGCTCTAAGGAATGAGCATCTCTAGTAGCACAGAATTTTATACCTCTTCAAGGAGCTTCAAAGGGAGTATGCGGATGAAGCTTTTCCTTGATCCCTTTTCTTAGCCAGCCTCTCTCCAACCTCTCGAGGTATATACCTTCTTAAAAGGAGAGAGGACTATCTTGGGAAGTCCGACACCATTAGGAGTATATTTCCTCATGGGAAAAGTAGAGGATGAAGAAACTGGAGTGGCAGGCATGAAAAATTCAGGGAAGTTTGACAAGAAAAACTTCAACAATAAGGTATAAGCAAAACAGGGAGCTGTCTCTTGATCCACTGGCATTCTCTTCCAAAGAAATCGGGCACAACGAATTGTCCTTATCTGCATGGTTGAAGGCTTCTCCTAAGAAAAACCATTGATCTTCCATCTGGGCATCTAATGGGCGCTAACAAATGAAGGAGAAGTAGATGGTTGGTGCACTAACTCTGGCTAAGTGTTCCTGCTACCTGGCGGCCAAGCACCCCGCAGCGGGGCACTGAGAGGACAGGTGCAGGCCAAGAGGACAGTTCCAGGTGCCAAGTGGTCCAAAGAAGCAGATAGCCCAACTGGAGCAGGCGCTAAATGTCCTGAGGGAGATGGGAAACGGAGGAAGCATCAGCTGCCAAGGACGGGTGCTTAACAAAGACATCAGGGTGCTTATGCGACGAAACATGCTCTAAACCAGAGAAAGACCCCAGGCTATCCCAAGTCCAGGGATGATGACCTGTCTTAGGCACTGAAGAATGAACCTTGAAGCTACAAGAAGGCTGAGGGATATTTCTGATTTCCCTGTAGTACTTCTTAACAGGAGGAGAACTGTCACCACCGAATCCTGTGCTCTGTCGATGCCTGGGGACAATCTACAGGCTCGACGGAGGGGGGAACTGTCTGCGGGCAAACCCCACCAGCCTCCCTTGGACTTTCAGTATGTCTTCTGCCCGGTGCAGGGGAACAGGACAGGGACCTTTGTGTAGGAGCAAAGGTCAGACAAACAGCCACTTCCTTGAAAGTCCCACACTATCACAAGGCACTGCACTACTATCACGTTTGAAAGACAACCTCCCCACAAAAGACCTGAAAGAGGTCCCTAACTCTACTATAGTATTCGCAAGAAAATCTAACTTTGTGTCAAACTTAGAATCGAGACTGGCAATGTTGTGAGGATTAGAAGCATGGGTGCCTGGAATCGGAGTTACAGGTTAAGGTGTAGGAGGGTTAAGGATCGGGGACATGATAGAAGGTTGAGAAGGACAAGCAAATCCGCAACTACTTTAGGAGAAGCTTCTAAAGAAGCCCTACTTCCAGCCCTGAGAGTCACTTTCCTCTTCCTATCTCTAGTAAGCTTATCTAGGTGCGATCTTAAAATTTTCCATTTGCTTTCATCCCAATCCTTACACTCTGAACATCAACTCTTTTGAATATTCCTGCTCCTTGCACTTAATAGATTTGGTCTGCAAATCACAAGAGAATTTGGGTAACCTAGTCTTACCCACCCTTCTACACAATATCTAATGCTAGGAGAGATGGAGTCTGATAAGATGAACTAAAGTAATAGCTAATTATGTATACCAATGCACCACAAAATCAACTGAGTACATCACCAAAATACTGGAAAATATCCAAGACAATAACGCATGATGACTGCCAAAAACCACAGATGTTAGTCAGGGGAGCTGGCAGAAAACGAATTGGAACCCTCTGCAGTTTTGTACCTATCGTTCCTGGAAGTGGGCGGGTCCTTTTCATCTACACTAGCAACGGTGGCACCACCTCAAAATTTGAATTTTTGACTACCGTGGTAAGAAGCTTTCAGCTATATGTAATTGCTTGGTAAGTTACATATGTAAAAATTTCATTTAATGACAATTAGGCAAAATGATGTACCACTTATCAAAAAAAAAAAAAACCTGTCATGGCAAAAAAAAGGGTAGCAACAATTCAAATAGAATGCACTATATATCTTTTCACAACTATAAAATCTTTGACAGTAAAGTTGAAGTTAATCACAAACCTATGTTTAGAATGACATGTTACTGTAATTTTCACTGAACAGTTATATATACAGCTAAAGTACACTATATAAGATATATGTGAACCATACTAGCATTTATTATAAATTGTATGTATGTGACTGTACTGAAATGATTACAGTAAGTTCAGAAAAAAAGAATATAAAGAATATTAAAACCATACTAGATTACAGAATTCTTAAAATACCCAGAATCACAGTTTCATATCTAGGTACTACGTTATAACATCGTAACATAAAAAACATGATATTGTAATGATACAATTAAGTTTGTTCATACTTACCTGGCAGATATATATATAGCTGTATTTTCCGAAGTCCGACAGAAATTAAAAAAAAACTTACGACACACGTAGTGGGAGTCAGGTGGTTAGTACCCATTCCCGCCGCTGGGAGGCGGGTATCAGGAATCATTCCCATTTTCTATTCATAATTTTATTTCCACTGTCTCCTGAGGGGAGGTGGGTGGGTACTTAATTATATATATCTGCCAGGTAAGTATGAACAAACTTAATTGTATCATTACAATATCATTTTGTTCATGAAACTTACCTGTCGATATATATATAGCTGAATCCCACCTTTGGTGGTGGGAGTAGACAGCAATAGAAGATTTTAGGAAACATATATATGCAGATAACTGATATCTTGATTCCTTACCTGTTAGCATAGCTGACTTCGTGGTTACTGCCGCGTAAGTCTGCTTGTGCTATTAGAGTTGCCAGCGAGGTAGAGACCTATATAGCTGGTGCACTCAGGATGATCTGTCAACGGGGGCGTGACCACGATGTGACTAGACCATTGACCATACAATGAGGGCAACGAAGTAAAAAACACCTGGCCTAGTCTACCAAAGGTATACCACTAAACTAGACTAAAGAAGGGAGATCCGCCTCGGCGGTCAACCCCACAACAACCACACACGATTAAAGCTCACCTAACCACTAAAGGAAAGGATGAGTGCTACCTCCTGCCCCCAAAACAGTGTCTGCAGCGACGTATGGTCCAAGCGACGAGCAATGTTTCGTATGTCGCTTTCACCTCCCGCAGGTAGTGTGAAGCGAACACGAGTTGCTCCGCCAATATGTGGCACTCAAATGTCACTGAGTGCCATATTCCTGTTGAAAGGATCTATCGAGGTCGAAATAGCCCTCACCTCGTGGGCATTCACTTTTAACAGTTTCATGTCACTATCACTACATGTGGAATGAGCTTCCTTAATGGTGTCTCTCAAGAAGAAAGAAAGCGCGTTCTGTTTGACATGGGAAGATCGGGCTTCTTAACCGAGCACCACAAGTTGCCCGAAGGTCCTCTACAGTCCTTCGTTCTGTCTAGATAGAATTTGAGAGCCCTGACAGGGCACAGGACTCTCTCTGGCTCATTACCACGATCTCTGTCAAACCCTTGATTTCAAATGTCTTGGGCCAAGGGTTGGACGGGTTTTCGTTCTTTGCTAAGAACAAAGGGCTTAAAGAACAAACAGCATCAGAGTTCTTAAACCCAACATGCTTGCTTATAGCCTGGATCTCACTAACTCTCTTCGCCGTCGCCAGAGCAGTTAGAAAAAGTGTCTTCCTTGTCAGGTTTTCTAAGCGAAGCTAAGTTGAGCGGTTCAAAAATACGGACGTCAAAAACTTTAGAACAATGTCTAAGTTCCAAGAAGGGACTCTTGGTTGGGGTACCTTCGAAGTCTCGAAAGACTTAAGAAGATCATGAAGGTCTCTGTTGTTGGCTAAGTCCAGTCCTCTATGCCTAAAGACTACAGAAAGCACACTTCTGTAGCCTTTTATCGTAGGCAGGGGGCCGCTAAGCGAACTTCATTTCTCAAGTAGAGAAGGAAGTCTGCGATCTGGCTCACAGAGGTAGAGGTGGAGGAAATGTCTTTCTTCCTGCACCAGCTCCGGAAAACACAGCCCACTTGGATTGGTATACGGCAATAGAAGAAGGTCTTCTTGCCGTTGCGATTGCTTTCGCCACTGGTCTTGAAAAACCCCTCGCTCTGGCCAACTTCTGGATAGTCTGAACGCAGTCAGACTCAGAGCGGGGAGGTTTTTGTGATACCTCTCGAAGTGGGGCTGTTTGAGTAGATCTATCCTTGGAGGCAGAGTCCTCGGAAAGTCTACAAGAAAGGACATGACCTCTGTGAACCAGTCGGTCGCTGGCCAGAAGGGGGCGATGAGAGTCATCCTCGTTCCCTCTGATGCCGCGAATTTTCTTATCACTTCCCCTAGGGACCTTGAACGGGGGAAAGGCATATACGTCTAGTCCCGTCCAGTCCCAAAGAAGGGCGTCTACTGCCTACTGCTCCTGGGTCTAGAACTGGTGAGCAGTACAGCGGGAGTCTCGTTGTCCTGGAAGTTGCGAAGATGTCTACGAGAGGACATCCCCATAACTTCCACAACCTCTGGCATATTTCCTGATGAAGAGTCCACTCCGTTGGCAGAAGTTGACCTTGTCGACTGAGCAGATCTGCACGGACGTTTTCTACCCCTGATATGAATCTCGTCAGTATAGAGACGTCGTGTGCCTTCGCCCATAACAGGATCTCCTTTGCAAGGAAGAACAGGATCGAGAGTGGGTTCCTCCCTGTTTCTTGAGATATGCCAGGGCTGTGGTGTTGTCCGAGTTGATCTGCACCACATTGCCGGAGACTTCGTTCTGAAAGAACTGGAGCGCCAGATGAACTGCTGCCAGCTCCTTGAGGTTTATGTGCCAGGACACCTGTTCCCCTCTCCAGGTGCCTGACACTTCCTCCCCCCCCAGTGTTGCCTTCCCCACCCCGTGGAAGGACGCGTCGGAAAACAACACTAGGTCGGGGTTCTGAAGCTTGAGGGAAAGACCCTCTGCGAGCTTCAAAGGTCGGTCCACCATCTTAGGTGTCCCTTTCTTTACCTCTTCTGATAACACCAGAATCTGAATCCAAAGTGGTTTTGGTGCTTCCAATTGTCGGCAAGGAAGAATTGAAGAGGTCCTGAGGTGCAACCTCCCTAGGGAAACAAACTTCTCCAGTGAGGAAATGGTCCCCAGCAGACTCATCCATTCCTCACCGAGCATGAATCCTTCCCCAGAAAGGTTGACACTTTGCTTAGGCAATCTAGTTGTCGCCCCTGGGACGCGGAAAAGCCCGAAAAGCCACTGAGTCCATCTGAATCCCCAGATAGACTAAAGACTGAGAAGGGGTCAGATGTGACTTTTCGAGGTTCACCAGAAGCCCGCCCCAGGGACTTCGTTAACGTCAACGTCGTGTGAAGGTCCTCCAGACAACCGGTCTTTCGAGGAGGCTCGTACGAGCCAGTCGTCCAGGTAGAGAGAGATCCTGACATTGGAAAGATGAAGCCACCTCGCAATGTTCTTCATCAGTAGGGTGAATACCATGGGGAGCAGTTGCTGAGTCCAAAGCAGAGAGCCCTGAATTGGAACACTTTTCCTTTCAGGACAAACCGCAGGTATTTCCTGGGACTGGGGGTGGATGGGACGTGGAAATACGCGTCCTGGAGATCTAGTGAAGCCATCCAATTCCCCCGGTCTCAAAGCTCCCATCACTGACTGAGGTGTCTCCATCTTGAACCTCTGCTTGATGACAAAGAGTTCAGGCTGCTGACATCGAGTACCGGTCGCCATTCCCCCCCCGACTGCTTTGGCACCAGGAACAGTCTGTTGTAAAAATCCGGGGGGAATTCAAGTCGGAGACCGGTTCTACGGCGTGTTTCACGATCATCTGATCTAACAGATCGTAAAGCACTTGTTGTTTTTCTCCCCGATAGGAAGGAGACATGTCCCTGGGTGTCGTAGACAGCGGGGGTGGTTTGCAGGAACGGGATCCGGTAACCCTTCTTTAAGATGTCCACGGATTTGTCCGCACCTCTCTTCTTCCCAGGCTTGCGCAAAAAGCTGAAGCCTGGCTCCTCCAACCGGTGACTGAAGGACTTCTGCTTCACTTCTTGTTCTTGGCCAGCGCCGTGGCTCTGCCTCTGGAAGTGCCTCTTCCTCGAGGGGCTGGTCTCGAGAAGAACTACCTCGAAACGGGCTTCGATTTCTTGATAATCGAAACTCCCGAGGACGAAGGAACCGCAGTCTCCTTGAAGATTGTGCGAGGAGATCTTGCGTGGCCTTCTCCTGTAGACTGGTCGCAATGTCTTTTAACCATAGCCTGGGGGAAGAGATGATCCGAAAAAGGAGCGAAGAGCAAGTCTGCTTTCTGTGATGGAGAACAGATTTCGCTGTAAAATTGCAAAACAGGGATCTCTTCTTCAAGAGCCCTGTGCAAAAGTGAGCTGTAAGCTCCTCCGAACCATCTCTGACGGCCTTGTCCATGCACGACATTACGCTGACAGCTCCCCCAGACTAATCGAGTCGGAACTCCTAGACTTGGCATCCAGAAACTCCCAAACACCAATCTAGAAAATTGAAGACCTCTAACGTCCGAAAGAGGCCGCCTTTAAGGTGGTAGTCCATTTCCGTAGTTGACCATGAAACTTTCGAAGAGGACAGTGACGACCTCCTCGAGGCATCCACAATGCTGGCGAAGTCTCCTTGGGCTGACGAGGAAGTCTAATACCTACGTCTTCTCCCGTCTCGTACCAAATGCCAGCCTTCCACTAAGTCTCGAAGGTGGCAGGGCAAAAGAAGTCTTTCCCTGAGACTTCCTTTTCTCCATCCAGTCATGGACCTTACGAAGAGCCCTCTTAGTTGAAAGGGACTTCTTCATCCTGACGATGCCGAGACCTTGTTGATCTTGGACGAAGAAAGTTGAAGAGGAGAGCGAGGTAGCCTCCGGGTGAAACGTCTCTCCAAACTCTGATTGAAGAAGGCGGGTCAAAACCTGGTAGTCGGAAGAGACTGCCGCCAAAGGTTTCTCGTCATCCACTTCAACCGAAGCGTCACTAACCTCTGCTCCGACACAGATGAAGTTGGAGGCAAATAGGCTGGACCAAGACTATCTGGTCTAAGTTTCCACGAGGCGCGTTGCTGTGAAGTGGAAGGTAAAGCTGACTCATTAATAGGAGCTCCGGTCGAATCTCTAAGACCCGGAGCAAAACTTGCAAAGACTCATCACAAACAGGTGGGGGGCGACGAAACTCCCACAATCTTCGTCCACCCGAGCGTCCGCTGCGCACACCTGGCGTCCACTGGCGCACACTGGCGTCCACTGGCGCATACCTGGCGTCCACTGGCGCACGCCTGGCTGCAACTAGCGCGGGATTGGCGTCCACTCGCGCGCTGCTGGCGTCCGCTGGAGCACGCTTGGCGTCCACTGGCGTGCGAATGACATTAACTAAGGCGCGCTTAACATCTCGTGCGCGCTCTGCTTCCGCTGGAGCACTCTTAGATGCAACTGGCGTTCGCTTGGCTTCTGACCGAGCGTCAGGAACAAAGTGAACTTGCACCGAAGCGTTCACGCAAGTATCAAGCTCTCGCACCGCAAGCTTACGAGCGGGTAATACCGCTTCATGCGCCGAGCGAGCAAAATCCTCTTCACGTTCTCCAGAGAGCCGCTGGGGAGTCGCACGAACTCTAGCAGGCGAAGAAAGTGGAGAGATAGACGAGCGAGGAGAGGGGGAGGGAGACCTTCTAGATCTCTTCACAGGAAGACGGTCATCCTTTCTCCTGGACGTGGTTGCGTCCCTTTCTTAGCAAGAGCATCAGCAAGCTGTTGCTGCAAAGAGCGCAGGATCTTCTCAGTAGGAAGAGGATTCCTTGTCAGGTGACGGGCTGATCCTGTGAGAAGGCGAGGGGCGAGGGGACGCCTTCTTCCTTCTCCCAGAAACTGCCGTAGAACGCGCTCGAGAGCGACTGGGGCGCTCCACAAAGTCATCATCCGATGACTCCTTACGCTTCTTCTGTGGCGGAAAGCAGCGAACACACTCTCAGGCGAAGATCGCCTCTCGAGAGCCAAAACTGGACGTGAAGCGTCACGATCACCAACGCTCCTTTTCAGCGGGCGTGAAATAGAATGCGAGCTCCACCCCTTGTGCGGGGGGGGAAGGCCTCTGAAGAAGAGAAACACTCTTTCAGGAGGCGTGCATGCGCACGCTCTTTGGCAGTTTGTGTAACGTCCACAGATACTGCCGAAGGCACGTCAGATCGGTGGGCGTTCCCCGTAACCCTCCTGCGGCTTTCGACATGCCCTCTCCCTGAAACCTGGGAGTCCGGCAGCGGTCCTAGGCCTAGCGGCGAATGGGGCCGATCTGACGCACCCTCCACCAACGAAGGAGCACTGTCTACTGCACTTTGCACCTTCACTTTTGCCTTCTAAGGCGAGCACTTTAGATTCTAAATTACGAATCGACTCTAAGATAAGTGTAAGGGTATTACCCTCTACAGACACTGCTTCGGGAGGCCCGAAGGCAACACTACAGGGTTAGGAGTAGTGATTAAAGGAGGGTTAGTAGGAGAAACATGAGCTTCCTGCCGTTTACCTGAAACGCTCCTGGGAGAGACCTCCTTAACCTATCCCGTTCAAGCTTACGCAGATAGGACTCATACGCTCTCCATCCAGAATCAGAAAGACACTCACATTCTTTGCAGCGACTTTCATACATGCAATCATGCTCTCTGCAACTCTTACACAAAGTATGAGGGTCTACTGATGCTTCAGTAGCCTACCTCGACAATCACTCCTGGTACAAAACCTGGCGCTAGCCGAACTAGAACCAGACATCTTATTTAAGAGAAATCAAGCCAAAATCAATCAAATCCACAATTAACGTGTGCCTAGCCACCGATCCAAAAGTCAAGATACCAAAAAAATCAAAAAGGGGTACTTATAGTAGCCAAGTTTCCTAAATTCAAGACGGAGGTGCTGACTGTGTTTACAACACCGGCGACAGAAAAATTATGAATAGAAAATGGGAATGATTCCTGATTACCCCCGCCTCCCAGCGGCGGGAATGGGTACTAACCACCTGACTCCCACTACGTGTGGTCGTAAGTTTTTTTTTAATTTCTGTCGGACTTCGGAAAATACAGCTATCTATATATCTGACAGGTAAGTTTCATGAACAAACTACATATTCATATATCTTTACTGAAGCTAACTTCAGACTTCAGTAATTATCTGGAAGCTATTTACCAATGTGAAACCACAGGCATGACAGAACACCATAGACAAGAGTGCAGCTGTCTCACTATCAGTGATAACTGGCAATGTATGTAATCGATGGGTGTGAATGCTCTGAGGGTGAAATCCCTAACCATGTGAGTTAGTATACTCAGTTCTTAACTGCTGGGCAATACAAGATTGTTAAAATTAGAGGAATAAGAGTAAAACACTCCTAGTGAAGCTATTTGCGGTACCATATCATAACTAAAGATTGAGAATAAAGGCAATAGCGAGTAAGTAAGATTAATTTGAGATAAATGTTAGTCACATTAATGGAAGAGAACTCAAACCTCTGCAAAAATGATAGGTTATAGAAATAGCTTCATACAATTAACCAGAGTTGACAATAAATCAGAAAATGAGATATTTTTAAGAGATAATACAATACAGTACGTACTAAAGTTGCAAAATGAGGGGTGACTGGAAAGGAAACAAGATTTTGAAATTAGAACAATGACAGGCACACAAGGCCATAGGAAAAGGATATTAGAACATATTATAAGGTCAATATTAAAGTCCTTTCACCCACAGGCTTATGATCTATCACTGAAACAGCCTTACCTTCCTATAAAAAAAAAAGCACCAATAAAACAAAAATAAGATGACACATCCAACATGTATGTCATGCTAGATAACTCAGATGAAAATAAAACAAAGGAGATGAAAATGGCTCAAGAATAAGCTAGAAATAAAAGTTATTTTTTTCTGTTTTCTGATTTGAACTACACTAGGTTTTACAACTGTCATTTTTTTAAGTCTTTGTAGATATGAGGAATACACTTTATCCAAAACTAGGCAGCTTTCCTTCAATTCCTGCTTGACACTTCTTGAATAATATAGGTAGTTGAGATGCAACTGACAGTCTCATATTTGCCTTCACAACTGCACTTTTTCAATTATATAGCTAAGCATTAAAAAAAAACCTACCCACAGGATATGATATTTAAATTATACACGCTTCAAGAATCAAGCACTGTCTATAATGATCAAGATATCACTGACTTGCATGTTCTTTTCACCCAGCAACGTAATCGATAACAGCAAAAGTGTGGCTTCTACAAAGCACTGGAGTTGGTACTACAGGTTCTTTATACTGTCCCTAAGTTAAATGGCTTTCTGCCTTTTACTTTCCCTCCAGTTCTCAATGTCCAACTTCTTTAACTTTACATTGCCCCAGTTTTTATCAGGAAGTCAAAACAAAATTCTTCTAGACAGCCTCTTGAGTCTAGGCATGAGCATAGATGGTCTCGTTCAACCACTTTTTTTTAATACAGTATGGTAACGACATTCTGATTAATTAAAAACCATTCAAAGCCCATACTTCCAAAATTAAAAGGACTTAGGATGAAGTGAAGGTTTACTATAGACTGAAACTTGAAGTTTGTTTGTTACAATGAGGGTGAAGGCATCCTAACATGGAAATAAAAATCTACAAAGAAACATCTATTAAAGCTAATAATACTAACAGGATTCATATTTACTTTCGAATGGCACCTAGAATTACAAAGAAACGGATACCTTTGCATAAATTATGTGCACAAAATCATAATACAGTACAACGATGTCCATGAGTTTTGAAGAATACACAGTAGACCAATCATTATCATTCCTAATAAAGTCTAAATGAAACAAAAATTCCTCTTGAAACAAAAGACTGCTATAACTGTTCTAAGATGAATTATTCTAAATTGTTTGAAAAATGGCAATATACCTGAAGGAAGCAGGAAGAATGATGTCGTGATCTTGGTCTCTGTAGTACTGTAGCTCAGCATCTGTATGACTTCGGACACGCGGGACTCCTCCAGCCCTCTTTTTCCCGCTTGATTTACTCCCCAAAGCATCTTGAGGCATTCTATACTAAAGTAAACCCTACAAACAAAACATAAAATTTAGAAGACTTCAAGTGCATACCATTATTATATACTCTAAGCAACTTATTCTACCTGTTTTTGAACTTCTGAGTGCCACTCACAGACTATACATATAAAAATAAAATAAATTTTTTATTAATTTGTATTTTTCATAGCTAACAAGCCACTCACAGACTCTATACATATAAGAATACATTTTTTTTTAATTTGTATTTTTCACAGCTAACAAACCTGAGGTCTTAACAGTAGGTCAAATCTTTTGGCACCAGCTGGAGACCGGTTAAAAACAAAAACTAACTGTAAATGCAAGGAATCTGATGCGTAGTTGAGGTGGAAGAGTCAGAGACTGCGCTAGAATCCAGTGACGCACCATCAGTCTTCCAACCCAGGATGAAACATAAGAGGGGTGGCTAGAGGTGGGCAGTCTATGTTAAGATCTTAGATTTGTTAGCTATGAAAAATACAAATCAATTTAAAATTTATCATTTGTTCATATGTGGAACAAACCATTAGTCTTAACATTAAGATAGGTTCACACTTGGAGGGAGGTATGAGAATCCTGAACCAACTGGAGGTTCGGCACACCTGATCATTCTTCTTAGAAATGAGAATTCATCAGAAGAGGACCTAAGCCTTTGAGATATTAGATATGTGGATATTTAACACTGTCCAATAGGTTTAAATACAATGAAACGTGTCCAGATTCACTGCATAACAAAAGTCAAAATAACTATCTGTTCAAGTAACAAACAATGTTAGCCACAAGAAACAGGTTTGTCACCACTCCTCACTCCCCTTGCTGGAGAGGAACTGAAGCTACTGAGAAGCAGATTGTGTTTTAAAGAACATAAAAAGTGATGTATAGTATAGCTGCAAGACTCATCTGCATCAAACCAGTTCCAGTGTATGATGTGTCTATTCTTCAAACTGCCTGTAGGTATGAAGATAGGAGAGAGGGGAAAGAAATGAGACCATCATCTCATTTATTCCCTACTCCTTACGATCATCTTGGGCAAGATACAAAGTGTCCCGCCAGGGCACCAGATGAGTTACACTTGTTAAACAGGGACCACTGGACCCCAGGAAAAAGTGTCCAAAGATCTGTGGGCAACATCCTTCAGGTAGAAAAAAGTGAAAGTGGTTTGATGCAGTCAGGAACCAGCATTCAAAATCCTATGAACAGATAAGTTCTTCTTAACGTCAGGAAGGAACCTATTCCTCTGGTGTCATGGGCTTCTGCATGCACCGAATTGGTGACAGAACTTGACAATGAGGAGTAGGCTTGCCTAATCACCCAAAAGGGTATTCTAGGACACCTCTTTCGTGGCCTGGCTTGTGTTAACATAAAGTCTACGACACCTAAGCTCCAAGTTACAACCCTCTCAGATAACAACACATTGCTTTGACGGGTCAAAGCATAAACTCTTGAACGTTGCTGATAACAAACTCCACACCATAAGGAATGGAAAAGGAGGCTAATCTGTTTCCCTGATCCATGAAAATCTGGGTCTTAACCACGAATTCCAGGGCAAATTTGAAAGCCAACCCCTTGAGGATTTATGTCATAAGCCTGACCATGGAGCTCTCCAACTTTTCCAAGGAAGCCAAGGTCAGAAGGAAACTAATTCCAAAGTCAGCTTCCTGTAAGACGATTGACGCATAGGCTCAAAGGAGCTCGAGTGAGACTACTCTGTACCAGAGTAAGGTCCCACATAGGAGGTCTGAGTTCCTAGGAGAAATACGACCACTCAAAGCTCTTGAACTGCATAAAGAATTCCCAGGGCAATGTGATGTCAACATCTT
Source organism: Macrobrachium nipponense (assembly GCF_015104395.2). Taxonomy (NCBI): domain Eukaryota; kingdom Metazoa; phylum Arthropoda; class Malacostraca; order Decapoda; family Palaemonidae; genus Macrobrachium; species Macrobrachium nipponense. The sequence goes on along the minus strand of NC_087200.1, from coordinate 14,935,904 downwards.
CAGATGAACTACATAATCACAAGCCAGCCCTGTAGGCCCTCACCAGTAAAAACAGAAAGAATTTCCTCTGTTCTGAAAATGATCCTGATCATTACCTTCAGAAAAGAAACTCTGAGTGGAGAGAAATCCCTTCGATGGCACCAATCACAGCAGATGGTTCATCTTGGATAAGGCTGACGAAGATCCTCTGAAGTAGCCTTTACGTCTCAGTCGCTTGCTCCACAGAAATTAGCTCTCGCTCGAAAGAGATACTGGACAGGCTCCAGACATGAAGAGATAAAGATCCTACTGATTGGTGATATCTCTCCACACAAGACTAGCGGAAAAGGTTGTGCTCAGGAGGAATCTCTCTTGGCCACTCAGCTTGGAGCCACAAGGAGCTATTAAGGTCATCCTAAAACTTTGGCACTCATTACAGTACGTACTCTGTTCAGGACATGATGGAACAGGCAGAACACTTGCTGGTCCATGGGCTGGAGGAGAGGGGTGGTGTTAGGCGGAAGATAAAGAACCTTGATAAACGAATACTCCACTAGGATATCTTCCTCGAGGCCAGGAGGGTGAGCAGGGGCATTGTCCAACACCAGCAGACATTTCAGAGGGAGGCGCTTCTCTTCCAAGAATTTCTTCATTGTCGGGCCAAAAATGTTATTGTTAGTATACAATAAGGTTTTGTACATACTTACCTGGCAGATATATACTTAGCTATACGTCTCTGACGTCACGACAGAATTCAAAACTCGCGGCACACGCGACAGGTAGGTCAGGTGATCTACCTTACCCGCCGCTGGGTGGCGGCTGTAAGAAACCAATCTCCCTTTCCAGCCAGAATTTTTCCTTCCACCGGTCTCCTGAGGGAGGCTGGGCGGGCCATCAATCGTATATATCTGCAGGTAAGTATGTACAAAACCTTATTGTATACTAACAATAACATTTTTGTACATGAACTTTCCTGTCAGATATATACTTAGCTGATTGACACCCTTGGTGGAGGGAAAGAGACAGCAATATAAATATGGAAAAAAGGGGAAAACAACACTAGTTGTAGGATGTAAATACAACCTTGGTTCTTACCTGTTTAGGCAGAAGACTTCGTAGTTACTGTCTATGAGTCTGCGTTGCCTTAAGAGCTTCAGCGAGGGCGTGACCTACAGCTGACAGACTCTTTGGGTCTATCAAAGGGATTTGGTTATCCGCTTACTTGATAGAATCCGAGCAGGATCTGTCAACGGGGATTCGCCCACTTATATGACAGAACCTAACCACTATCATTGCAAGGAGCTCAAACAAACCGATCACCTAACCAATCTAATCATTGTTAGACTACGAAATGAAAAAACATGCCTACCCGCATGTTCTTTCAAACAACCAAAAACTTACAACCTAACAGGGGAAAAAATATATACTACAAAGGATATGTCTCAGCTCCCTGCCCCAGCACCGAATCCGCCGATACGTACGGGCCTAACCCGAAGCACTTTTCATACGTAATTTTGAACGTCTCTCAGATAGTGGTTTGCAAAGACTGAGTTGCAACGCCAGAATGTTGCCTTCATAATATTACTCAGGGATATGTTTTTGTTAAAAGTCAATGACGTGGCAATAGCTCTTACCTCATGAGCTTTGACCTTAAGAACTTTGAATTGACTTTCATCACATATCGCATGCGCTTCTTTCACCAGGCTTCTGATAAAGAAAGAAAGCGCATTCTTCGAAAGAGTCCTCCTTGGATCTCTTACAGAGCACCAAAGGTTGACATCATTGCCCCTTAAGTTTTTTTCTTTCTCTGTAGATAGAATTTTTAAACTTCGTACTGGCAAAGCGACCTCTCTGCTTCCTCGCCTACTAATGCAGACAAGCCTTGTACTGCAAAGCTCCTAGGCCAAGGATTTGCGGGTTCTCGTTCTTGGCCAAGAACGAAGGAAGGAACGAACAGATAGCTGCATCTCCTCTGAATCCCACATTTCCTTCTAGTGCATGGAGTTCACTAACCCTCTTTGCGGAAGCCAATGCCATGAGAAAAAATTGTCTTCTTCGTGAGGTCTCTAAACGAGGCAAGACTGAGGCGGTTCGAACTTATTGGACCTCAGGTAACGTAGCACTACATCCAGATTCCAACTCGGAATCCCTGGAGAAACCTCTTGGATGTTTCAAACGATCTTATTAGATCATGAAGGTCCTTATCTTCTGAAATGTTTAAGTTTTCTGTGCCTTAAACACTGCAGATAGCATGCTACGATAGCCTTTAATGGTTGATACCGCCAATCCACTTTCTTCCCTAAGGAAAAGTAAGAAGTCTGCTATTTGGGTCACAGAGGTACTGGAAGAGGAAAAGTGATGGTTCCTACACCATCGCCGAAAGACGTCCCACTTCGATTGGTAGACTCTAAGGGTAGAAGGCCTTCTTGCTGCTGCGATAGCCGTTGCAACTCTTGCAGAAAAGCCTCTCGTTCTGACCAAACTTTTGACAGTCTGAAGCCAGTCAGATCTAGAGCGGGGAGGTTTTTGTGATACCTCTCGAAGTGGGGTTGTCTGAGCAGATCGATCCTCTGTGGTAATGTTCTCGGAAGATCTACTAACCATTCCAGTACCTCTGTGAACCATACTTGTGCGGGCCAGAACGGGCTACCAGCGTCATCCTTGCTCGCCTCCGATTCTGCAAATTTCTTTAGAGTCCTCTCCCAGTATCTTGAATGGAGGAAAAGCAATACATGTCTAGACCCTTCCAATCTAGTAGAAACGCGTCTATCGACACTGCCCTCGGGTCCGATATCGGAGAGCAGTAGTTGGCTATCCTCGCATTCTTGGCTTGTGGCGAAAGAGGTCTATATGAGGCTTGCCCAAAGCTTCCACAGGTCCTGGCAAACATCCTCGTGAAGAGTCACTCTGCAGGCAGGACTTGATCTTTCCTGCTTAGGAGGTCTGCCTCTGACGTTCTTTTCTCCTGTACGAACCTGGTAAGGAGACAAATCTTCCTTTGCTCTGCCCAAAGCAGAAGTTCTTTTGCTGTCTCGTACAGGGAGAAAGAGTGAGTCCCCCCCTGCTTCCTGATGTAAAGCCAGGGCCGTGGTGTTGTCCGAGTTGATCTGTACTGCTGAAGCTAGGACGTGGGGCTCGAAAGCTTTCAAAGCTAGCCAAACCGCCATCAGCTCCTTCTTGTTGATGTGCCAGGTCACCTGTTCCTTCTTCCAGGTGCCTGACACTTCTCTTGAGCCGAGGCGTTGCTCCCCAACCTGTTTCCGAGGCGTCGGAATACAACACTTGGTTGGGGTTTCGGAATGTGAAGGGACATCCCTTCTGCAAACCTGCAGAGGGTTGGCCCACCAAGAGAGGTCCTTCTTGATTTCCCCTTGAGATCTCGAAGGAGAACTCTAGGTTTTGCGAAACGACACCTCCAGTTTCGATGTAGAAAGAACTGGAGAGGTCTGAGGTGCAACCTTCCTAGAGAAAGGAATTGCTCCAACGAGGAGAGTGTCCCCAACAAACTCATCCACTCCCTCGCTGTGCATACTTCTTTCTCTAGGAAGGCTTTGACTTTCTCTGACCCTCGGGCTATCCGTTCTGGAGACGGAAAAGCCCGAAAATCCAGAGAAGCCATCCGAATCCCCAGATAGATACGATCTTGACTGGGGATCAACTGAGACTTTTGAAAGTTCACCAAAAGTCCCAGAGAACTTGCCATGAAAGAGTCTTTTGTAGGTCCTCCAAACATCTTTTCTGCGACTTGGCTCTGATTAGCCAGTCCGTCTAAGTAAGGGACACTCTGACTCCCTCCAAATGTAGCCATCTTGCTACATTTTTCATTAGGCCTGTGAAGACCTGAGGGGCTGTTGAAAGGCCGAAGCACAAAGCCCTGAACTGGAATATCCTTCCTCCATCATGAACCTGAGGTATTCCTTGAAGAGGATGGATAGGCACATGGAAGTAAGCGTCCTGAAGATCTAGGGACACATCCAGTCCCTTGGCCGAAGGGCCGCCAACACTGAGGATGTCGTCTCCCAGGCGAACTTCCTCTTTTCTACAAAGAAATTCAGGGCGCTTACATCCAGAACCGGTCTCCATCCTCCTGAGGCTTTTGGAACTAGAAAAAGGCGGTTGTAAAAGCCCGCTGAGCAAGGGTCGCTCACTAGCTCTATAGCCTCTTTCTCGAACATTTGTTCCACTGCTTGTGTTAAAGCAAGGCTCATGATGGGATCCCACTGTACCTGGCCACCAACTCCCTCGGAGTCGTTGTCAACGGTGGTCTTTCCGTAAAGGGAATCAGATATCCTTTCCGGATAATCGAGAGAGGTTCCATGTCCGCTCCTCTCTTTGCCCAGGCTTCCGAGAATCTTAGAAGTCCTGGCACCTACTGGTGTTTGGAGGACTACTTCCCTACTTCTTAGCTCTGGCAGAGCGTGAGAAGGATCTACCTCTCTTGAAAGGTCTATTACCTCTCGAGGTAGAGGCTCTAGAAGGAGGGCCCCCTCGAAAGGGCTCCTGTCTAGCTGGAGTCTCCTTCTTCGTCTTCGTCTGGAAGGAGGGTCCTAGGCTTTCCGTGCCGACTGCGCGAGCATGTCCTGAGTCGCCTTCGCAGAGATAGATCCTGAGATGTCCTGTATTATCTTCTTCGGAAATAGCAGAGGCGAGAGCTGCGAATACAGAAGAGAGGCTCTTTGGGCATGCGAAACAGACTTAGTCAGAAAAGAGCAGAAGACTGATCTCTTCTTAAGGATCCCTGCTCCAAACAGGAGGCTATTTCGCTCGATCCATCTCTAACTGCTTTATCAATGCACGTTAGAACACTGTTGAGATCTTCTGGCGAAATAGCATCCGGGTTCTGAGTCTTCTTAGCCAAAGACCCCCAAAGACCAGTCAAGGAAGTTGAAGACTTCCAAGACTCTAACATTCCCTTCAGCAGGTGGTCAAGCTCGTTCATAGCCCAGGTAGTCTTAGCAGACAAAAGAGCAGCGTCGTGCTGCATCTACCAGAGAAGAGAAGTCCGCATCCGCCGATGAAGGAAGACCAGGCCTAGGGGTTCTCCAGACTCGTACCAAAATCCCAGTCTGCCCGTAAAGCTTGGGAAGGAGGGAAAGAAAAAACACAGTCTTCCCTTTCTCTTCCTTAGGAAGCAGCCAATCATCCAGCAAAATTCTCAATAGCCTTCTTCATTGAGATGGTTGGCTTCATCCTCACACAAGAGGAAACTTTCGTCTCTTCGAAGTCGAGTAATAAAGAGAAGGAGATACGGAGGAGCGACGGGAGTAAGGGAGTCTCCAAACTCTTGAAGAAGGAGGTCTGTAAGGATCTTATAGGACGAAACTGACGAGTCCTTCACCAAATCCTCTTCTGAAGGTTTCAACTTCATCCACTGAAGAACCCTCCGCTTCTTATGAGGGCAGTTAGCCTTCTCTAAAGAAGTGCGCCTGTCCAGAGAGTGTCTAGTAGCAGACTGGCGCCTATCAGGGGAAGCCAAAGTTTCTGGGAGAGCTCCTCTCGAATGAGTCCTTCCTACTCTGATGAGTGCGTGCTCTTTGATCCTTAATCCTACTCCTAGAATTCCGGGCTTCCAAAGGGGACGCCTGCTAGGAGAGGAGAGCCTACTATGCTCAAGGCGCTTCTCAGGATCCATGCGCCTGTTCAAAGGAGAGCGGCTGCCAGGCGAGCTGCGCCTACCATGAGGCGAACGCCTACTAGGCTCTTGGCGCCTACTTACAGGAGAGCGAAGCCCTGGAGAAGGTCGCCTACTAGGAGACCGGCGTCTACCATGCTCCACAAACTTTCGATCCAGACTTGTGTGTCTCTTCAAAGGTAGTCTCCCAGAAGAGACATATCTTTCAGGCTCTACACGCCTGTCCCTGAACAGAGCGGCTAAAAGGAGAGCCGCGCCTATCCTCCGCACCACGCTTGGGAGCGGAAGAGCGTCTACTTGGGGGAGTAGCGCCTACTAGGCTCAAGGCGCCTAACAAAAGGCGAGATCCTGTCTCTTGACGAATCCATCAAAGAGTAGGCTCTCTTATCCGGAGAATGAAGGATCTTCGGAAATGAGCGAGAAGCCGACGACGACTGTACGCCTGTCCTTTCCGACGACGTCCTTGTCTTTTAGACGAAACGCCTAACTAGGCGCTAGATCCCTTCCTACTGGAGAGATGTAGTCACCAGGAGAAAGCTTCTTGGGCGATTGACCGCCTGGAAGACGACAAGCGCCTGCCGAGGGAAGAACGCCCCTCCTTCCATCCGCTGATACAGGAGAGAGAACCGACTCTGACTGAGACGGTAACACAGGCGAAGGAATCCTAGACTTCTTGACAGGGTAGAGAGACGTCTTTCCGACGCGTTCCTCCTGCCAAGGAGCCCGCCAGCGCCGAAATCTGCGCTTGCAGTCCAGCAAGAATTCGAGCTGGAGATCTTGCAAAATCCTCCACCGGAGAAGAGGCTCGAAGCCTACTATGAGGCGAGAACTCCTGCTCCCTCCTGGGTTTCTTGATCTCTACTTCCGGCTCTTCTGGAAAAACTTCCGGGCTGGAAGGAAAGGCGCCAGGAGCCTTCCAGGCTCTCTTCAGCGGTCGCGAAGAATCCGAGGCGCTCCATCCCATCTTCTAGGCGAAGGTGAGGAAGAAGAGAAAAAGCATTGGCGCAATACCTCCTTCTTCGCGCGAACAAGGGCAGCCTGGGTACGAGCATCAGGATCTACGAGGGGACGCCTGATCGGTGGGAGTTCTCCCTAACCTTCCTGCGGCTGTTGACTTTCCTCCTCCACTGGGACTGGGAGTCTGGAAGAGGTCTAGGCCTGGAAGCATTAAGGAGCCGATCAGACTGCACCCTCCACTGCACTGGGGTCACTGCACACTTCACCTTCACTACTCTTTACCTTGCAACGAACGAATCTTCTTTCCATGCTTAAGGATCGTGGCTTCTCATGGTTTGCCACTTCCGTAGTCGTATCCTTAGGTTCGAAGCAGGGCGCAGGAGCTGAAACTGGAGAAGGTTCTAATGCTACAACAGGATTTTCTTCTACCTCGCTAATACGAGACTTACTAGAACTCCTAGACGAAGCCTTTCTCACCTGTCTTTCTCTAACTTCCTCAAGTAGGAAGAAAGAGCCTTCCATTCACCCTCATCCAACTTCTCACACTCATTACACGGGTTAACAAAAGAACATTCTTTCCCTCTACATTTAAAGCAAACTGTGTGAGGATCTACCGTAGCTTTCGGTAGTCTCACCTTGCGTTCATCCATAGAGCACACCCTAAACATAGAAGATTTCTTAACCTCTCCTAACTCAGGACATCTCGAAATCAAAGAAAAATCCAAATCAATATCCAAAAACAATCCACAAATGCGTATGCCAAGCCAACAGATCAGGTACTTCACCGAAAGTCAGTCCAAATAAATCCACGGCAACGAGAATCGAATAAAGCTGTCAGGAGGTAACAACCACAGGTGTAGTCGTCACTGGCGACAGAAAAATTCTGGCTGGAAAGGGAGATTGGTTCTTACAGCCGCCACCCAGCGGCGGGTAAGGTAGATCACCTGACCTACCTGTCGCGTGTGCCGCGAGTTTTTGAATTCTGTCATGACGTCAAGAGACGTATAGCTAAGTATATATCTGACAGGAAAGTTCATGTACAAAACAGAGATTTACCCACTCCGTGAACAAAAGTCTCATTACCCAGGCTTTCGCATTAGCCCTCCACATCACTGGAAGCTTCTCCTTAAGCACTTTGTGGGCCTTGAAGGCTCGAGGAGTCTCCAAATGATACACAAGTAGGGGCTTCACCTTGCAATCCCCACTGGCGTTCAAACAAAGTGCGAACGTAAGCCTGTCTTTCATAGGCTTATGCCCGGGTAGCTTCTTCTCTTCCTACGTGATGTATGTCCGACGAGGCATTTTTTTCCAAAAAAGGCCAGTCTCATCACAGTTGAAGACTTGCTGAGAACTGTAGCCTTCATTGATCGTCATCTCGTCGAACGTCTTAATAAGGGACTTCGGCCGCTTTCGTGTCTGAGCTGGCCACCTCCACATGCCGCACCACCGAATGGATGCCAGTCCATTTACGGAATTTTTCGAACCACCCATGAGAAGCCTTGAACTCTGGGGTTGGCGTCGATGTCCCTTCTCCATCGTCTTCGGCCTGGGCGATCAAATCGATGAAAATAGCGCTGGCCTTGTGGCAGATTGCCGTCTCCATTATCGTATCGCCAGCGATTTCTGTCTTTTATCCAGTCAAGAAGCAGCCTTTCCATTTCATCGTGCATGTGGCTCCTCTTGCTGGACAAAATAGTCACGCCCTTGGAAGGTGTTGCTGCTTTGATGACATCCTTCTGCTTAAGGATGGTGCCTATTGTCGACGAGATTTCGGCCGTATTCCTTGGTGATCACACTCAATCGCACACCAGCTTCATACTTTTTAATTATCTCCATCTTCATCTCCAAAGAAAGCATCCTCTTCTTTCCGTGGAACTTCAACTTTCTTGGGACCCATGACTATGTATATACTGTACGTAATTATGTTACGTAGTATACGTATGTAGTAAAGTTCTCACACAACACGATAAAGTATAATGCAATGAAATCACTTAACAAATTTACGTTAATAAACGAAATCGTACAGAACGAACGAATTCCGCGTGCTTACGATACCGATGATGCTGCGAAGTGGCCGAAAAAGCACACCGCTATGTAGATGCATGATAGGATCATGGGAGAGATGCTGACCAATAGGAGAGAAGGATCTTATGGCAGTGACTAGCATCAGGAACCAATGGGAGAGCGGGAGGATGGTGGTGAGTCTACTCAGTTGGCGGCGCGCGAGTTTTAAAATTGTTATTGGTGGTCCAGGCAAATCTCGGACTTTACAGCAACAACCTTTCGTATCTTGAACAATTTTCGTATGTAGAGCCACAAAAATCTTCGTATTAGCTTTAGTACCTCGAGTTTTTTGTAAGTTGAGCCTTTCGTATCTCGAGGTACCACTGTAATCCCAATTGGCATGCTAGATTCAATGTCTTCTGTAGATCCTCTATGCACTTGGATCTTGAGGAGGAGCGAAGGAGCCAGTCATCGAGATAATTGATTGATTGATTGATACTATATTAATCTAGCATCGTGACAACTAGGTCATTGATGCCGAACTATATATAAAAATAAAAGACCCTTATAAATTTTAAAATAATAATTTAAATTTTAACAGAATTATTTTAAAATTTAAAATATGATAAAAGATACTGGGCAAGTTAATAAATAAAATATAAAAATAACTTAATTATAATAAAAAATTATTGACGAAAATTTCTTTTTTTTTTTTTTTTTTTTTTTTAACATACATACAATACATATACACACCCAATACCATACATCTACCATAAACATACGTACAATGCACACCTCGCATACATCACACACAAATTTCAATAAGAATAAAAGCCAAGGGACGCGCACAAGCATTACAGTTTTTATCTAAAATACCCATAGTTAAAAAGAAACATCCAAACAAGCCAGTCATGTTGTTAAAAAATTCCCATTTTGCTCCTAAAACTTTTTTGGAACTTCAAAACCCTTAAAAACATTATTCCTTCCTTTCCATAGTATAGATTATTGATTGCGCTGTTCCACCAAAACTGGGGGCACCCTCAACCAGCAAAGTGCATAACAGTCAGGGTGGAACTAGGCAATCCTTCACAGTATGGTTCGTGATCACGACTCAATCAAGTAGGAATGTGTCCAGCCTAGTATGTCCAATACGCAGGCGAGGCTACAGAGCTGTTTTTTTCAAAACCTTTCTGGGCATTAAAATCGTACTTGCCAAGGATTGATTGCAGGTGCAAATTGTTTCTCATTTTTTACATTTGTAGTTTATATTTGACCAAATATTTTCTGCCAAAGTACTTTCATGCCTTCCTCGTCTAATTGGAGTATGATAAATCTCCTGCACACGGCAGCCTTGAAATGATCTGGGCCCTCAATGACGAGAAACATCCTCCTTGGCAATTGCATCATCGCGTTCATTTCCAGATATTTCCAACGTGGTGCGTGGAACCCAACAAAATTCATTTAAAATTAAAACCCCTCCGCTTTAGCTAAAAAATAACCCATTCCCAGGAATACTTAAAACCTATCTTGGCTGTTTTGGAATTAAAAAATCTTTTCAGGGTGCCTCTAGAGCGCGGTTTCTAGAGTCACAGTACACAATAAAATTCTTATCATTAACTTTTTAAAACGTTCTTTGGGAAAACAGTATTTAAATTCCATATAACTTCTGCAAGTAAATGCATGATGCATTACTTGAAAGCCTTCCACTACGCTCAAAAGGACGGAAAAACTATGCCAAAACCAGCGCCAACTGCATGTGGTTTTGGATCCATCCAGGTAAAAACTGGGATAAAAATTTGTGCTGTTTGTGACATATGAATCTAAAAAGGCTTTAATAACGTAATATTTTATCAGAGACATTCTTTTTTGGTTGATTGAAGTAGGTTACAAAACATTCTACTGCTGGGAATTTCCAACGGGGTGAGTTACCAGATGCCTTGACCGGTTAAGTACACATTTGTCTGGCAATGTTGTTCATGTCTTGGAGGGTTGATTTCAGTCTGAAGGGCAATATTGGAACGTTGGCTAATCTTTGGATGACTTTCATCAAAATAAAGCTATCAAATCTTCCATTTATCTTAGGGCGGGGGGGGGGGGGACTGGCATACTAAGGGATCCTGGGCAAGTCCTTGGAATACTGAACCAGCTTCGAGCCAGAAGAGTTCTGGTTAATGTAAAGGTCTAGGGGCATTTCCCCAGCATCTACCTAACATACTCCTCTATATGGGGAAAGGGTCCTAAAAGGCTTCCAGTATCAATCCTATTTCCAGTATGGGTGAAGTGGAGTCTAAAAATCTTGAGGCGACTTTGGGGTAAGCCGAAGGTTGTTAAAACTTTCACATCCATCATGTTAATTTTCATTGAATCAAAATCCACAGGCGTTTTATCCAATCAATTCAAATAACTGGAGGTCTATCTTGGCTCCCCAAGATGTACTTGACAAAAACTTTTCAAGATATCCAAGGATTTTCTTTCTGCACTTAGAAACCCTGAGATTTAGGTATATGGGAAGCCAGGTCCAAACCGAGTATCAAAAATCATTCCTAAAAACCATTTGTTTCGTTAACACAATATATTCTCTGGACCATTTACATTAAATAAATCTGGGATCTGCAATGTATGCCCTCTAATTCTACAGAAATGCATGGCTACAGTCTTTGATGAAGGAAAATCTGCAAACCATGCACTTCAGCCCATTTCCAATACCTTATTTAGTTACTTTTATTTGTAGATGGACGTTCTGCTACTGACATAAGTTGGCAGCTGCAAAAGATAAAGAAAAAGTCATCCACAAAGAGTGTGCTGCAATTAACATCAGCAGGTATTTGCTTTACTTTTATGTCATTTAATTTGCTTAGGCAAAAGTGTTTTTAACAAAACGAACTGATTAAAACACTTAACACACGTTGCCCTGAGGAAACCACCTTCTTCTTGTTTACAGACTTCAAGACAGAACTGCTCCTACTTTGTACTTGAAAAAATAACGATTTTTTTAAGAATAAGCTTTGAAAAAATGAAAAATAGCTAATTCTCCTCTTAAACCATATTCATGGACTACTTTCAGAATTCCATACCGCCACGTAGTATCATTAAAATACGCTTTTTCCAAGTCGAAGAAAACCCGTGATGAAATAAAGTTGGTGCTTAGAGGCAAAGGGCTTCACATATTGCAGGACTCCATTCTAACCAAGATATCAACAGTGGATCGCATACTGCGGGAAACCACATTGGGCCGGGATAAGGAAAAAGTTTCCTTCTCTCTAAAATACCACACTAAAACGAGCATTCACCATTTTCTCCAATTAGTTTAACAAACAAACAAGATGTTTTAGGGCAATTGGAGACGATAATTTCCTACGAAAGAAACTATCCTTTCCAGGCTTGACAAAAGGAAGGACTCTTGCTAGTTTCCCAAAACATAAAGGGTAGTAATGTTCTTTATAAATTCTGTTTATTCTAACTGGGGAGGATTAAATCTTTTAGTATTCTTGAGCAGCATGCTTGATCATCGAATATGAAATTTTCATCAGGGACCAGGAGCAGAGTTCTTTACCTGGTTTGAAACGAGAGCCCATTCAAATTCTCTCATAGTAAACATGGAATTGCTTATATGACTCCTCTTTATTTGTTTGTGAAATCAAGATAATAGCTGTTCCATTTTGCTTTCTGCTGGTTTGCATACGGTTTCTCATTCTCTTTTTCTTTTTAGATATTTTAGCAAAATGTAGGGCGCAAACTCATTTTGACACTACTTTTGGTCTGCCTACATTTTATGCCATTTATTTTTAAACACATGGTGGTTTGGCTAGGTACAAACTTTGTCCTGCTATTTTCCTTATGCTTCTTCCACACTCAATGTGATGGGAGTTTTGTCCAATTTATGGAAGAAATGAAGTTTTGTATCCAAGATTTTTCTTCGTGGGCAATTTTTAATTTTGTCAAACCTAAAACTTTGACCTAGCCTTACGAAATTGTCTACCATGATAATAGTTTACATTTCCGTACTTTTATACCTAGTAAAACCAAAGATTCTCATAGGTTCTATGGGGTTTCAATGCATTTTCTTTCTTTGACCCACCATGGAACTGGTCGGGCGCATTAAATAAGACCTGGATGTTTCTTGGAATTGACTTGAAGTCCAGCTGCAAATAAAGTAGTAATTAAACAATTCCATAGCATCCTGCAATGCATCCAAATTCATCTGCTGTAGCTTCCGATTGAAAACTATGCTCTTCAAAAATTTGCCCAGTCAGCCTTTTTCTTTTTACACTCCAACGGGGTAAATCTTGAAAGACATGGCGGACTTGAATCCAGTGCTTAAAACAATTGGCAAAGGTGATCAACTACCTATACCTATCATCGATCACGATGCTCTGCCAACTTAAAGTCCAAATAATGGCAATTCGGCAAACTACATACTTGGACAAGGTCTATGGCTGTTAAACGTACCCGGTCTGTTACATGGAAATGTGGGTTGGTTTCCAGGTTTGTTTAGAAACACCAACATTTTCACTTTCAATTAATGGATGAAACAGGGCAGTTTTCCTCTCTCATTCGTAATTAAATCCCCCCAATAAAGGATTTTCTTTCACTTCCATTCATATCACCTAGGATGATGAAAGGCAGGAGCGGAGTGTTCCTTGATGAGAGTTACAAAATCAGTTACTAGGGAAAGCTACATTTGGTGGAAGATTATACGGAACAAATTGGTATTTTATTTACGTGCCAGAAACACTTGTCCACTTGCAAACAGCTTTGCCAAAGAAGGAATTAACAGGAAAATGCTTGCTTGTGGGAGTATCATGGCGAACATATAACATTGCTTCCACCCCGGTTTCTAGTTGTTTTGATTTAGATGTGGAAATGGTAAGCAACATATTGCTTTAGGGCAAGGAATAAAATCACTGCTGAGGCATAGTCTCCTGCCAAAAGCTATACAAACAGGAGACAGCTCAAAAATTAACATTTTGAGCTACCTCCCATTTTAGCTTCTCAGGCCCCTTCTGACAATTCCACTTGAAGAAAATCTAATTTAAAAATTACTTGAGTTTAGAGGCCCTTGATAATAGGGCCCTTGTTTGAAATATTTTGTCTTCGTAGGGATTGTTGCAAGGAAATTTGGGTATTCCTAATGTTTAGTTTTTTCTTAGAGGGAGAACTGCCTGCCCCCACCCTGAGCCTCCTTTCTTTTTTGGGACTGGCATTGGCTAACCTGCATACAGGAAGCCAACTTCTGGTTCCTTGGTTGGCTGCCTCCGTAGCTGGTGTTCCAGGCTCCCTAAGAAAACAGCCATTTGCATCAGCTAAGGGGGCGGGACTCACCTCCCCACAACGGGCATTGCACATCCAGCAACAGGGACAGACGTAATTAAATTCCAAATTACTCCACACCAGTCAAAACTGATGCTGCTTCTAAAGAAATTGATTGCACCAGCCAAAGCTGATGCTGCCTCCAAATAGGTTGATGGCATCAGCCAAGGGCTTTTGGAAAAGCTGCCTCCAAAGAGGGCTGATGCCCAGCCAAAACTGATGCTGGCCTCCAAAAGAGGCCGGTTGCACCAGACAAAGCTGATGCTTTGCCATCCGAAAAGGCCCAGTGCTCCAAGCCAAAAGCTGCTGCTGCCTCCGAAGGGAGCTGGTGCACCAGCCAAAGCTGATTGCCTGCCTCTGGAAGAGGCCAGTGCTCCAAGCCAAAGCCTGATGCTGCCCTCCAAATAGGCCGGTGCACCAGCCAAAGCTCGATGCTAATTGAAGTTGTAGACATTTTATTTGAGCTTTACCCAAGTTGTTTTTGTTTTGCTTAGTAACTTTCTGTTAACATGGGATTCGTTTTTTGGAGTTTTTCCCAACCTGTTCTAAATTGAATTTGAAGCAGTATTTGAAATTAACTTTCCTCCTTCTCAACTTGTTGTCTATTTGGCAGCAACACTTGCAAAAGATACTCCTGGTCTTAATATTTATTTGTTCAGGTTAGCTATTCTTCTGGGCTTCTGCCAAAGTAAACTTTCTCAAGGACTCTAGTATATTTTGTTTCTTTTCTTTCTTTCTCAAAAAGGAAAACATCCACCACGCGTTCGAGGGGAGGAATGGTTGTGCTTCCCCACAATGAATGCATTTTGGTTCAAGCATGGCAATCACCATGTCAACTTCTCCACCAATTTTATTACAAATTGCAAGGGTTTTGTCCTTGCAACTTGGATCTACAAGGATCCAACTAATATGGCCCGTATTCCCTGACAGTTAAAAAAACCACTCACCTTGGGTCCTCGGGCACGTACTGTTTCATGTCACTTTATATCTGTACCCAAGCTGCTTTAATAAATTTGGTAACCTCAAAGAATTAAAGGTTAATACAACAACTGGTGGCATAGGACACAATGCCCCGTTTACGTTTCTTTTTCAGTCTTTCCACCTTCAATACCCCTGATCTTTAAAGTTTCATCTTCCAGTTCCTCTCTTCAGGATGAATCCATAAGGTGAGGAGCATATATTAATTCCTTTTGGTATGGATTGGAAGGTATCTGTGGTGGTTACATTCAACTCTTGAACTCCTCCCACAGTAAAACTCAGAGAATTTCAATTTCTCACTTTGTCTTTCTTACTGATCTAGTCTCTACTAAAAGCTTATTTCTACCATGTGGCAATATCCTTCGGTTCCCGCTCCCACAGCATTTTACAAATATCCCCTATGTACTTTCAAAAATATTCATAACTTTATCCGTCAAAATGTAATGGGTTAGATATTTATCCAAACTCATTAGGGAACACATCCTCCAGATTCTTCTAATGATTTTTCTTCCTAAAAACACAATTTTCTTCTCCCTTGATGGGGAGTATTATGGTGCCAAGTTGTAACCACACTGGATGGAATAGTCCTTGCTTCCCATGTCTGGTTCCGTGCAATGGTCATCAGGGATTTTTGGGGTTACCAAGTTCCTCATAGAATGATATGTAGCAAATTCGTCTAGGTTTTCCCCATACCCACCATGGAGGCCACATTTCGAGGATTGCAATTCCCCTTTACTTGGGGCACCCATAAGGGTACCAAACCTTAGAATATTACAACCCCACATCCAGTACCTGAGGTCATCAGTCCATCGAGAATCAGACCCAGCACTGAACTGCAGGGTTTTGAACATAAAAGTTTCCCCTCGACTCGAACACGTTGGGCTTACTCCAGTTCTAACGGGTGGAGTTTTTTTTTTTTGTTTTTTTTTTTTTTTTTTTTTTTTTTTTTTTTTTTTTTTTTTTTTTTTTTTTGTTTTTATTTTTTTTTTTTTTTTTTTTTTTTTTTTTTGGTTTTTTTTTTTTTTTTGTCCCCACTCCACCCTCCCTTCAACTCCAAGAGAAACAGTAAGAGCAAGTCCCAAAATTCATGCTAAGGTCATCAACAAAATCCATCCAGACAGAGGAAGGAAGAAAGAAATTGTGAAAATATCGGAGGTAGGTGAATACAGCAAGTACCAGGATTAGTCAGGATGCTCTTGAATTGAACCTTAGTGGTCATTGGCAGTACCTACCGGGAATGAACTAAATACCCCACCCCACCAACCTTGATCAATTTCTTCATTGCAACCACCGCAAGACCCCCCACTACAGCAAAGTTCCTGGTCACAAGGGGGGTGGTCATCGAAGATAAAGGTCTACGTTTTTATGCCCATAATGGTGTAGACCACTTGGAGAGGGGTGCAAGAACTCTGATGAATACTTGGGGTGCTGTAGAAAAGCCTGGAAGCACCAGGTGCCCTGAATTGGAATACCTTGTCCCTAGAAATCAACAAACGAGTATCAGATACTTATCCTGGACCTCTGGATGGACTGAAAACATGAAAAAGTATGCATCCTTGCATGTCCTATCATTACCATACCAATCCCTTTGGTTTGTTTCCATTTACTGAATTTGGTCATTTCTACAAAGAAATTCAGAGCGCTGATGTCTAAGACAGGTCTAACTCCTTGAAATACTTTAGGACAACAAACAGACGTCGTGAAAATCCTTTGGGATGTTACATCTTTCGGACCAATTCCATGGGCCTGTTTCTCTATCTCTACGAGAGCAGATGAGCTTCCTGAAGGACATGGGCTGCAAAAACGTCTTTGAGGCTTCATTGAGTTAGGGCTTTTCAAGTCGACGAGCGAGGAGGTAAGGGATGGTTTCTCCCTGAAGAATCGGATGGCATATCCCTTTGCTGATTCTGTTTCAAGTACCTACAGTTTTACACCACCCCCCACATCCTCTGGCATCCCACTGGCTCCCAAACCAGTAGGAAGTCTCACCCCTCACCTACGTTGCACAGAGGATATCTTCCTCAACTTCTAGGGTCGGTCTTAACTGCAGGTACTCCTTACTTAGTCCCTCCCTGCCCTTAAGATTCCTATGAGGGCCCGGGATTTGGAAGTTATTCCTCTGTTCCCCCACGAAAGGGCAGTTTGAGCCAGGGGAGATACTGTCCTCATGCTCTATGTAGTTGCAAAAGTACCTCCTTATGTTCCTCATGGTGTTTAGAAGATGTGCCCAGGAGGTTCTTGCATTAAACTTTTTTTCTGTAAACTCTTCAAATTATTTGCTCAAGAGTCAAAAGGGGGTGGAAACACGCGCTAGTCTTGGTCTAGTGGAGCGAAAAGCAGTGTACAACCTCTGAGAGGGCGTTTACTCATTTTGTGGCGTAAAATGGAACACCATAAACTCCCTCTTTTTAAGTAGACCTGGTCCGTAGAAATCGAGGGCCAGTTTTCTTGTGCAACTATCTAATGGTCTTCTTATCTTGGCATCCAAGTAAACTGAGGCCAATCTGGGAGGTAAAATTTCATCTTGAAGGTTCAGAACAGGTCCCATCTATCTTCTTTGCTTAAAGCTAAAAGCCCTATTTGTCCGCAGCCTTAGAAAGCTCATTACTTCTAATATTTCCAAGAACGGGACTTTGATAAGGTGTCCGCTAACTTTGAGGTAAAGAAAAGAATTAACTTTCCCCAGGAGGGCGATTAACAGATCCTCCTGGGACTGAATATCAATAAGGCTATGGTGGGCAGTTTCTTCCAGTGACATATGATGCTTGTCTCTGCAATCACTAACCAAGAAACGGAAGGCGGCACAGAAAGTTGTTTTTTGCCCCTAGTTCATGGCTTCTCAGTTAACCAAGGAGTTCAATCTTGAAGAAAGCACCTTCTTGAACAAAAAAGGACAATACCATCTTGGAGTAGGCCCGCTGTTCCTGAAGGTGGTCGGATCATAAATGCCAATCCCAGGGAAAGACAGGTTGTTCTGAGTAAATGGGGAAGGGTCGCAAAAGAGGAAATACCTGTAGTAAAAGACAAAAAAAATGATAATTGTAATGATACAATTAAGGTTTGGTTCATACTTACCTGGCAGATATTATATATAGCTGATAATTTCCGACCGGACCCGAACAGAATTTTAAAAACTTACGACACACGCAGTTGGGAAGTCAGGTGGGTTTAGTTACCCATTCCCGCCGCTGGGAGGCGGGCGGTTGGTTATCAGGAACCAATTCCCATTTTCCTATTCATTAATTTTTTATTTCCACTGTCCTCCCTTGAGGGGACGGTTGGGCATGTAATTGACTTTATATATATCTGCCAGGTAAGTATGAACCAACTTACTAATTGTATCATTACAATATCATTTTGTTTTCATTGCAACATTTACCTTGACCCAGATTATATATATAGCTGAATCCCACCTTTGGTTTTGGGTGGGTGGGAGAGGGAACAAGAATAGAGGATTTTAGGAAACAAATATACATGCATGATATTTGATATCTGGTTCCTTACCTCCGTTAGCATAAGCTGGCTTCGTGATTACTGCCCACGTTAAGTCTGCTTTGTGCTACTAGAGTTGCCAGCAAGGTAGAGACCTATGAAGCTGGTGGCACTCCAGATGGATCTTTGTCAACAGGGGCGAGACCAACGACGTGACTAGGAACCAATGAACCATACTAATGAGGGCACGAGACAAAAAAATACCCCAACCACCTGGCTTAGTTTACCCAAAGGTATCCCACTTAAACTAAGCTAATGGAAGGGAGACCCGCCCCCCAGGCGGTCCACCCCAACAACCATAAAACACAAGTTAAAAATAAAAAACCCCCCTAATCCCTAAAGGATAGGATGGAGTGTTTACCTCCATGCCCCAAAACAGTGTCTGCAGCAATTGTAATGGTCCGAGGGAGAAGCAATTGTTCGTATGTCGCTTTCACCTCCCGCAGGTTAGTTGTGAAGCGAACAAGCCGAATTGTGCTTCTCCAAAATGTGGGCAATTCAGAATATCTTTGAGCGCCAATATTTTTTGTGTGGAAACGCTACCGAAGTAGCAATAAGGCAATAGCTCTCGCCGATTCGTGAGCTTTCAACTTTTCAGAAGCTTCAAATCACTATCACTGCACTTATCATGAGCTTCTTTAATCGTATTGTCTGAATGAAGAACGCCAGTTGCGTTTTCTCGGACATAGGGAGGATCAGGCTTCCTCACTGAACACCACAAATTGTCCAGATTGAACCCTCTGCAAGCTTTAGTTCTCTGCAGATAGAAAACTTTAAGCCGGAAGCCCTGGAAGAAACGAGGAATCTCTCAACGTTTCATTTCCCACTATTTTCGACAACCCTTTGATTTCAAAGGTCCTCTCGGCCACGGTTGGAAAGGATTCTCGTTCTTTGCTAACGAACGTGGGACCTTAAAGAACAAATCGCGGCCTACTTGTCTGAAAAGAACCCAATCTGCTTGCTAAATGGCCATGAATTTCGCTTAACCCTCTTCCGCCGTCGCCAGAGCGGTTTAGGAAGATCGTTTTCCTTTTTCTTCGTCAGAATTCCTGATAGAAAAACTGAATGGAAGCGGTTCGAAGTGACTGCGACATCAAATATTTGAGCACCACATCCAAGTTCCAACGAGGTGTTACTTTAGGCTGGATGACCTCTTAGTTCTCAGAACGATCTAATTAATGAGATCAATGAATGCTTTCTTTTTATTAGTCAAATCGAGTCTCTGTGCCTGAAGACTACAGAAAGCACGCTCCTGTAGCCTTTAATAGTTGGAACAGCCAACTTCACTTCCTCTCTCAGATAAAGAAGGAAGTCAGCTATCTGGCTCACAGAGGGTGTGGTGGAGGAAATGCCCTTCTTCCTGCACCAGGATCTGAAGACAGCCCACTTCGATTGGTACAGAGCGATTGAGGAGGGCCTCCTTGCGGTGGCAATCGCCTTCGCCACAGGTCTTGAAAAACCCCTCGCTCTGGCCAACTTCTTGATAGTCTGAACGCAGTCAGACTCAGAGCGGGGAGGTTTTGTGGTACCTCTCGAAGTGGGGCTGTCTGAGTAGATCTTTCCTTAAGGGCAGAGTCCCTCGGAAAGTCTACCAGGAAGGACATCACCTCTGTGAACCAGTCGGCTGCCGGCCAGAAGGGGGCGATGAGTGTCATCCTCGCTCCTTCCGATGCCGTGAACTTCCTCATCACTTCCCCGAGGATCTTGAGCGGGGGAAAAGCGTATATGTCTAGACCCGACCAACTCCAAAAGTAGGGCGTCTACTGCGACTGCTCCGGTCCAGAACTGGGGAGCAAATAGAGTTGAAGTCTTTTCGTCCTGGAAGTTGCGGAGACACCACCTGCGGACAGCCCCACAGGTCCCACAGCGACTGGCAAACCTCTTGGTGAAGGGTCCACTCTGTCGGCAAAAGCTGTCCTCGTCGACTGAGAAGGTCCGCTCGAACATTTTGTACTCCTGACACGAACCTTGTCAGGATAGTGACTTCTTGCGCTTTCGCCCATAAAAGGAGTTCCTTTGCGATGGCAAACAGAGAAGGCGAGTGAGTTCCCCCTTGATTTCTTAGGTATGCCAGTGCTGTGGTGTTGTCCGAGTTGATCTGAATGACTTGCCGGATACTTCTTCCTGGAAGAAACCTGAGAAGCCAGGTAAATCGCTGACAGCTCTTTCCAGATTGATGTGCCAGGACCCTGTTCCCCTCTCCAGGTGGCCCGACACTTCTTCCCTCCTAGTGTTGCTCCCCAACCCGTGGACGACGCGTCGGAAAACAACACTAGGTCGGGGTTCGAAAGTTTGAGGGAGAGCCCTTCTGCGAGCTTCCGTGGATCTGACCACCAACTTAGGTGATCCTTCACCTCTACTCGTTAAACACAAGATCGCCTCCAGATCTTGTTTGTTCTTCCAACTGTTGGCTAGGAAGAATTGAAGAGGTCTGAGGTGCAGCCTTCCCAGAGAAACAAACTTCTCCAGTGAGGAAATGGTCCCCAGCAAACTCATCCATTCCCTCACCGAGCATGTTTCCTTCCCCAGAAAGGTCGCCACTTTTTCCAAGCATTGAAGTTGTCGCCCCTGGACGGAAAAGCCCGAAAAGCTACTGAGTCCATCTGAATCCCCAGATAGACTAAAGATTGAGAAGGAGTCAAATGCAACTTTTCGAGGTTTACCAGAAGCCCCAGGGACTTCGCTAACGTCATGGTCATGTGCAGGTCCTCCAGACACCGGGGTCCCCGCGATGAAGCTCGAATAAGCCAGTCGTCTAGGTAGAGAGAGATCCTTATATTCTCCAGATGAAGCAGCCTTGCCACGTTCTTCATCAGAATGGTGAAAAACATCAGCGCTGTGGTCAGACCGAAGCAAAGCGCCCTGAATTGGAATACCTTCCCCTTCAGGACAAATCGCAGGTATTTCCTTGATTGGGGATGGATGGGGACGTGAAAATACGCGTCTTGGAGGTCTAGTGAGACCATCCAATCCCCCGGTCTCAAAGCTGACAGCACCGATTGAGGCGTCTCCATCTTGAATTTCTTCTTTATAACGAAGAGATTTAGGCTGCTGACATCGAGGACGGGTCGCCACCCCCCCGAATGTTTCGGCACCAGGAACAGACGGTTGTAAAATCCTGGAGATTCTAGGTCGAAGACCTGTTCTACCGCTTGCTTCTCGATCATTTGCTCCAGCAGATCGAAAAGCACTTTCTGTTTCTCTCCTCGATAAGAGGGAGAACAAATCCTTTGGTGTTGAGGATAGCGGGGGTGACTTCAAGAACGGGATCCTGTAACCTTTCCTCACAACATCTAGCGACCAAGGGTCGGCATCTCTCTCTTCCCAGGCTTTCGCGAACCGAAGAAGCCTGGCTCCTACCGGCGTCTGAAGGACTTCCAAATCACTTCCTACTCTTTGACGGAGCAGGGGTTTTTCCTCTGGAAGAGCCTCTTCCTCGGGAGGCTGTTTTCGAGGAACATCCAGCACGAAAGGGCTTCGGTTTCTTGGTAAACGAAACCCCAGCAGAATGAAGCAGCTGCTGGCCTTCTAGAAGACTGAGCCAGAAGATCTTGCGTTGCCTTCTCCTGAAGGCTTGATGCTATGTCCTTAACCATAGTCTGGGGAAGAGATGGTCTGAAAACGGAGCGAAAAGCAAGTCCGCCTTTTGCGCTGGAGAGACGGATTTGGCCGTGAAGTTACAGAAGAGTGCTCTCTTCTTGAGAAATCCCCGGCTAAAGTGCGTAGCCAACTCCTCAGAACCATCCCTGACGGCCTTGTCCATACAAGAAAGTACACTGGACAGCTCCCCCAGACTAATAGTATCAGAACTCCGTTGACCTGGCATCTAAAACTCCAAGACACCAGTCGAGAAAGTTGAAGACCTCTAAAGTCCTGAAGAGGCCTTTTAGATGGAAGTCGAACTCGTTATGGGTTCCAAGTGACTTTTGATGAAGACAGAAGGGCTCTTCTGGAGGCGTCCACGATGCTCCCTGAAATCACCTTGAGCAGAGGCTGGTAGTTTAACACCTACGTCCTCTCCCGTCTCATACCACATGCCTCCTTTAACCGTGCAGAGTCTTGATGGCGGTAAAGCCAAAGAGGACTTTCCTGACGCTTTCCTCTTCTCCATCCACTCATGGACTTTCCGGAACGCTTGCTTCGTGGAAAAGCGACTTCTTCATTTTAACGAACCCCGATGCCTTCGATGCTTTAAAAGAAGAAAATTGAGAAGGGGGAGTACGAGGGGCTTCCGGTTAGAAAAGTTTCTCTAAACTCCGACTGTAGAAGACGCATCAAAACTTTATAGTCGATGAGACAGGAGCTGGTTGCTGTTCTTCCTCTGCTTCTACTAAATTATCGCTAACTCCTTCCTCAGAAACTGGAGAAGTAGGAGGAAACTCTGAAGAAAATGACGAACAGGAAGGGTTCCTTCATCCACCTGAACTTTGCGTTGGTTGAGGAACTGGTGTCCACCAGCGCGCGCTTGGCGTCCGAATCCACACGTTTGGCGCCGACAGGTGCGCCGCTCGACATCTACTAAAACACGCCTTGGCGTCCACTGCGCACACCGAGCGTCCACTAGTGCACGCTTGGCTTCCCACTGGTGCGTGCCGAGCGTCAGTCAGCGCGCGGCTGCCGCCCACTGGTGCACGTTTATCAACAACAGGTGCGCGTTTGGCGGCAACGGAAGCGCGCTCCACTTGCACAGAAGCGCGCTCCACGTCCACCACTCGCTTGCGAACATTCGAAGACTTGCGAGCGGGAGATATCTCATCCTGAGAGCGAGAAACGAACTTCTCACCTCCTCTAGAGAGCTGCTGGGGAGCAGAACGAACTCTAGGGGAGACTCGAACGAAGAGAGAGGCGAGCGAGGAGAAAGAGCAGGTCTTGACTTCTTCACAGGAAGCTTCTCATCCTTTCTACGACGCGGAAGAGACTCTCTAGAAGCAAGAGCGTCCTGAAGTTGCTGCTGCAGTGACTGAATCATCCTCTTGGTTGGCGAATCTTCCTGCTCCGGGGAGGGACTGATCCTGTGAGCAGGAGAGCGGCGAGGGGACGCCTCCTCCTCCTCCCAGGTACGGCCTGCCTCCCGAGCTCTAGAGCGGACTGTATCGCTCGCACGAACTAACCGAATCCAAGTCCGAAGACTCTCTACGCCTTTTCTGCGGCGGAAAAGCAGCGAACGCACTGTCAGGAGAAGATCGCAAATTCGGAGAACTAGGACGTGAAGCGTCAATATCACGCGCCGTCCTTTTCAGCGGACGGGAAGCACCGTGAGAACTCCACCCTTTACGTGGGGATGAAGCCTCCGATGACGAAAACACTCCTTGAGGAGACGTGCCCGTGCACGCTCCCTGGCAGTCTGGGGATTTTCATCAGTAACTGCCGAAGGCACGCCAGATCGGTGGGGTTCCTTGTAACCTTCCTTCGGCTTTCGACATGCTCCCTCCCCAGGTCCTGGGAGTCAAGCAGAGGTCCAGGCCTAGAGGCGAAACGAGGCCGATCTGACGCACCTCCACTACACAAGGGGTATCACTGCACTTCTGCACATCACTTTTGCTCTCAAGAGCCAACACTTTCGATTCTAAATTACGAATCGACTCCAAAATTAAGGACAAAGTATTACTCTCTACTGACACTGCTTCAGGCCCGGAGGCAACACTACAGGGTTTAGGAGCATAACAGAAGGAGGGTTAACAGGAGAAACATTAATTTCTTGCACACCTGAAACACTCCTGGAGGAAGACCTCCTTAACCTATCCTTTTCAAGTTTCCTAAGATAGGTATCATACGCCTTCCACTCAGAATCTGTTAATCTTTCACACTCCTTTGCAACGGCTTTCATACACACATTCATGCTCCCTGCAACTCTTACATACCGTATGTGGGGCCTCTACTGAAGCTTTCAGTAGCCTACCTCTACAATCAGTCCTAGAGCAAAATCTAGCGCTAGCTGTCTAAGACCCTGACATATTATCCAAGAGAAGTCCAAGCCAAAATCAAATCAATCCACTAATAACGTGTGCCTAGCCACCGATCCAAGTCAATTAATCCAAAAAAGAACCAAAAGGGATACTCAAGTAGCAAAAAGTTTCCAAATCCAGACGGAGGTGCTGTAAACAGATGTTCACAACACCGGCGACAGAAAAATTATGAATAGAAAATGGGAATGGTTCCTGATACCCGCCTCCAGCGGCGGGAATGGGTACTAACCACCTGACTCCCACTGCGTGTGTCGTAAGTTTTAAATTCTGTCGGTCGTCGGAAATTATCAGCTATATATATATCTGACAGGTAAGTTGCATGAACGAAATTAGAGGTTGGTTGCTCCCCTTCCCCATCATCTTCATCCGATGAAGCTAAAGAAACATCTAACACCTCCTGAGGATTCTGAGTAGTTGTTGAGGAATTCTGGAGTAGGTTCAGGATACTATCCAGTTGCTGTTTAATTTATAAGTCTCCTTCCTATTGTACCGATGATTGCAGGTGAGCAGACGCTGGATATCTGGGCCAAACTTCCACTGGTATATGTTCAACATACACTGCACGATTGGATACTGAACGCTCAGCAATCAGTTGTTCTAACACCGTCCTCTTCTGTAATACACCTGAACTCTACTGTTCAAGAACACAATAATCATATACTGGGTGGTGTTCAGCCACCTGGTGCTCGGATTCTATACATTTGGGCACTGGAGAATCTTCTATGCATTTGTAGACTGGTCATTTGATCTAAGAGGACTAGAGTGCTGGACACCTGCGCTTTACACTATCGGGCACTGAACACTTTTGCTTTATCCTCCAGGCGCTGGACACTCTGATATTGAGGGCTCTAACACTGCACACCTGTAAATGGGGTGCCCTGAATATTGTTGCTTGACTGTCAGGCATCGTATATCATACACTTGATGTTTGGAATACACAATGTGATCTGATACAGGTCGCTCAGACACTTTCGTGGGAGCCAAGCTAATTGGAAACTGGAGAGGGCTCTCCAAAAACTACAAGAGGGAAGAGGACTGCTCTCTCACTCTTTTGCATGTTCCCAAACAAAAGAGAATCATCTCTCTGGGTAGCAGGCCTTTTCAGTGGTCTGGAAACATTAGCAAAACATTTGCTATGTCCTGTAAAAACACCTTTCAAAAGTGTATGCACATCAATCCGGGCACCTTTCCACTGGCCACCTAATGAGTCCTGGGATACGCGTTCAACACGCTTGTTTGAGGAAGCAACTACCCATGGGCAAGCCCCACCAACCTCCCTTGGACTGCCAGTTTGATTCCTCCCTGGTGCGGGGGAGTTTAGCAGGGACCTTGGTCTAGGAGCGTCATTTAGGATGGATCATCACCTTCTCCACTGCACTTGCACCAAAACTATTCACCTTATCCATTAACACTTGGCAATGGTACTGGGTTCCAAAGAAAGGGAGCCAGGAATCGGAGTAGGGGGAAAAGTCGGAGAATTATTAACGAAAGAAAAGGAAGTCAAAGGTGTAACAGACATGGGAATATTCACTTCAATATTATCAATCCTAGATGAACTCAACTGACTAGAGGTCTTAGCCTCGGCTCTAGCTGCTGCTTTCTTCTGTCTCATTTCAGTTTCATTAAATAAGCATCCAACGCCTGCCATTTCCCCTTACCTCAATCTTTACACTCGTCGCAAGTCAGAGTAAAAGAACAAACTTGTCCTCTACGCACACCACACATAGAATGAGCATCATATTTACCAGATATCAATCTTGTTTTGTAGCCTTTGCTGCAAAACCTAACACTATAGGAACTGGAGTCTGACATAATCCAATTAAAAGTCAAATTCAGGAGTCAAAATCAGTAATAATCTAAGCTAATATAATTAGTGCTACCAAAGTAATAGAGTGCATCAACCAACCAGTGGAAAAACCACAACCCGGCGACCAAAAGTGGGCGGGGCAATCTACATACAGCCAAAACAAAAGTGCAACTAAGATTTCCATAATTTTTCAAATTTTCAGCTACCGTAGTGTTAGAAATTTATAGCTGTGTAATTACTTGGAAACTTACTTATATACAAGTTTTTTCATAGATATCCTGTCTTTAGTAGAAAAGGTGTTGGTCTGCCAACACTGTACACACAGGCTGATGGCTCAGGATGTATCTGGCTAACAGCTCAACATTTTGGCACAAAAACCAATTGTACACCTGACTTGCCAACCTGCACAAGGAGATGAAAATCAAAGACCCTTGCTAGTTGACATATACCACCATGGTCGTACTGTCACTCATCAACAAAACCAAGTTACCTAAAAACTGATGTCAAATCACTTGCACAACCAGAAGCCCAGCTCCTATTCTGAAAACATCAACCTTCTTCAATGTGTCTGAGAACCAAATTATCTCCATAAGAAGGAGTTCAGCAGAACTCGCACAGGGAAGTTCCTCTCATCAAATTACCTTTTAAGATTTTCCTTCATTTCCTAATTCAGGTGCACAGGCAATGTCAGAGGATTGAAGCAGTGAAGAAAGCACAAGTGGATCCACCTGTGAAGCATGAGTTTCTCCACAAACATGTGACCAAGATTGATTTGCCAAAGGTGGGCTGGTTATTCTTGTATGGAGAAACTGCCCTGCCACCTCCCAGAAGTTGCGACCAGTTTGGCCAGGGTAAGCATAAGTTTTTGGGGAGGCAAAACAGTGGCAAAAATCAGCCAAGGTATGTATGCAAGGAAATACGTACCACTTCTCTGTGATTTACGGCATCCAGATTCTTTTTAAGTGGGGTGAGGTCAAGTAGAATCCTGCACCCTATAGTCAGTGAGGTCAAGTTTTGGAAGCTTAGGTTAGAATACACCTCAACAGAATTTCAATTTAAGATTTACAGCCCCCTTAGCTAAGTTGGGGGAGGGGGGATCCAGGAAGGAGAAAAGACTAGACCCTCCTCTGTGGGATCAGATAAAATCCCATGCTATATGTTAGATGCTATCACTGAAAATCAAGCTAGTAGGCATCCCTTATTTAACCAGTCTTTGCATTCTTTCATCCAAAACCCTGTTAGATTATTCCATCAAAATAATCATCCAAAACACATACAAATCTACACTGTCACAAAAACAATATAATACATTCACTTTTACTTGTAGATTTACCACCTCAAGCAAGACTGAATCTCTCCCAGCTCATATAGTGATCTGAAGAGTTGCCAATACAGTAGTGATATAAATGGTACTTGGAACAATTTTCCCACAAAATTTGTTCAAACTATATGGCACCAAATCTCGAACATATGTATGTTACCCATCCACAAGGGGTTAACAATGTCATGCCAAATGATTCACCTTTGGCAGGTCAAACATCCTATAACTCCTAAATTGTTGTTACTTAATGTGGTAATAATATTCAATGTAGTCTCAGCACAGCAAAGACAGCATGAACCGGAATAGGTACAGTAAAATACAGAATGGCTGGCCTCTACGGTAGCACGACTACCTTCCGAAAATACTTTAACATGTCCTGCAACGCAGGATAGACATTAGTCAAGAGCCAGTATCCATCGAAGCAACACTTTGAGACCTCTACCTTCCTCTCGAAGTAAGTTTTTTCTCCCAAGTCACAAATTAAGGCCATAATTTCCAATTTTTTTAACAAAGGTGGTCGCGTCATGTTAGAGGCCGGCCATTTAGTATTTTACTCTATAGAAGTCTGGTTTAAAAAGTGGACGGAGGCTGAAAATATCTAGAAACTTAGTCATGAGAACTTTCAAAGTTTTAACCGACTAGAAATGTCATTTCACCTCTATACTATATCAAATGGCAACAAAATGGATCATATAAGCACAATTTTCCCAAACTTACTACTTTTAACAGAAATATCCAGGGTCTGCGGGAGTCATTGAAAACGTCTACTGTGGACTTACAAAACTCCTGAAACCTTCGTACATTAATTTTTAAATGTCATTATTAGCCTAATCAATTATTGTGATATTCTTACTCCATATTATCAAATCAATGGCAAAAAAGCAAAAATCATCCTTCACTCAACTGTGCTATACCTGGGTAATTCACCACAGACAAAATCTAATTTTCTATTACTTAGATTAACCATTATAACTTCCTAGTGGGCTAGTTCACATTTCGCACCACCCCATAGATCAAATTCACCGTGGCCTGTGATGCCTAGCCTAGGCTATGATTTTTGTCCGATAAAAAATTAAAATAACCTTAAAGATGACCAAACCTTTTCACAAGTAATTTACCCCACCCATATTCCCCTGCTTTCCCATCGGGTATCCCTTACCGTAGGAAAGAGTTGTATGGCATACGTAATTTTCCTGGTGGTGTACCCCACCCAAAACTCCGTGTTCCCAACGGGTCCCCCCTACCGTAGGAGAGGTCAAGTTTAACTTACAAATTAACAAAAGGTTAATTAGCTATAGTACCTACATCCGGCCGACAATCAATGTGGTTAGCCTGGGGTACCTTAGCCCTACATCTAGTATAGGCTAGCCTAACAGACTGATTAGTTGGTACCCGATACCTTAAACCCCCAATTCGGTCATTCTTCTGCCATTTATGACCCTTACGTATATATAAATGTGACCTTCGAAGAATGCTGACCTAGCTTTAGTAGCTCCCTCGGGCTGGGTCAACCCTATACTACCTACTATATAATTATATAGGGCTACCTATCCCTATACCTTAATACATAAAATCGAAAAGGAAATGAAACTGATCAGTGATAAATGGCTGAAGTATCAAAAAAAAAAAAAAGATGAACGATCAGCAGAAATGTAAAAATGTTTTATATAGTTGAGAGCCGACGGACGATCGATAAAAGAGAGAAGAAAAATAAATACCTTCAGATGTTAAATGGAGACGATTTCCTCACGTCCTTGTTTACACTCAACACCTGATTCTACGACGGATACTCGGGGGTGGGGGGAGGGCCGAGGGGTGGCGTTCGGCCAATCAGAAAGAGAGTTCGCTGGGGATCTGCGTTCTGATTGGCTGGATGACTCTTGACCGCAAATGTCACACTGGGAATCGGTGTCATTCTCATAATACACTCTTCCTTTGGTCAAAAGTAGGGGTCAAATTGGTCATGAAATTGAGAATGCGTTACTCATTGAATTCTGATAAACGAAAATATGTCCATTAAACTGTAATATATATATATATATATATATATATATATATATATATATATATATATATATATATATATATATATATATATATATATATATATATATATATATATATATATATCGTCGAATTGGTCATAAAATTGTGAATACGGTACTCATTGTATTCTGATTAAACGAATATATATATATATATATATATATATATATATATATATATATATATATATATATATATATATATATATATATAAGAAAGAGAGAGAGAGAGAGAGAGAGAGAGAGTCACATTGGTTATGAAAATAATGAATTCGTTACTTATTGTATTCTGATAAAACGAAAATATGTCCATTAAACTGTAATATATTCCCGGTTTAGGATATATATATATATATATATATATATATATATATATATATATAATATATATATTATATCTATATATATATATATATAGTATATTATATATATATATATTATATATAGTGTATATAAAATTTATATATATAGATATATATATATATCATATATATATATATATATATATATATATAGGATATATATATATATATATATATATATATATGACTGGTAAAGGTGTTCTGTAACAACAGAATTCCATCTAATAAAAGGAGCCCATAAAAACACCAAAATGTAGAGAGAAAAGTACTATATTTCAGAGACTGCTGTCTCTCTCTTCAGGTATATGAATGAGAAAAGTTTACAGAAAAGGTGGTATTTATACCAAGAGATTCGTCCACAAGTAAGCCAATTTAGGTCACCCCCGCTGATAATCTTCCTTTAATCTTCTTAAGCGTTGGTTGAATGAACACTGCGTCGACGATGTCTGATGTCCAATTCCCTTTTGAGATGTTCATTACCTGCTTCTCTTTTATTAAGGCCGATTCCATCATTTGACTCTTGTACCGGCAGTTGCTGCTATAAATTACACGGTGACATATTCCAGTTTATTTCTGGTTATGTTCATTTATATGATTGAAAATAGCCGAGTTCTGTTGTCCATACCTAACTGACCGTTTGTGTTGTATTAATCTCTGGGGAAGTGATTTACCTGTAAATCCGATGTAAGATTGGTCACAATCATTCATGCATACCAAGAGACAGAAGGATCTTGTTCCAGAAAATCAGAAAGTGGAAAAAAGGTCTTGCAAAAGAAAAAAATGCATGGAAAGTTATAGAACTAAAAAGTAAGATAGAAAATGCAGAACAAAAGATTATACAATCAAAAGAAAATGAAAAACGGGACTTGGAAGAAAAAACCCTATTAAATATCAAGCAAAACCCCAAGCTATTATACTCATATGCGAAGAAGATGAATAAAAGAAGAATAGAAATAGGCCCTCTGAGAATTGAAGGGAGATTAACGAATGAAAAAAGGAAATTTGCAACATACTGGCAGAACGATATAAGAGAGAATTCACCCCTAGAAATGATAATGAAGATAATGATATAGTAGTAGGAAGAAAATAGTGAATATTTAGCTGACATAGATATTAATGAAGCTGATATTGTGCAGGCTATTAATGAAATTAAAAATGGAGCTGCTGCAGGGCCTGATGGAATTCCTGCTATTTTGTTAAAGAAAGTAGTTCATTCTATCGCAAAGCCACTTGCAATATTATTAAGACAAAGTGTAGATACAGGCAAGATTTATGATGAGCACAAATTAGCATATATTACCCCTACTTTCAAAAGTGGATCAAGACTAGAGGCAAGTAATTATAGGCCTGTGAGTCTAACATCACATATTATGAAAGTGTATGAAAGGGTAATGAAGAAAAATATTATGAAACATTTAATAAAAAATAATTTGTTTAATAAAGGACAACATGTTTCGTACCGGAAAAAGTACACAAACCCAACTGTTAGTCCACCGTGAGAACATATTCAAAAATATGAAAAGCGGAAATGAAACAGATGTGGTTTATTTAGACTTTGCAAAAGCTTTTGATAAAGTAGACCATAATATATTAGCGAAGAAAATTAGAAAACACAATATCGTGGATAAAGTAGGAAGATGGTTAAAAGAATTTTTACACAACAGAAAAAACAGATAGTTATTGCAAACGACGAGAAATCGGATGAAGTCAAGGTAATATCCGGTGTGCCGCAAGGTACGGTGTTAGCTGCAATACTGTTTGTTATTATGATTGAAGACATAGACAATAATGTGAAGGATTCGGTAGTGAGTAGTTTCGCAGATGACACAAGAATAAGTAGAGAAATTACTTGTGATGAAGATAGGAACGCTCTACAAAGAGACCTTAACAAAGTATATGATTGGGCAGAGGTAAATAGGATGGTATTTAACTCTGATAAATTTGAATCAATAAATTATGGAGACAGAGAAAGAAAGCTATATGCATATAAGGGACCTAATAATGAGACCCAATCACAAATAAGGAAGCAGTTAAAGACCTTGGTGTGATGATGAATAGGAACATGTTATGCAATGATCAAATAGCAACTCTGTTGGCAAAATGTAAAGCAAAAATGGGAATGTTGTTACGGCACTTCAAAACAAGAAAAGCTGAACACATGATTATGCTTTATAAAACATATGTTCGTAGTCCACTTGAATATTGCAATATGATATGGTACCCACACTATCAAAAGGATATTGCACAAATAGAGAGTGTACAAAGGTCCTTTACAGCTAGAATAGAAGAAGTTAAGGACCTAGACTACTGGGAAAAGACTACAATTCTTAAAATTATTATATAGTCTAGAAAGGAGAAGAGAACGCTACATGATAATTCAGGCATGGAAACAGATAGAAGGAATAGCAGAAAATATCATGGAACTAAAAATATCAGAAAGAGCAAGCAGAGGTAGATTAATAGTGCCCAAAACTATACCAGGAAAAATAAGGAAAGCACACAGGACATTAATCCACTACGCACCAGCATCGATAATGCAGCGTCTATTCAATGCGTTGCCAGCTCATCTGAGGAATATATCAGGAGTGAGCGTAGATGTGTTTAAGAATAAGCTCGACAAATATCTAAACTGCATCCCAGACCATCCAGATTGGAAGATGCAAAATATACCGGAAGATGTACTAGCAACTCTCTGGTAGACATTAGAGGTGCCTCACACTGAGGGACCTGGGGCAACCCGAACAAGATGTAAGGTCTGTAAGGTCTGTAAGGTCTGGGATCTCATATACCCCCGAGTCTTTGGGCGATGTCTTTTGTTGGACGTTAATCAGGGATTTGGCTAAGGTATTTGGGTAGGTAAATGCAAAAGGGTTGGATTTCCCAAGGGTGTGAGTTACTCTCTTAATCGTCTCCAGGTGGGGAATTTTTATTTTATTGTTGGGTGTGTTCTCTGGTCTTGTCTTAGGGGGTCGGTAGAAAATTATCGTTTTGCTTTTGAATTGCTTTCTCAATTATATGGTCAGGATACTTTAAAGATGAGAGTTGCTTGCGAATTAGTTCAAATTCTTTTTCCAGGAAAAGAAATCTGGGGAACAAATTCGTAAGGCTCTTAAGAATAGGTTGCTAGCTAGACTTATCTTGATAGTATTGTCATGATAGCTAAAGTAGTGAATATATGAAAGTGAGAACGTTGGTTTTCTGTATATGGTAAATTTGTATTCTGTCGTGTCTCTGATTATTAAAACATCAAGAAAAGGAATTTTGTTGTCTGTTTCCCATTCTACTTTAAGTTTGATGCTGGGCACTAATGCGTTTAATTTGAGAGGAATTCATTAAAATTACCCCACTTATTATCCCAAAAATGTTAGTATGTCATCCACGTATCTCATCCACAGCATGTTTTTTGGGTTTTATTGCATTTATTACTGTAGTTTCAAAGTATTCCATGTACAGATTGGCTAAAATAGGACTTAAAGGACTACCCATACTACACCCGAATTTTTGCTTGTAGAATGATTCCCCGAATGAAAATACGTTATTAGATGCACATATTCAACTAACTTTATTATTTTGTCAAGTGCCAAAGGGAAATGATCTGAATAGGGGGATAATTTTCCTTTAAAAACTGAAGAACGTCCTGTACTGGTACTTTTGTGAATAGGGAGTCTACGTCAAGGCTTAAAAGTTTTATGTTGTGAAGTGGTATATGTGCTTCTCTGAATTTGTGACAAAAGTCTTCCGAATGTTTGATGTGACTGGGAGAAAAAGTGCCTAAAAAAGGAGAAAGGAGGCCAGCTAACCATTTAGAAATTTTGTAATTGAAAGCTCCGGCGCATGAAACGATGGGTCTGAATGGAAGATTGTCTTTGTGAGTTTTGGGAAGACCATAAAAGTAAGGTAATTTAGGATTAATTACTTTAAATTTCTCTAATAGTTCAATACTCTTTTTGTCTTGGCCAATTAATCTTACTTTCCGAAAAAATTCTGTGGGAACGTTCTGGAGGGGATTTTTCGTCAGTTTTTCGTAAGTATTTGTGTCGCTAAGGAGCTGGTTGATTTTGTCGAGGTAGAAGTTAGTGCCCAGCATCAAATTTAAAGTAGAATGGGAAACAGACAACAAAATTCCTTTTCTTGATGTTTTAATAATCAGAGACACGACAGAATACAAATTTACCATATACAGAAAACCAACGTTCTCACTTTCATATATTCACTACTTTAGCTATCATGACAATACTATCAAGATAAGTCTAGCTAGCAACCTATTCTTAAGAGCCTTACGAATTTGTTCCCCAGATATCCTGGAAAAAGAATTTGAACTAATTCGCAAGCAACTCTCATCTTTAAAGTATCCTGACCATATAATTGAGAAAGCAATTCAAAAAGCAAACGTAATTTTCTACCGACCCCCTAAAGACAAGACCAGAGACACACCCAACAATAAAATAAAAATTCCCCACCTGGAGACGATTAAGAGAGTAACCTCACACCCTTGGGAAATCCAACCGTTTGCATTTACCTACCCAAATACCTTAGCCAAATCCCTGATTAACGTCCAACAAAAGACATCGCCCAAAGACTCGGGGGTATATGAGATCCCATGCCAGGACTGTGACCAATCTTACATCGGATTTACAGGTAAATCACTTCCCCAGAGATTAATACAACACAAACGGTCAGTTAGGTATGGACAACAGAACTTGGCTATTTTCAATCATATAAATGAACATAACCATAGAATAAACTGGAATATGTCACGTGTAATTTATAGCAGCAACTGCCGGTACAAGAGTCAAATGATGGAATCGGCCTTAATAAAAGAGAAGCAGGTATGAACATCTCAAAAGGGAATTGGACATCAGACATCGTCGACGCAGTGTTCATTCAACCAACGCTTAAGAAGATTAAAGGAAGATTATCAGCGGGGGTGACCTAAATTGGCTTACTTGTGGACGAATCTCTTGGTATAAATACCACCTTTTCTGTAAACTTTTCTCATTCAATATAGAAAGAGAGACAGCCAGTCTCTGAAATATAGTACTTTTCTCTCTACATTTTTGGTGTTTTTATGGGCTCCTTTTTATTAGATATATATATATATATATATATATATATATACTATATATATATATATATATATATATATATATAATATATATAGCTACCGCCAAACTGCAGATTTTTTCTCAGATATTATCACAAACAAAGAAACGATTATTTTGCCATAAAACAATACCAAAATTATTATAGTGAAAGATTAAACAATCAACACGGTACTATATGATTTAGATCTTTCTTGTGCCTTTGATTAATCTTAGAAAGACAGACTATTTAACTACAAATAAAGTCAAGTCATCTTTTGTCCTTTCTAGAATATATATCGGTAACAGAAGAAACAAACACCTGATGATTTTTTGATAGGGAACAGTGAATAGCTATATGATTTGGCAAGACCCTGCTGTCGATCTTGTCACATTGTTACTCTTCTACAACTCTACGATATTGGAGGCAGAAAACTAAACCTCCTCACGGCAGGAGACGAAGACGAAACAAAGATGCTTATATTTGTAACAGCCTTTATAGTTACTGGATATCATTTTCAGAGCACCTTTCAGAGCACCTTTAGTTACTGGATATTCTTTTCAGAGCACATTTTCTATTCTCAACTTCATATTACCTCAGTACCGGTTATATGGTCAAGTATATCATTTTCTTATACATATTCAGTGCAGGAACTAACTCCTGGAATGTGGAAAGACTGAAATAACTTGGCTTTAATAAGCACAATGACCTAGCAACAGCTGTGATAATTATAGCAAATCTATCATGAAACTGAACAATGATGAAATCCAAAATTGGCAAAAAAAAGGCTCTTATAATAATCCTCTCTCTCTCTTTAACACACACACACACATATATAATACACACACAACACACACACACACACACACACACACACACACACATATATATATATTATATATATAATATATATATGTATATATATATATATAGATATATATATATATATATATATATATATATATACACGCGTGTTTAATGGTTTCATAAAATCAGTATCATTAAAAATGGTCCTACGGAATTATCGCCTGTGTGATCGTATACCCTAATGGTTTGTTTAAACGTCTTCAAGAAATGCGATTGCAAAACTTCATATTTTGCGAATTCCCGTCACGTACTATTTGAATAACATCAAATCCACCCACGTACCCGCATGTAGATTAAAGCATACCTTATATGCGCCATTTGTAGCTAAAAAGAGAAATCACAGTGTGATGGTGAGAAAGAAACAAATAAACAAATTAAAATAGAACCTTATTTATCATTCTATTCACGGTAAATTGTGCGTTCATTCGGCGTATATATCGATTTGCATCACAAACATTATACGAATGAGTCTCTAACCACTAGAAATTTTCTTTATAGTCTACCTTATATCTCGTTTTCTATGATAGTGATTTATTTTATACATCGAATTATTGTGGACATTTTGTTATTGTCATTAGTATATACTTGTTCACTGGTGCAGATTTATCAAGATGAATGGCATAAGTGGAAATAGAGTTTAAAAAGTGTTTCTCTCCTTAAAGTTTGAGAGG
Organism: Macrobrachium nipponense; assembly: GCF_015104395.2. Classification (NCBI taxonomy): domain Eukaryota; kingdom Metazoa; phylum Arthropoda; class Malacostraca; order Decapoda; family Palaemonidae; genus Macrobrachium; species Macrobrachium nipponense. Next base: position 14,899,431 of record NC_087200.1, on the reverse strand, counting down.
GGGAAGTTTTAAAAAGATCCTACCTTCGCAAAATATAAACCATTTTTGTTTATATGCATAGTACCTTTCATTTTATATAGAACGGGACTGTATTAAATATTTTCTTCTTATAACAACAGCTTGGTTTTATTTTTCAGATTTCACGCCAAAAATAATTATTTTAGCATAAAAATTCGAACCTTGTATAAATTACACAGTTCATGAAAATAGAATCGAAATATCATTTCCGTTTTTTAGAGAATAATAATAACAATAATAATAATACGTTTCAATTGCAAATTCTTCACTAGTAACGAGTTATATACATCGCCTGCATGGTCTGTCCCTTTTAATGGTGTCTTTCAATGTAATAATTAATTTTGTTCTTTTTCAGTGCTCATTTAATTAATAAATGATCTCGTATCCATACCAGGAATCCTTACGCATTATAGGAAGTTTTTCCAACTTTGCGTTCCTCTGGACGATTGGTGGAGATGACCTTGGCTAAAAATCAATAAGCAAGGGCTAGGGGTCACTGGCCTTATACAGGCAACTATATAAGGACTGCGTGATGAAAGAAAGGAACCCTCTTTGGTGCATTAACACAACGAATCATCCAAGGATTCAGCTACATTCATGGATGAGCACATTTTAACTAGTGTCCAGTCTCGGGCACATGCATACTACCTATGCTATAGGAAGTTGAATTCAGAATCCCCAGATATTGAAAACAGGAAATTGTGACATAAGAATAGCGAATGAGTTTTGTAATAGTGCTTGATCTCGCTGATGATAATGATATAAAATTTTAACAGATATTGACCGGTGAAAATGGTAGCCTACTTATTTTTATAAGAATTATAGGCCTATACTAGCTTCTTCTTCTTGGTCTAGATTTGTTGAAATTTATTACCTAAATAAGAATAATGTCTGACTAGTTCAATTGTCTAAATTTTATGATCAGGAACCAAATTAAACTATTGTACATTACAGCTTAGTGTTTTATCTTAATATTGGCTGTGTTACCTAAGCGAATCTAAAATAACAACTAAATGGTAACGTATCGATATTTGGTATTAGTGTCCCCTAAAATTAGTTTCGTTTTCTGTTGTACGAATTTCCGTTTTTCTTTATACTAATTTTCCATAATTTTTATTTTATTTCATTACCATATAAAAATCTAATTAATATTCCTCTTTTAATGTGACTATGATATATGAAAGTGAATATGTTTTCTGCCTTTGCCAAAATGGAAAGTGTCAGTACGTTCGATTACAGTTTAATTGTGGTTTTTTAAAGAATTAATAATAAGAAAAGTTCGTTTAAATGGGGGAATTCCAAGGAATAAAGTTTTTTTTTTAATACATATGAATTCAATTTGGAAAGTCTTGTAGACCACGATTATTCTCGATATCGTTTCATTGTCATATCATGATTCGCAACTACATATTGAAACAAATTATGCTAGACTTACTACTTTCATATGCAATGTCAGTCTATTTGATTTCCAAATCTTAGTCAACATATACCCGTTCCTTTATTTACCTCGTTATATTTTAGCCCTGTACTGGGTATTGTTGTTCCTAACTGTTCGAAAGATTCACCGCTGTGCATATCTTCAACCCGTCCCCCCCCCCCACCCATTTTTTTTTTTTTAGTCTATCAAGTACCTGTCATACTCCAAATCTGGCCCCCAAAAAAGTTATAGGGACAGAGTACGCATAAAGGGATGAAATAACATTGGATGGAGGAAAGAGTAATGACGATAAATCTTAATCAATATAGAATATATGAGAAGGGCAAACAGCAAAGGTGATATATATGCATTACTTTGAAGCACGTATTTACTGCAAATTAATTGACAAGACTCCCATCAACATTAACTTTGTATCTGATTTGTTCATGAATAACAGTTATCTATAATTCTCAATGCAAAGCCTTCCATGTGTCGAAGATATGCCATCTAAATTCTCATATCAAGATGTATATGGACCCGTGAAATGGGAGTTTGAGAAATTAGTACCTCAATGAAAGATTGAGGTGTTAACGCCTCCAGCCGTGGTCGAGTGCCTTACCAAGAGATTGGATAGGGACAACAAAATCCTAAAGGAACAAGATGATACCCTCCAAAGTACCTTATTAGGAGTGGAGGCCTTTATATAATCACCCCTTGTCAGTGGACGCCCTTTCACAAGTGGGTTCTCGTTTTGCAGTACAGTAGGAGACATCATTTGCCTAAAGGCCTGTCCACACTAGGAAACATTGTTTGGCAACAAAGTTTGCAAACTGTTTGCAGACAGTTTCTTGGAAACTGCTTGGAAACTATTTGCAAGCAATGTTTCCTGTCCAGACCTAAGTTATCGTCAGGATACCTGTTGGTGCAGTAGCCTCTGTATTTGACTTGGCAGTGTTAACGCACTCGAGGAGGGATAAGAGAAAGAAAAAGAGATGGGTGAGGAAGTTTTTCGAAAGAGGAGTGTCACACACATACTACACATATGTACGCATGTATATAGGTACATGTGTACATAAATATACACATATGCATATCTACATGTCACTATGTACACGTAGTACATATGTAATTATGAATACAGACATAAATGCACACACTAGTGGATATATATATATATATATATATATATATATATATATATATATTATATATATCATATATATATATATATATATATATATATTATATATATAGCACGTATGTAGTAAATATATTTAAATATATGTATATGTGTGTATATATATATATATATATATATATATATATATATTTGATATATGATATATATATATATATATCTATATATATATATATATATATATATAGACAGGTACAAATGTTCTGCAACAACAGAATTCCATCTAATAAAAGGAGCCCATAAAAACACCAAAATATAGAGAGAAAAGTACTATATTTCTGAGACTGCTGTCTCTCTCTTCAGGTATATGAATGAGAAAAGTTTACAGAAAAGGTGGTATTTATACCAAGAGATCCGTCCACAAGTAAGCCAATTTAAGTCACCCCCGCTGATAATCTTCCTTTAATCTTCTTAAGCGTTGGTTGAATGAAAACTTCGTCGATCACATCTGAAATCCACGCTCCTTTTGAGATGTTCATTACCTGCTTCTCTTTTATTAAGGCCGATTCCATCATTTGACTCTTGTACCGGCAGTTGCTGCTATAAATTACACGTGACAAATTCCAGTTTATTCTATGGTTATGTTCATTTATATGGTTGAAAATAGCCAAGTTCTGTTGTCCATACCTAACTGACCATTTGTGTTGTATTAATCTTTAGGGAAATGATTTACCTGTAAATCCGATGTAAGATTGGTCACAGTCCTGGCATGGGATCTCATAGACCCCAGTGTCCTTGGGAGATGTCTTTTGTTGGACGTTAATCAGGGATTTGGCTAAGGTGCTTGGGTAGGTAAATGCAAAAGGGTTAGATTTTCCAAGGGTGTAGGTTACTCTCTTAATCGTGTCCAGGTGAGGAATTTTTATTTTATTGTTGGGTGTGTCTCTGGTTTTGTCTTTAGGGGGTCGGTAGAAAATTACGTTTGCTTTGTGAATTGCTTTCAAAATTATATGGTCAGGATACTTTAAAGACGAAAGTTGCTTGCGAATTAGTTCAAATTCTTTTTCCAGGAATTCTGGGGAACAAATTCGTAAGGCTCTTAAGAATAGGTTGCTAGCTACACCTATCTTGATAGTAATGTCATGATAGCTAAAGTAGTGAATAATCAGAGACACGACAGAATACAAATTTACCATATACAGAAAACCAACGTTCTCACTTTCATACATTCACTACTTTAGCTATCACGACATTACTATCAAGATAGGTGTAGCTAGCAACCTATTCTTAAGAGCCTTACGAATTTGTTCCCCAGAATTCCTGGAAAAAGAATTTGAACTAATTCGCAAGCAACTTTTGCCTTTAAAGTATCCTGACCATATAATTGAGAAAGCAATTCACAAAGCAAACATAATTTTCTACCGAGCCCCTAAAGACAAGACCAGAGACACTCCCAACAATAAAATAAAAATTCCTCACCTGGACACTATTAAGAGAGTAACCCACACCCTTGGAAAATCTAACCCTTTTGCATTTACCTACCCAAACACCTTAGCCAAATCCCTGATTAACGTCCAATAAAAGACATCTCCCAAGGACACTGGGGTCTATGAGATCCCATCCCAGGACTGTGACCAATCTTACATCATTTTACAGGAAAGTCACTTCCCCAGAGATTAATACAACACAAACGGTCAGTTAGGTATGGACAACAGAACTCGGCTATTTTCAACCATATAAATGAACATAACCATAGAATAAACTGGAATTTGTCACGTGTAATTTATAGCAGCAACTGCCGGTACAAGAGTCAAATGATGGAATCGACCTTCAAAAAAGAGAAGCAGGTAATGAACATCTCAAAAGGAGCGTGGATTTCAGATGTGATCGACGAGGTTTTCATTCAACCAACGCTTAAGAAGATTAAAGGAAGATTATCAGCGGGGGTGACCTAAATTGGCTTACTTGTGGACGGATCTCTTGGTATAAATACCACCTTTTCTGCAAACTTTTCTCATTCATATACCTGAAGAGAGAGACAGCAGTCTCTGAAATATAGTACTTTTCTCTCTATATTTTGGTGTTTTTATGGGCTCCTTTTATTATATATATATATATATATATATATATATATATATATATATATATATATATATATATATATATATATATACTACAAACATGGGCATCTTGGCCTATGGTGTAATTAATTTGAACTGCTTATGACGTAGCACTTTACCTCACTCAGTTTTGAGAAGGGGAATTGTTGGTGGAGCAGAGAATGGGTAAAACCATATATATGGGTACTACATTACGCCCACAGTGATTCCAAAGTATGTTCAACAGAATATCGACAATTCAAACCCCCAAATAGGAGGTTTGTATTTCATCATAAATATTTTTGCTGTTGTTATCACTTAATCACAACCACGGACCTAAAATACTCTAAGACCTCCCTCCATTTTTCATCTCCTTTCCCTTTATATCCGTCTATAGCTACATATTAGAAATATTGTACTGGGTTACAAATTAGCAATATGCTATGCAGATGTTTTGAACGCTGCAATCAAGGAGGAAATTCTTGTCTGTTCTCTGCTAACGGACATCGCCAAATAAATAGTATAAGTTATCAATAAAAGCTTCAATTGACCTTAGGTACTATATTTCGTTCCATTATCTGAAATTAACTTCTATTAACAAAAAAGAATTTTAACGTGGAAAGGATTTGTGGTACTGAACAGCTCCGGTGAATATGGGAAAATTTTCCCGTGAGTCTAATTAATAGGAGTTTAGAATAATTACAAAATATCCTTGGAATTGTAAGATTCTCTTGCATTTAGGCTGTAGCCTTTTGTTTTCCCTGACCCTTGTAACCATCTATTCTTTAGCCGTGAGGACTGCGCTCTTTCAAGCCTGGGCAAGGTAAAAAGACGGCATTAGAAGTGATTAATTAGTACTAAACATTGAAGTTTATAATAAGATTGCCTCACTCTCCACTCCTCCGTGTAACAATAGCCTATACATATTCCACCTCGCAGAAATACTGATGTTGATCGCCTCACAAGCCAGAGAGAGAGAGAGAGAGAGAGAGAGAGAGAGAGAGAGAGAGAGAGAGAGAGAGAGAGAGAATCACATGAACGAAGCATAACGAAAAAATAAAAACCTTTTGCCTCTCGTTTCGAAACGATCTCGATCTCCGAATTCTTTCGTCGTGGGGTCCCCAGGCGTCGTCGTAAAGGAACCACCCCAAAAGAAATAGGTCAGGTAGTGTTATCCATGGGTTGGCGTCTGGGGCGACTCTCTGTCCTGCTCATTGCTTGCTTGGGTGCTTGGAAGGAAGGTAAGTCTAGAGTCCGTTGCTCTTATAGCTATACATAGGGACGAATTTACGTGTAGATTTATCTTATTTGTTATTTTTTTGTTGTTCTCTTGTTATAATTTAGTCACCATGTTTGCTTTGAGATATTGCAACGTGGATTTTAGTTGTTTATGATAACTTTTAGATACGAGGAGTTCTATTCGTTTTTAAGGGAATATATTCAATAATTCTTGTCTAGAGGCGGCGAAATTGACCGAGAACTCGAACGGAAAATGGAGATATCAACCTGGATCAAGATATTTGCTAGAAACATTACTAAAAAAAAGTACCATATCAAAATTGTTAAACATTTGTCACCACTAGATGTAGGATAACTGTCAAAAATTTAATTTGACAAATGTTGCAAATAAAGATTCATCTGCTTCTAGTCACCTATACATATATTCAATCTTAAATCGAATTCTTTATCCATTATCAATTCCCAGCCGTCTTAGTGATTATATATAGGTAACGGTTATTAAAAATTTTGTCGTTGACGTCAATCAGAAAACCTGGTAGAATCTGGTGTTACATCGATGAACAGAATTCCAATTTTGATATTCCATTTATGTTTAGCTTTCATAACTATTTACTGAAGAGCAGCTAGGATTGTTTAGAGGTGGTTTGGTCGTATAGAGAGAGAGTGGGTGGCGGGCGAATCGGTGTAGAATTCGGGAGTTAGGACGAAAGAGCAGATGTATGAAATGGCTGGTGCTGTGGAGGTTTCCAGTAGAGAGGACTCATTCGCTTTTTGAATCAGCATTTAGAGGGGGAATTATAAAACCGAATGTTGTCTTGAATTCTTTGGAGCCCACCACTGTCGGGAACCTGATTATTGGTTTGTTAGTGATGATATATATATATATATATATTAATATCTATATATATATTATATATATATATAATATAATATATATATAAGTGTGTGTGTGTGTGTTTTGCATTGTATTATATCACTTTAAACACTGCAATGATATAATACTTTTCAATTATAAACAGGCAAAAAGTGCGCCAAAGTTTCTTCGGCACAATCGAGTTTTCTGTACATTGTACGTATGATCAAGCCCACCGAAAATAGACCTATCTTTCGGTGGTCTCGGTATAAAGCTGCAAAAGTCGCGGTCCATGAAACTTTAACCACGCCCCGTTGGTGGTCTGTCCTATAACGTTGCTAGAAGCACGATTATGGCTAACTTTAATATTGCATAAAATAAAAACTATTGGGTCTAGAGGGCTGCAATTTAGTATGTCTGATGATTGTAGGGGGCAGGATCAACATACCAATTTGCAGCCCTCTAGCCATACTAGTCTTTAAGATCTGCAGGCGGACAGTCAAAGTTGCACAATATTTTCCTTTTGAGAAAACTAAGAAAAAAAAAGTTCACAATATAAGATTCCAATTACAAAAATAATTTTTATTCTCCTTAAAACAAAACTGCCCATGTATTGAATAGGGGAATGAAAATGATTTTTCATTAGAAATTTATATTATGACCTTTTTATAATTAAAATATATTGTGTTATTGCAGCCTTGAAAATCTTTGATCTCTCTCTCTCTCTCTCTCTCTCTCTCAGGTAGATTACGTCAGGTAATCTATCTGCGAAAGCATTTTTTTTTATCATAGAGTCAATTTAATAATTTCCAAGAGAAAAAAGCCGTACATATATCTTTAACCTACAAAGATTATTAAGATAATGATCGAATAGGGAAGAACTAGGCCTAACAGAGACAATCTTTCATTGCAGCCAGCCAGCATCATGAAGACGATCTTCTCGCTGGTGTCAGTGATCGTCCTCTTGACTTCGGAGGTCAGGGGCGCCAGGGTCACAGACGACGATCTGCTCGATGTCCTGGCTGTCGACGAAGACGCCACCAATAAACAAAACAACAGGCAAAATGTCTTGAGCAACAGCAACAACGGCTTTAGAAACAGCAGCAGCATCGACAAGAACGGCAACTTCCTGAGCGGCGCCGGGGATGGCGGCGTCGCTCTCTTCGACGGCAACGGATTTGAGGACGCTGAAAACCAATCTATGTCTGACTCTGACTCTTCTTCTTCTACCGGTCTATTCTCGGACCTCGGGACCACAATCGCCACCGTGACAGCTGTGTCAATCCTGGCCACCCTTCTCCTGCTTTTCCTCACGGATTACGACTTCGGGTCGATCCTCGGGCGCCTGGACGCCACTTTCGGAGGTTCGAACTTCGCCGCTCCGAATTACCCCTACGACGAAGGGCTGGAGAACTACCCACCCCCCGTGATCCTCGCTAGGAGGTGAGAGTTTATAATAATAATAATAATAATAATAATAATAATAATAATAATAATAATAATAATAATAATAATAATAATGTATCTCTTGTATCTACACCCTAACTAGACACAACTCCATGTCTCACCCTCCGCCTTAAGAGTTCAGAATCCTGTATCTTTTATTCTAAAACGAAATCTATCGTCTTCGCAACGATTTGGTTTATCTTTCTCTGTGCTAAATTCTATGACCTTTTGTTTTTTATCTTTATATTTATCATCTTTATAGGCATTTCATAATTTGCCTAAATTAATGAGTAAATAATTCGCTTCGGTTGCTTCACACAGTCATTCAAACTTCATCATGAACTTTCCGTTTCACCCAATTGTGTCACTCACTTTTCTAAGCCTGTCATCTTCCATCATATCAACTTCTGCATAACTATAGAAATAAATTCTTTTCGTTCTTCCACAGTCCAATTTCATTTATTGGGCTAATCTCCTATTTCTCTTTGAATTTATCCATAGAAAACATTAAACAGCTATGGCGACCTAACATCCTTGTCTGAGCTTTCACCCCAAACCAGTCACTTTCACGCCTACACACTGATCACTTTCATCCCACACACTGATCACTTTCAGTCAGAACGTATAGATACAACAATGTGATGTCATACAATTTTTAGGGTTGCCAGCTAAATCGCACTGTCCCTATAGAAATAAAAGTAGCTATACCTATCACCCATTCTTTCTTTACCTTTCCTTTATCTAGATTTACTTTACACAAACTAGGCAACAGCCTCTCGATGAGACTATCACGACTATATCTTGTGTTCACCTGGTTTCTTTCTACTCTTTAGCTTTTCAACAGCCCACCTTAAATCTTCAACAATTACGACCAAAAGATGTCTCAAATTTGTATCAACACCTAACACTCCTGCCTCATTCAAATCTGCCTCGTGTCTATTCATTGTAATGAATAACTTTTGTAAAAATTCAGTTTTCCACATTTACAAATTTCAAGCTGTAAGAGCCATTATAGAATTCTTACTCGATCTAAACAAGAGGAACAATTTATAGTACATTATCATGAAAATCAATTAACCAAGAGTTACCTAAAGTAAGATCTTGGTGACGTTTCATGATTATAATACTTTTCATTAATAACTATTTTATTTCTTTCCAGATCCTACGCTGCTCTCACTCCTGTGATTGATGCAATCACCTCGGCCTACAAGAAATATCAAGGAGAATATTAGGCCTGTGTTCAGTGGTTTGGAGGACTTATTATTACTATTCTCATTATTATTATTACACTATTTATTACTAAGAGTAATTAGCATCTAAGTATCATTGATATGATGCCTCTGTGGGAAATAATCCTCTAGGAAGACTTGTTCTAACCTTAACATAAAAGTACTATATATATATATATATATATATATATATATATATATAAAGTTTTTTTTATTTTACCGTGTAAGATAACTTAAGCCATTCTTTTCATGAAGTAAAAGGAGTTGCGTGACCAAAATTTGTAGGTAAATATATGTTTTGTTTAAAATCTCCATGTTTCAATTTCCTTATCCTTCAATAAATAACTACAGATATCTCTTGAAAAGGCAGAAAGTGACGAGAAGGTAATTTCGTCGCTAGGTGGTACTAATACATAAAAAAAAAGTTAGCCTACAGTAAATTCCTCTCTTATCTAATTGCTGCAGGAAGTTTAGTGGTATGCTATGCCCACGATTTCTAAAACGAGAGAGAGAGAGAGAGAGAGAGAGAGAGAGAGAGAGAGAGAGAGAGCCAGTTAGAACTTCGAACTTCGTCTTAGTTGTGCAAGATTTTTAGACTTCACATTACCCATTTTTGACAAAATGGGGCTGTCCCATTCTTTATATCTCTCCCTAATATGCTTTCACCCCACTCATTCCCCCTTCCGAACTTTACCTTTCTTCTGGGGGGCGGGGCGGGACCCCGCAGCGGTTTAAATCGGTTGTAACCGAACCCTCACTCTATCCTATCCACCCACACCCACGTTACGTTAATGAATACCTTTACCCTGTCACTTTTCAGCGAGAATATCCGCAGACATTATGACCGCATTGTTTGTACTACACATCCACAATTACCGAATAAGAGCGTATACGAACATTCGAAATCTTAATACTACATACCTTAAGAAACTAGGTCTAGCGACTGCATTTTTTTTTTTCACAAACTTGAATCCACACCTGAAAACATCATTCAATATCTTAATTGAAATGTTTATCACTATAGCCATGGTATTTGCTATCATTGTCTTCGTAATTACTGTGATAGTCATATTATCTTTAGTATTTCGCGATTATTGTTATACGATGTAGCATCCAAGGTCTATAGTTATAAGTTTAATCTATAGACCTTGGTTGGTAGTATCGTAGTCTTTGTTCGTACGCAGTCACAGACCACAGTCCTTATATCAAAGCATTTCCTACGTGTCATGGTATTCACTGTCATGACCAAAGTTGTATTACCATTGTTATACCACTTAGTGTCACAGTCCTGCCATTTACCGTCATAGCAACGCAATTGTCTACCATATAATATTTACTGCCATGATAATACTAGTATTAACGGTCATGCTCATGGTACTATATTCCAGTCATGGGTAAGGAAAGAAGATACTAATGTGTTCTTATCAGTTATACGGGAAACTTTTTAGATATTTGAACCACAGAACTATGGTTGGTGAGAACACCATAACTCGGGTAATACGATTTAATTTCTAAATAAAATGTACACATGCCGCTTTCTCTGTAAGCTTGCTTGCGCAAATGTTTCCAATCCTATAACGGGCTATACTACACAGTTTAAATATGGCCATTCCAAGAATTATGCGTAGCTAGACTCAGTCAAAACAAAAGTACATCGTGAAAGTGTTTCACTGACATGGAAAGTCAGGCAGTAAATATATCAACAATTGGTTTCTCGACCACAGAAAGTAACAGTTCGCCTATAGTGCTGTGCGACCACGGATAAAATTCTGGTCAACAGTCGAGAGAAAGTGAGGAGGGCGTGGAGTAACGATTGATGTAAAATATAATTGTAGTAAAATAGTTAAAAGCCCTCTTTAAAGCAAACAGAAAATATTAACTATTATAGAGGTCTAAGGCACAATGACGTCATCGACCTCATTCAATAGAACAACTATAGTGCACGGAAAGTAACTTGTTAACAAAAGATACCAATAAAGTTACCTATTAAAGGATGGTATCGCTGCAGTAACTCGAACAAAAAGATGCAGTTACAGTAACTATGTAAAATAAATGCCTCTTAATAACTCGCATACAGAAAGGAAGCCAAGAATGAAATCGGCTATTTAGGCTTCATCTCACTAACCGCTGCATGGTAGCTTAAGCTTCATTAGCTTAACTTAACCTTGAATGACGTTTTACCAGACTCGTATGTCACTCCCTAATCCTAAATGGTTTATTTTGAGTTAATCTGAAGACTAAAGTACGGTATTGTCCTCTCAACAAAGTAGTCACCTGGATTATATCAGGTTATATCATTCGTCTATGGGTCTAATCATTCTGCGAAATGACCGTAATTTACCAACAACGCTATGAACTAAATACACAGAAGGGGGAATTTTTTTTCGGGCTCCAAAGGGACTTCATTAAGCAGGTATACGACCACACGTTCTGACAATTTTCACTGATTTTTCGGGCAATTGTAACAAAGCAAGACGTGTGGAAAAGAAGGAACATCGCCATGATCATGGTACTATACAGTACATTCCAAACTGTCACAATCTCCTCCACGAGCTTTCTCCGATAGAGGGTACCTAATTGGCATGTCTCCCTCATTCCTTCCCCTTCCATCCCAATTCATTAATGACGAAAAGAAACGTAACTGATATACCTATATGAGAAAGAATCCAGAAGATAGAGAGTTTCTCACTACCCCTACAAACTATTCCATTGTGTTTCGTATTTTCACTTCCATGTGAGACTAGTCTTAGTTTCTGAAAGTGGATTCCAACAGCGTTCATACCCAGGATTCATACCCATCCAAGGACACTCGTTAACGGGACTCTCTCTCTCTCTCCCTGGTGTGCTTTGAGGCGAGGATCTGGTTCCTTCTGAGGTTGAAGGAAGCAGGTGGATCCTACCAGTAGTAAGCTTTAGAAGACCTTACGATGTTATTTGTTTTTATTTATTTACAGAATAACAGCCAATACCAAATTGAACAAGGTTTATCTCTTATGCCACGACTGAAAAGTTGGAAATAAACATACACTAAGGAAGAGAGTTTTGTTTTAATTGTAAAGAATCGTAGAGAAAACTCGTCAATAGAGTTTTATTAATGAAATAATAACAAAGAGTATTGCCAGTGAGGCTTGATTTGTCGCAATCATAATGAGGGTTACGGATAGTTTACTAAAAATATATAATTTTGTACCCAGTTTCTTTCGAGAGGGAGCGACTACGAACTTTGATATTTTTATGCCAGTTAATCAATTCATCAGCCATAAATCTCTCTCGAGCGACACGAAGACTCATCAATATCTCGCGGACTTGTTGTTAGTTACCCATCATATGTCAGAAAGAAAATGACATTACTATTTTTTTTTTTATATAGTTCTAAACTGAGCAGCGAAAGTAGCGGGAAAACTGATTAAAGCTTATTTTCAACTTATCGCTAGGAACAGTTTACTATCTTTACTAAGAAGAAGATCTAAGCCAAAAGTTCTAGATCGAATTTATTCTTATAAGGAGTAACACAATATCACAGAAAATTACAAGTAGGCCTATAATTGGCAAATATCTTCTTCATTCATAAGGCCTATACATAAATGCGTCTGTACGTTTGGCCATACATTTTACAAACAAAAACAACAGAGAGAGAGAGAGAGAGAGAGAGAGAGAGAGAGAGAGAGAGAGAGAGAGAGACCTCAAGCAAAAGCAGTAAAAGAAAGTCGCCGGCAAAATGGTGCGATAGGCCTATGACCATTATGTAAGTGGGACAGGACTACCTGGGAACAATACAATTGGGTCAAGGGTAACCGCTCTCCAGGATGAGGTATGTTGATAGGTTTCTTCTTTAACGCACAAGAGAGAGAGAGAGAGAGAGAGAGAGAGAGAGAGAGAGAGAGAGAGAGAGAGAGAGAGAGAGAGAGAGAGAGAGAGAGAGAGAGAGTTTAGATATAGTCCTTATTTATATAAGTGTGTATATAATATATACAGGATGGGCCAAAAGTAGCCTCACAGTTACTTCATGAACTGTTTCTTATTCAAAGTACTCTTCAATAGAAAATTAATACTGTGCCATTAATACATGCTACTTATTTTTATCCTTTTCATGTCACTCATTCTTAAATATGCCACTTATTCATGTCTGAAAAATTTTATGCGTTTAATAAAAATAAATGTACTGCGTATTACCTGTTTTAACTGTGAGGCTACTTTTGGCCCACCCTATATATATATATCAAATCATGAAGCCTATTCACTTAAGACTTGCACTTTTTTGAACTGCCAAACGTTTTGATATATCAAATACACACACACACACACACACACACACACCACACACACACACATATATATATATATATAGAATATCTATATATATATATATATATATGTGTGTGTGTGTGTGTGTGTGTGTGTGGTGTGCGTGTGTGTGTGTGTGTATTTGATATATCAAAACGTTTGGCAGTTAAAAAAAATTGCAAGTCTTAAGTGAATAGGCTGCATAACTTGATAATCTCAGATGAGTGATTCATCATGTGTATACTGTTTACATGTCTCTGTACGTATGCAATAATGTTTGATGTTTCACAAATATATTTAGTCAAAACACCTTTTGTAAACTGAAATTATTCTGAATTTTAAATAAATTTAGAAATTGTATATATATATATATATATATATATATATATATATATATAGCTTAAAAAATCACAGTAGATGCACGTGACTTCATAAATAAGCGAATGCCACGGGAAAATGATAGTCAGAAATCCAAGCGCTTTCGTCTTTACTCAGACATCGTCAAGGAGCTCCTTGGACGATGTCTGAGTAAAGACGAAAGCGCTTGGATTTCTGACTATCATTTTCCGTGGTATTCGCTTATATATATATATATATATATATATATATATATATATATATATATATAATGTGTGTGTGTGTGTGTGTGTGTGTGTATTCATTCAGATCAAATCACTAGACCATTAAATTGACGAGTAAAAATCCCCAAAATATAAAGATAAATCACGGAAAAGGTAAGAAGCACAGTAAGATTAAGGCAGAGTAATGGTAATGTAATTAGCAAATGCACGTCTTAATGTACAAGTAACAACGAAACTAAGCTATAAATAGTTAGTCTGGTGACAAATCGATGGTATAAGTCTAATGAGAAATCTGGGGCACAAGTTTAACGAAAAAAATTATCGTTATGTCTAAAGAAAAATCTATGGTATAGGTCTAAAGAAAAATATGCATCTCTGATGAAAATTCTATGGTATAAGTCTAATTAAAAATCTACATTTCCAATGAAAATTGTATGTTATGTCTAATGAAAAATCTATATTTCTAATGAAAAGTCTATGGTATATGTAAGTCTAGTGAAAAATCTATGGTATAAGTCTAAAGGTAAATCTGCATTTCTAATGAAAAATCTATGGTATAAGTCTAATGAAAATTCTATGGTATAAGTCTAATGAAAAATCTACATTTCTAATGAAAATTCTATGGTATAAGTCTAATGAAAACTATGGTATAAATCAATGAAAAATCTATATTTCTAATGAAAATTCTATGGTATAAGTCTAATGAAAAATCTACAGTAACTAGCCTCCAGTTGACGAGTGAATCATTTCTCTTGAGATCATCATTACTAAAGGTATACTGTCAAAACTGAGAGTAAAGGTAATGAAAAAGAGATAGTTGAAACGGCAAGTCAGATAAATGTAAGATAAGCTATATTTGTAGTCATAAACATTAAACATTTGTTACTTAAACATTTGTCACTTCAGTTTTTTTAATACCTATAGAATTCATCTTTGGTACCACTGACCACTTCGACCAAAAATAGGCCTAAGAGACCACCGGTAAAACCAAGCCCTTGGGGTTAAACCGTTGTTACTGGGTTAGTTCTACGGATCTCAACGTAATCTTTTAGAACTGTAAAGGTTTTCAATACCAAAACTTTTATTTGCTAAAGGGAGAGACATTTACCGTAAATGCATCAAGTATAGTATATATTAAACTTTGAAGGGGTTACGAGCCTAACCACGAGAGAGAGAGAGAGAGAGAGAGAGAGAGAGAGAGAGAGAGAGAGAGAGAGAGAGAGAGAGAGAGGGAAGACGTGGTATTATTCCCGATATTATCATTTCCTTAAAATAAAACAAGGGTACAGCCGAGCTTTCGGGAATACATTGCTTTCCCCATCATCAGGGCCACTTATCTATAAAATGATATAAAAAAAGAGAAACAGTAAGAACTATACTGATTGACTATATCTAAAAACATTACAATACTTTAAAATACATAACACAAAGTAAAAAGGAACATAAAATACTCAACACTAAGTAAATAAGGAACATAAAATCTAGGTTAACTGCAAATCATAAGAGAGCAATAACAAGTTAAGAGATTACGTAGAACGCAGAAATATACTGAGAGCAAAAAATAAAAACATGAATATTCAGAGTAAATAAAAGATAATGATACTGTAGTACAAAATATTGGAGAACCTATGGTTCATGTCGTAGTTAAATGACAACTGGGCGAGTTAGAAAACTGCGAATGAAATAGGCAAAAGTGGTGTGGATAAAAGAGAGAGAGAGAGAGAGAGAGAGAGAGAGAGAGAGAGAGAGAGAGAGAGAGAGAGAGAAGGAGGAAGGAAAAACAAACAAGCAAATTATGCGATGAACAAAGGAACAGAGGGGGTTTGATTATTGAGTGTTGGAGATTGTTGTTTAATATGGAGGGACTCTAAAAAGGGAAGTGAATGGCTGTTTTTTGTTTGTTCGAGTATTTCAAAATCGCTGTACTGTATGTGATGATGACAGGATATGGCATGAAGTCTAATTGCACTATTTTCTTTCTTGCTTAAAGGTAAGCCTGTACGATGGCTAACACCCCTATGAGAGTCGATGATACTGAATCGCAATGATTGCATTGAAAAACCTGAGTAATGTTTTGTCCGACTCCAGTAAATTCGTTGAAGTAGGTCTTCCTGAATTTAGTACCATTTTCAAAATTAAAGATAAAATAAACCGTACTCTGAAACAGCTTAAAGATGACGCTGCTATTTGTGAAAGGACCTATAATTCTCTTTACAGTTCAGGAGCTTCTTTTACTACTTTGTATGGACTCCCTAAACTTCACAAGAATGACTTTCCCCTTCGGCCAATACTTGCTGCTTATAACTCACCTAATTTCGAAATAGCCAAGTACCTTGTTCCCCTCCTCAGCCATATCACGAGTAATCGTTTCACACTGCAAAATTCTTCTTCTTTTGTCCCTGACATTCTTGAGCAAAATTCACATACATTTATGGTTAGTTTCTATGTCCAGTCCCTATTTACCAATGTCCCCGTTTTCGAAACCATTGATATTATCCTCGGAAAGTTATTCCCTACCCCGGATACGGTCTACCACGGTTTTACCAGAAATAGTTTTAAAAAACTCTTGGAACTCTCAGCCACTGACACTCACTTTATTTTTAAGGGGAAAGTTTATAAGCAAATAGATGGCATGCCCATGGGCTCCCCTTTAGGACCTTCTTTCGCTAATATTTTTATGTGTCATTTAGAGGAACAGTTCTTTAATTAGTGCCCAGATAATTTTAAACCCATATCTTATAGACGATATGTAGATGATACGTTTTTACTTTTCACCGAGGAACGTCATGCCCAGTTGTTTTTAGATTTTGTAAACTCTTTTCATTCCAATATTACTTTTACTATGGAAAAAGAATGCAGTGGCCGCATTTCCTTCTTAGATATTTTGGTCTCTCGCTCTGAAGGATATTTTATGACTGGCATTTTCAGGAAGAAAACTTTTACCGGCCTTGGGTTAAACTATTTTAGTCACTGTCCCCTTTTGCTCTCAAGGTTAATTCATGTAAAACTCTCATTCATCGAGCCTTTTCCCTTTGCTCCAACTGGAGTTAGGTTTTTAGAAACTTATTTTAAGAACAATTGCTATCCCCTGAACATGTTCAATAAAATCCTTAAAGAATTTTTAGACAATATTTTTAAGCCAAAAACTGTAGTCTGCACCGTTCCCAAAAAGATAGTGTATGTTTCACTACCATTCACTAATACTTCTGGCCCACTCAAACGTAAATTATTGTCATTCTTGAGCCATCTATACCCTTATGTTGAGTTCCGATTATTTTTAATAACCCGCAAACAATTGGAAGACTGTTTCACTTTAAAGACACCCTCCCGGAGTTGATGCGTACCTGCACTGTTTATAAGTTTAATTGTCCAAAATGTAATTTTGGGACTTATGTGGGATGTTCTAAACGCCTACTTAAGGTGCTCATCGACTCTCACAGGGGTGTTAGCCATCGTACAGGCTTACCTTTAAGCAAAAAAGAAAATAGTGCAATTAGACTTCATGCCACATCCTGTCACCATCACATACAGTACAACGATTTTGAAATACTCGGACAAACAAAAAACACCCATTCATTTTCCTTTATAGAGTCCCTCCATATTAAACAACAATCTCCAACACTCAATAACCAAACCACCTCTGTTCCAATGTCCATCGCATAATTTGCTTGCTTGTTTGTTTTTTTTTTTCCTTCCTCCTTCTCTCTCTCTTTTACCCAGACCACTTCTTTCTATTTCATTCGGTTTTCTAACTCGCCCAGTTGTCATTTAACTTCGACATGAACCGTAGGTTCTCCAATATTTTGTACTACAGTATCATTATCTTTTATTTACTCTGAATATTCATGTTTTTATTTTTTGCTCTCAGTATATTTCTGCGTTCTACGTAATCTCTTTTAACTTGTCATTGCTCTCTTATGATTTGCAGTTAACCTAGTTTTTATGTTCCTTATTTACTTTGTGTTGTGTATTTTATGTTCCCTTTTTACTTTGTGTTATGTATTTTAAAGTATTGTAATGTTTTTAGATATAGTCAATCAGTATAGTTCTTATTGTTTCTCTTTTTTTATATCATTTTATAGATAAGTGACTCTGATGATGGGAAAAGCAATGTATTCCCGAAAGCTCGGCTGTGCCCTTGTTTTATTTTAAGGAATTAATAATGTCGGGAATAATACCACGTCTTCTGGCTATCCTGTTCCTCCTTAAATTGAAGTTTTCTAGAAACGACAACACAGTTTTATTATATATATCCCCCATATATATATATATATATATATATCTATATATATATATATATACAGTGATCCCCTGTATTCGCGGGGGATATGTACCAGACGCCTCGCAAATAGTTAGAATCTGCGAATAGTTGGAGCTCCTATAAAAACGCTGAAAACAGCCTATTTTATTAGTTAAAACTCAAGAAAAACCCACTAAAAATTTTTTAAACTGGGTTTTTTTAATAGTTTTATCACAAAAAGTGCATTTTATTATGAAATTGATAAAAAAAAACAGGACTTCTTGGATATTTTTCATAGAAATATACAGCGAATAGGCATATTTGCCACGAATAGTGGGGGAAATGTTTCCGGGAGAAATCCGCGAATGCGTGAGTCCATGAATCCGGAGAACGGGTGTCCACTTTATATATATATATTAAAGTGTTTATGTGCTATTTCTCGTTAATTTGACTTCTACATTCCTTTTATAGTCCTACCTTTATGAGTCTGAGCAATAAGGACATACCTAATACATCTCCTTTCTATGGGTTTTATTGTCTTAATAAGTAGCCACAGCAGTAACAGTGTCTCACCAGCACCGTCGGAGTTTTGTTTACATTCTGGTATGCTGCTGCCAGACGGTACCTAAATTTAAAACAAAACAAATTATAATCATAAAAGACAAAATTGAGAATCATATTGTTTAGAATAATATTCTAACACCCCTCCTTGAAGAACAGTTTTGTTTTGACTTGAGTAAAGAAAAAGTTATTTAATGAACTGTATAAAATATTTTGCTTTGACATTGCAAACAAAATAGTCCAATCGAGTACATACGAACATTTAAGTGTATCAGATGATCTTGGTTACATCAGCCAAATTTTTTTTGATGGAATGTACTTGATGTTCATTTTTCTCAAATTGATTTGATCTAGTACAAAGAGTTTCTGTTTGTTTGTATGGTGCTTTTACGTTGCATGGAACCAGTGGTTTACGTGACTTCCGAACCACGTCGAGAGTGAACTTCTATCACCAGAAATACACATCTCTTACTCCTCAATGGAATGGCCGAAAATCAAACCCGCGACCACCAAGATGGGACGCTAATACCATACCAACCACGCCACTGAGGCGCTACAAAGAGTTTCTGGGTGTCAATGCACTTTGATCTCAGAGCAGTGAGTGGCATTTGCTAAGGCTATGGCACCCTGATTGTCAATATATATTTCTGTTAGTTTGTCGACAAAATTCTTCTTCTTCTTCTAATACATCAATCGTGACAAAATTCTTGAATCTCTGTTCCCAAAGCAGTTTTCTGGAATAAACAACTTCTCTTGTTCCTTGCTGAGAGTGCAGTTGTTCTCTGCTTCCTGCTTCTCCATGATATTGGTCCGCCTGCTAAAATGATTACAAATCCAGTGATGGATTATCTTCCATCATGATCATTTCCATTGTCTGCATCCACCCATGCTGTTAGGCGTCCTTGAGTTTTCTGACAACAAATGGGTAAATCTTGAGTCTCCTTGAGATATCATAACAGATGTTTTGCCTTCTTCAGATCTTGTTCTTGAGGTCCCTGATTTTTCTGGCACAGTGCTCCTCTGGCAAAAGCAACATCAGGCCTAGTGCAGTTTACTAGGGTACAGCAAGCTACCAACGATTCCTCCTTATTCTGTTGCACTACATTTTGTCATCTTCTGGGACTTCTTGTGTAAAATTCAAGGCTAAAGGAGTTGACAACCCTTTTGATTTAGCAAGATTTTGATTTATCAGCACTTCGTGAATGGAGTCTCTCTGATGGATCAGAATTGTTGATGGATCTTCTCTGATGTATTTAATGGAAAGAATAATATTTGAAGCCTCTCCTAGATCTTTTACGGGCATAATAATTCTTGAATTCTTTCTTGAAATAAGTAACATCTTATGAATTTCCAACAATGATATAATCATCTACATAAACTCCAACAATGGTTGCGTTTGCTTCATTGTAGTAGTAGACACATTGTTCAAATTCAGATCTAATCGATTTCCTTGAGTCCGCTGTTGAGGTAGGCTGAATCTACATCAAGCTGTTCAACAAACTATGCATTTTCAGCAGCTGAGGCCAATAGCGGTCTAATGCTTGGTTTTCTCACTACAAGGGCATTAGTCTCTGGATTAGTCATCCCCAACTGGGGTTCCGCAGAACCTTAAGGTTCTGTGAACGATCGCCTG
The DNA here is from genome assembly GCF_015104395.2 of Macrobrachium nipponense. Classification (NCBI taxonomy): domain Eukaryota; kingdom Metazoa; phylum Arthropoda; class Malacostraca; order Decapoda; family Palaemonidae; genus Macrobrachium; species Macrobrachium nipponense. The sequence continues at coordinate 14,878,693 of NC_087200.1, read as the reverse complement.
GGGTTCCGTGAGAATTCAAGTTTTATTTAATTATTTCTTATTTATATGTTATTTTTGTCGTTATACAAGCCGTGAGAAATCGTTGGGCCATAATTTGTTTTATTACATCATATCGTGCGAGATTCTTTTTCCTCAGTTTTACTAAAGATAAATAAGTATTACAAATGCTTATATATATATATATATATATATATATATATATATATATATATATATATATATATATATTTATTTATATATATATATATGGGGTTCCTTGGGATAAGAAAAATTGTCTCAGGGGTTCCTCAAAGTGACAAAGGTTGGGAACCACTAATCTAGATGGTCCACGCCAGGTGTTAGGCAGAATTCTTTGGTCACTATAAGTCTTGCTTTGTGTATCATTACCTCACCAAGTTCGTTGTATTTTCTTCTGAATACCTGCAATCAATCACTTTATGTCCTGTTGGTCTTGGCACTACTTTCCAGGTGTCCATGCTTTCCGATCTTTCCATTTCTTGCAGCAGGGCAGCTTCCCACTTGTCCTTGTCAGGTCAAGTGAGTGCTTCTCCGACTGTCAATGAATCTTTTGGCAAATGCTTGAAATCTGTCTTGGCATTACAGCAATGGCACTTCTTTGGTTTCCTCGTCCTTTGAGACCTTCTCAAATTGGGTTCCTCATCATGGTTCTCTTGATTTTCTTGATTGTTTTCCTGGTTTCTATTGTTGGTCTCATCATCAGAGAAAAAGGTCCTCCCTCAGCCTAGCCCAAGCTTATTCACAGTCAAACACTTTGATCAATTTTAGGTCGTCACCTTCGAGGTTTCTCCTATTCCACAGCACAAATGGAAGCTCGTTTATGCCCGCTGACATTGTTCTGTTCTTGACGTAATTTGCACAAAGCATGGCTTAGGTCTAGGATTTTTGTGGTACCCCAGACTCCGTCATCATGCATCTTGGTATGGCCGGTAAACTCTGGTTTAGGCGTTCAGCTCCTTCAATATAGATGAGGAATGTGTGGCATTGTCAGCCGTCTCTCTATTCCCTTTTCTGTAAAGGCCCCCATACACTGAACGATTGTCTGAACAACTGTCTGTATCGTTCGCAAAAACACTGTGTATGGGCTTGTCTGAATGCAAAAGTGGGCGGAGCTTCGTGTCTGAACGATCTCAGTGGGAATCTGTCATGACCAGGTTGCTGGCTTGCGACTTAAGTCTGGCATACACAGATCGTTCAATGTATGTTTGTCTCTTCTAGAGTTGGTGCCATGTCTTCTTGAGACAAAATCAAGAATAGTGTGTGTGGGTCGATAATGACAATCATTCAGTGTATGGGGGCCTTAAGAAAAACTGATATACTGACTCTTGTGTTTTCTCTCTGCCCTGGCCATTTACTCCTTGAATTTCTCCATTGTTTCACTTCTCTTCTTCATAAGCAATTTCACTGCACTGTGACTGGCCGTCCAAAAAGGTGGTAACGTGGTGGCTCAGGAATCTGACAAATATTACTATGTACTATTTCTAGCGCTTTACTACTCCTTGAATCACTTGCAGGTCTTGGCTTCTTTTTGGACTTACCTTCCATGCATGTTGTGCAGTCTTCCAGTTTAAACCCTTTGCTTTACAAAACTTCATGTTAGGCTAATACATGTCCATATCCTCCGTGCCACAAATTTACTGATGCTCTGTTCCCTGTAATTTCTGTCTTCATTCTTGTGTTTCGTTTCCTTGTCAAATTTTCTTGGCTTTGCATTGATATATATCTTTGCTGCTTCATCCCAGTATCCTTTCAACAATACTTCTTTCACATCTTTCACTTGTTTAACCCCTTTGTAAGTAACTATAGTAGATTCACATCAAGCTTGCACCTGATATCTAGGCCAGTCCCTTACGACTCTCCTGATTGACCGTTGATAAGCCAATCACAGAGCTGGAACCTCTCAGTCTCTCTCGAGAGTTCACGTAGGCAGGATGTATGCTCCATCTCTCCTGAGGGATACTTTTGAAAGACGCATGCCTCAGGAGAGATGGTGCCCATGTGATTGGCTTATCAGCAGCCAATCAGGAGCGTCGTAAGGGACTGATGTAGACATCTGATGCGCGGTTGATGTGAGTCTACTATAGTTTGCAACCCTTTTTATCAATTCTCCTTTTCGACATCAAGTTTAGATCTATATTTGGAGTATAGTATACATACTTCTTTTAAGGTTAGCTCATATCCACCATACTGGTCTTTCATTCTCATAATCACTTCTCCTCTCCCGAAGACAGAAGACTTCTTTCCGTCACCCCCACTGTACGTTATCTGTGATGCCACTGTCAAAATCAACAAGTATGTCTTTATGAGGTGTCACGTGATCACTAGCACCAAAATCCAAGTTCCTTATTAATTTGGAATTTTCTTCTTTCACCGATGATTTGTTTGCAATTGCATTCGCTTTTTCTGTCTTTTCACTTTCATTTTCAACGACAGGAACAATTGCCTTTGTATTTATTTTGGTTTTGGCAACTTTTACTGTTAGCTCCGCTTTCTCTGATTCGCTTTCACCGTCTTCGTCACTATCATATTGTGCTTTCTTCCCTGATAATTTCTTCTTGATTCTTTTATTTATTTTTTTTTGTCTCCCGTCTTGTATCGCCTTTCTTCCTTGCCTCTACTCTCTTCCTTATCTCTTCTTTCCTCAAAATTTGGACAAGTTCTCACTATATGTCCAGGCTGGCTACAGGCATAGCAGACAAATCTTTCTTCTACCTTGGAGTCTCTTGCGCCATCTTCTCTTCGGTAAATTGTGCTTGAATTTCCAGTGTCTTTTCTTGAACCTCTTCTGTAGCTGGTTTTATAGGCCGAAGATTCCTCTTTCTGTTCTTGCCTCGAGTTCATCTTGCCTCTCCTCGAAAAGCATGATTGACTTTACATTTTTGATATTCAAAATCTTCAATTTTGAGAGAGTGAACTTCTATCACCAGAATCACACATCTATAACCCCTCAGTGGAATGACAGAGAATCGAACTCGCTGCCACTGAGGTGGTGCTCCAACACCACACTGACCACGCTACTGAGGCACTTTTCAGAATTGTGACTTCAAAACAATTTGATACTTGGGAATATGTTTAAGACCTCTTAGTACAAATACAGCCACCGCTGAGTCTCCAAGACCAAGTTCAGCTCCCAATAGGAAGGGAGAGTGGTGAGATGGGGTGAAAAATAAAATGTAAAAAATAATGTATATTAGTGTCTAATCCATGGTTTTTGAGATCATTGGGATGAACAGAGACAATTATACATTTTTGGGAAAGGGAATTTCCACTATGATCAAAATTGCCTCTGATAACATCTAAAAAAAATGACTCAACATAGATACTGAAGAGTCTCCAATTTTGTTATTATTATTAAGTGTTGGTCTGTCACAGTCATCCCATTCATCAGGGTGGTATTTATAGTGTGGGGTTCTGGGTTGCATTCTGCCTCCTTAGGAGTCCATCGCTTTTCTTACTATGTGCGTTATTTCCAGGAGCACACTCTTCTGCATGAGTCCTGGAGATACATTCAGCATCTAGTTTTTTCCAGATTCCTTTACGGGGAACTTGGGATCGTGCCTAATATTCCTGTGATTATGGGTACAATTTCCATTGGCATATCCTATATCCTTCTTATTTCTATTTTCAAATCTTGATACTTATGAATTTTTCTCTTTCTTTCTCATTTACTCTGGTGTCCCATGGTATTGCGATATCGATGGGTGATACTTCTTGGTTGTGTCAATCAGTGTCACGTCTAGTCTATTTGCCTGTTTCATCTTATCTGTTCTGATACCATGGTCCCAGAAGATCTTTGCTGGATCGTCTTCTATCGCTCCCTCAGGATGGTGCTCATACCACTTATTATTGCCAGGTAGCTGGTGCTTCTTGCACAGGCTCCAGTGGAGGGCTTTTGCTGCTGAATCATGCCTCTTTTTGTACTTGTTCTGAGCAAGTACCGGACATTCGCTTGCTATGTGGTTTTTGGTCTCGTTTTTCATATTGCAATTCCTGCATATGGGTGAGATGTTATTTCCATCTATCGTTCTTTGAATATATCTGGTTCTTAGGGCCTGATCTTGTGCCGCTGTTAGCATTCCTTCTGTTTCCTACTTGAGTTCTCCCCTCTGTAGCCATTGCCATGTTTCATCGCTGGCCAGTTCTTTAGTCTGTCAAATGTACTGTCCATGCTTTGGTTTGTTGAGCCATTCTTCTTTTCTATTTGTCATTCTTCTGTCTGTATATTTCTGGGTCTTCGTCTACCTTTATCAGTCCTTCTTCCCATGCACTCCTTAGCTACTCGTCTTCACTGGTTGACTCAGTCCTCTATACTCAGTAGTCCTCTCCCTCCTTCCTTTCATGTTATGTATAGCCTGTCCGTATTTGCTCTTGGGTGTAGTGCTTTGTGTATTGCCGTGTATTTCCTAGTTTTCTGGTCTATGTTGCAGAGTTCAGCCTTCGTTCACTCCACCACTCCTGCGCTGCATCTTTTACTGGTACTGCCCGTGTTTATGGCTCTCATAATATTTCCGGCGTTCAGTTTTGACTTGAGTATCACCTTAAGTCTCTGCTAATATTCTTTCCTGATCGTGTCCTCCATCTCTTGGTGTTTTATATCCTCTCCTTCTATTATTCCCAGGTATTTGTGTCCTGTCTCATCTATATGCTTGATGCTATTCCCATCTGGTAGCTTTATCCCTTCAGTCCTTGTCACTTTACCTTTTTGTATGTTGACCAAAGCGCATTTTTCTATTCCAAACTCCATCCTGATGTCCTTAGATACAATCCTTATTATTATTATTATTATTATTATTATCATTACTATTATTTTTATTATTATTCGAACGTTCAATTTCAAGCAGGTTGCAGAAATACCACCGAGATCGTCAAAGAAATCAAATTTTACTTCCATAAATAATTACAATAATATATGAGAAAATTACATATATATACACCAACGCAAATAAGAACTAAAACGGAAAATAAAAGATGATGCCTCATAGTAGATGACCAAGGGCAGTTAGAGCGGTTGGACAGCAAAATAAAAAAAAGGAGAGGAAGTGGAAACGGAGGTGAAGTAAAAGGCTAAATCAAATGAATATATGAATTATCTATTTATTTAGCAGACGACTGGAATGAATACCATGCAAAGGTTAGGGCCGCTTAAGAAACCTCATGAACGCTTTATTTATACTTAACATGCCAATATTTGTAGGGGAAAAAAAAACCCACTTCAGATGCTCAACGAATATTCAGTAAACTAAAACAGCGAAATTCACACACGTAAGTAACGTACAATAGTTTTTTTTTTTGTAACTATACAATGCGAATCAACTTACTTCTCTCTGATCCAACTCACTAGATGACCCTTGCAGCTAGATTCGTTCCACTTCCTCTTCAACTCCCATTCCGTCTGGTGTGAATTTCACTTTTACCAGATAATGCTCAACTAACCTCCAGCTACTCTTCTTTCCACTACTGCATCCATTAACCTGCTTTTCCATCTGATTTGTACATACACTTGATTTGGTGAAATCTCATCCGCGCCATTTTCTCTTTTCAAAGTTTATTTATCAACATTTTTCTTCACAAATCATGCACAGTTATCAGACACTCTCTTTCCCTCAGACACCTCCACAGCACTGTCACTACATATCCTCATTAACTCCAGGAACTAAATGTGCTGCCCAGAACACCCTATCTTTCTGTATCATCTAATTCTGCATGCAAATCACCTAGAAGTATTACACTTGACCCTTTCAGGTTCTCCAAACCCAGCATGACATAGATTCAGACTCCTAAAAATGCTCTCTTTGAATAATCTTACACTCTTTGCTACAACTTCTTGTGAAAGCATTCATCCATACATCACACTTGTTTCTCACCCGCCTCCAGTGTCTCCTTGATACACTCAAACTCCCCCAGACATGATCATTCTCCGTCCTTCTCATTTCTGAAAGCGTTGGCCTTTCGCCTTTGTCTTCCCTGGTGCCATAATATCCAGCTTTCTCCATTGAAAGATACATGCTATCAAGCATTTCCCATCTTCTGTACCATGGGTTAGTTCATTCAAAACCCCCAAGGTGTATAATAATTGTTTCTGCTTTCTTTTGTGTTTTATACAAATCCTCTCCTTCACTTAAGAGTTCACTCACCTAACTCAACTCACTAAGTTATCAGCAATACAAGCCATAGCGTAATGATTACTCGAACAGTTCCTTATATCAGTGTAGTATAGTCTATCATGTCTTGTGCTGTTTATTTATGCTAAGAGAACGTAATACTCAAGCAGCAGTAGTTACACATGGTCGCACTGAACACAATAATGACTTGATATACTTGCTTAACCAAGTCTCATTATATACATTTACTCCGGATTACTTAGATTGCAAGGTCAAGAGGACCCACACGGCACAGTTCAGGCCCACATACACAGAAAAGCAATACTTTATGTATCATATAATACCACTAAATCAGTAATAAATGGGCAGGGTTTTAGTTTGCAAACTACGTACATCCGACGAATGAATTAATTGCACATGAACCATCCAAACAGTAGGGGAGACAGATTTCTGAATATTTAGTTTTTATTATGATTTATCAAAAGAGAAACATTATGCAGGGGATGCTAAACCAGTGAACGAGCGCCTGTGTCAACTCAAAAACTTGTCAGTCCTTGGCATTAATAACAAACTGAATGCAATGATTTTAGCAAAATGTATAACAGAACCAATGTTTGAAAAACATGTTTAAGTAGAAATTCATTATCATTAATTATCAATACAAAATGCAATAATTTCATAATGGTGCGGAACAACCCTAATGTGTCGCCAAGTAATGCCGCACAACACCCACTGCTATCCAGAAAGTTATGTTAAAGGTTATTATGATAATAGGAATAATTATGGACCTATACAGTCTTAGGACTCTATGCGGAATATGATACTGAAATGGAGAAAACACCCTGACAACACAGAGCTGGTCTTTCACGATCAACCTTGTCTTTGAGAAAGCCCCTTTTCTCGATATTGGCTCAACGGCAATGGACACCTCGTCCCGGACGAATATGTGTAGCAAGATGTTAACGAACAGCATGAATTTGATGAAGAAGAACCAGAAGTCAAAGAGTTTCATTTCTGCCGTCACTGGCAAGGATCTACTCGTGTTAGAGAACAGGGTGTAAAGAATGAGAAGGGTTGTCAAGGCAGTCGTCGCCCTGGCTGTAACTTGCTCCAGCTGAAAGAAGAGAGTCGCCCAACTGACGAGCAGCAATAGGGTTGAGGGAACGAAAGCAGTTAACAGGATGTAGCCCGGTCGACGCTGAAGCTTGAAAACCAGTTCCATCCTGTTATTGTCGTCACGGATTCTTCCCGAGACATCCGTCACTGAATACAGGCTGAGCTCTCCGGGTCCTGAGTATTGGAACGAATCCTCTTTAGGAGAAAATACCACGTAACCTCCGTAAATGGCTGCCAACTGGATGCCAATTGAACACTTCTGGATATCAAAAGGATATCCAAATAGTCTGAAGCCACACACAAACCTTGCTGTGTAATGGTCAGTGATTGTAAAAGCGTTTTCAGAACCTGGGTACGTCAGTTCTGCAAGAAAAAAGTAAGAAATAGAGACAGAATTCTTGAGGGCACTTACTTATCATTTAAAATTATCATCACCAATTTTTGTCAGAATGAACATGGAATTACTCTAGGCATTTCTCCTCATATTATCAGGTAATGATTCATTCTCAGACATTCTTCAACTCTGAGTCTCTCAAAGAACCAGTGCCCATAATTTCAAAATGTGTTATATTATGTTAATCAAAAGGCCTTGCTGCAAGTTTTTCTTTCTGATTACAACAATAACTGTAGTGTAAAGCTTTGTTTAAAATCGTTTATATTAACTTAAATCTTAGCTCTCTTGCTGTTACTTACCCATTGCCAGATTGTTGAAATCAACTTCTGTAGCATTATTTGTGGTTAAGATGGTCAAGTGGCTCTCCAATAGTTCCTTCCTGCCATTTTCTATGTTTAACAGTTGATAAGTAGGCCTCCAAATGCTGTCGGCTTCTTCGCTCGTCAAGGTGGTTCCTCTCGCAGTTTTCCCTAAATGTTTCAAGGTCACTCTGGGATCAACCCATGTCAGATTGACCCTGAATTCTAAGGTAATTGCCATATTCATGTCATCTACTTGAGTAATGCGAGACAACTGGATTTTTGTGCTCAACCGCAGTGGCGCTCCTCCTGGACCTGTTGGAGGAATATTTTTCTGATACAGGTCATCAATGAGAATCCGATTGCACCCTTGCTCACCACTGCCATCATCACATTCAGTACGCAAGTTGCAACGCAGTTCCTGAGGAATGCAATGGCCAGATTTACACATGAATGTATTCTCTAGACAGGAGGATAAACTAAGTTCTAGGGCTTGGCCTTTTGCTTTGCCACACATTTCGTTCTCAACGATCCACGTATTTTGCCCAACAGGATATTGCCTGGCAGACATCGTCACCATTTCCATATATGTTATTTGTTCTATGGCACTCATTAGCTTCCAACTTGTAGAACTATTGTCCCATACTATTGCTAGATCATAGTAATTCAGAAAAACAGGACGATTGTTGTGATGACCATCAATACGAAATCTTGAATGAAGTTCATGTTCAAAGCACAAGCCTCTCAGACGCAAGAAATTATATCTGTGTGCATGACAAGCACCATAGTTCTTTGATAGTTTGGAGCAACTCTCATCGTTATAATGACCCTTTGTGGTCAGGACTGCACAATCAAACGAACTACCTCCTGATGGAAAAGATAGGGCAAAATTCAAGTATGATATTACCGTATTTGTAGACACATCTCGCCAAACATTACCCTCACATTCATTTTTTAGACCTAGCCAGAGCTTAGCGCCTCTTCCTGAGGTACTAGCGTCTTGAAAGTCCAGAAGAGCTTGTGTGAGAGCACGATTCTCTTCTGCATCCACTGGAACAGCGATGGAATGATTCAGAAGTTTGCAGATTTCAACTGTTCTTTGGAAACTACGTTGCTCAGGAAGTATAACGAAGTACTTATCTGATTTCCTGTGGGTGTTATACATCTATTTTAGTATGAACTAATACCAGTTCCTTCATAAGAAATATCTTCAAGCATTGTATTTATACATGGTATGAAAAGTACAAAAAAATGAATGAAATAAGCAGGGTTATTTGTGTTATTCATTATATGTTTGTTTCTTCTATGTATCGAAGGTAAGGCATTAAAGAAAATATACTATGATTTTAGTAATTTCTATGTACAAATGGGAAAACCAAAACAAAATGGTAACAGGAAAAATGTTCTTCAAGAAATGGGCTCTATGCAAGAGCATCTAATTACTTTGGAAATTTCTGGTTATTAGTACATAGATGATTCTCAATGTTATGGGCAAATTCTCTCACCAACATGTGGTAGCAGCTACAAACTGCCAGAATATAATTCCAGATAGGCCGTTTTAAATGCATTTGTTGCATATCACTTTGCCCTGATAATAAAAAATCCTGCCTTACATTTTTTTTATACTTCAGGTTTTTGCCCTGTATCAGACCAACATACCTGCATAGCGTCGATATATTTTGCCATTCTTCTTGTGCGTCAGAATTCTCAAATTGTGCATGATCTGAGTGGAAGAATTCCCGTTTATCAATATTACTGCAAGTAGCTACCTCATGGACTTCACTCGAAGTCAGCACACTATCCCAAAAGATGAGCTCAGCTATGTCTCCAATCATAACCTGGTGTTGTTTGAAAAAGGGAAGAAGATTGTTGTGAAGTCTGGAGACCAAAAGTATGCTAGGGAAACAACATGAAAAAATTCTAAGTGGACCCTTTAAACATATGTAAGAGAAAACATTTCATTATAACAGAACTTGAAGACATACGACTTATTTCATGTAGAACTTATCAAATATAAGAATAGGTTGCATTTGCTAATTATGTTGTGGATTCCACAGATACACCAGAACTTTATTCAAAGTGGCCCTGTCTCTACCTGCCCACTTCCTTTCTCTCTAACCTGCCTGTCTACAAACCGATTGTTCAAAAGATGTCGATTCTTATCAGGGCTAACACTGCAACATTGAGACAGAGCAATGCAGGAAGTCATGCCTCCTTGTTACATCAAAGCAACGGAATATGCTCAGTCCTAGAGCAGTTCCTCCCAGATCATTATTACCTCGCAGAGAAGGTCCATAAGTTAATGCTCTTTTCATGACGCAATTTAGGCATAACTTATAGTTTTTGCAGCATCCCTTCGACCCCTAGCTGCGCCCACTTTCAACCTTTTACTTGACCTCCACTTCTGCTTCCTTTCTCCCATCTCCGACCTCTCAGGAATGGAGGTAGGGTAAAATGCTACAGAGTGGGTGCAACTAGAGGCCAAAGAGATGCTGCAGACACAACTTAGTAGTCATTCATTTTTGAGCTGACTGAAAAAATATTAAGCTAAGGTTAATGAGCCACTTATGAAAACTCATTAATGCTTTATTTGATGTAGCAACACATTTGTAAAAAACACTCAACAATTAAAAGAAACGCATTCGATAAACTAAACCAGCAAAACTCTCACATTTGAATAAATTTCCAAAAAATATATAATACATTTATCATAGCTATACGATGCAACTCAACTTGCTCCCTAACGAAAATAATTTTTTAGTGCTTATATCTTTCATTTGTTTGAGAACTACCGTGTAAAAACATAACAGTATCAAGGAAATGGTGTAGATTATACTAGACAAATAGAAGTGATAAAAATAGAGAAAAAAAAATTCTGGGTACTCGCCGACAATGGCAACCCTGACAACAGCGATGGTAACATACAGGGCCTACCTAATAAAATGAAGATGAATGATGGCGTAGGTACTGTAAAGGCTTTCTGATGAAATGTCAGAATGGTCACCAGGGTCATCCTCAGAGGTTGGACGCGGTGGAGGAGACCCAAGGGAAGGGGACAGCGACAGCTGATGAAGTCACGAGCTGACAAAGTTGAAGACTGAAGATCATCAATAGTGGACAGTTGTTCCTTTTCCTCCTTCTAGAAGAACCGTAATTGGCAGTTGTCTCCTTTACCTTCTGAGTTCACCTTACACCTGCTATTTCGGTAACTTTGCCTCAGATGTTATGATTTATGCTGAACACTTTACTAAACTTCTCCTATGTCCACTTCAGAGGTTCAGCTTCTTACTCTTGTTCATCTTTCTCCTACGACTTCAACAACTTAATCAGATCTTCAAGCTCTATGTTTGTCAGCTTAACATCCCCTTCAAGATACTCAATGACTGTCATTGATCATGTCCTACACTCTATCACCACTTAACATGTCCTGTAGAATCTATGATCCTCTACACCTTGCCGTTGACAACCAGAAGCCACCGAAGTCATTCTTGGCCTCCCTCCACACATTCTTCCGGTAGGCATCCACTGTTTCCAATTTCAATTCATCCACTGCTCCCCAGACTAATGTAACTGCATCCACAATGGTGAATGTTTTCTTGCAGGCCATGATGGGTCACCGTCAATAGCTTCGCAGACCATAAGGAAGACCTGTTTAGTGTAGGTCGCCTTGATACAGTGAATGGTGCCTTGGTTGAGGGGTTGGATAAGCACAGGTGCTTTGGGAGGCACAACTCAGTCTTTGATGAATGGGATGAGGGTGGCCCGGAGCCTTGCAAGTAATCCAGAGTGCTTTGAAATGCAGGCCTTCTTTCTCTTAATGATCTTGACTATAGAGATAGGACATTCATTGAACCACTAAATAAATGGAACTGCAGTGATCCATGCCCCTTGGTGTTGTGTTGTTGGTATACAGGAAGAAGCCTCTTGATCTAATTCTCAAGAGCATGGGAATTTTTCACTTGGTACTAAATGCTAGTCTTTACCATATGGCCAATCAGAGTTAGCGTCTCTTTCCACGTTTTAATGCTTGGTGCCTGCTTTGAACATTGATGGATATTGGTCAAGCTAGGTGTTTCTTCCAGGAGAGGCCTGTTTTGACACAATCAAACACCTGTCTAGAATCGTAGCCTTCATTTCTGATCAGTGGGAAATATGTTGGTAGCCTCTTTCTCGGCAGATACTGGTTCTCCTATTATTTCTATTCTTCAGGTTAAATCAGTGTCTGAATCGATTTCACGGTCCTCTGCTGGTTACAAATGGTTTGGTTCCCTCTTTAATATAATCCTTATGGCTGCATTGCTCATACAAGGTAAGGCCTTCTGCTTAGAAGGTTGCTGCTGATAGGGGCCCGCTTTTTTGTCATGTCCTCTATCCACAAGCTCTGTGCTTTTCTTATCTTAATAAAGACTTTATCCCATATTGCAGAACTCACTTTTGCATTCACAGGCAGAGTAGTGATCCTTTCATGAATGCTTTGCCTTAATTTGAAGATTGTATGAATCAACAATTTGCTCTTCTTCAATTTCCTAGAGATCTCAGCAAAAGATCTGTTTTCAGTTTCAGTCATATCTAACACATTTTCTGCTTAAGCAGACACATATTGGAAGTTCTTGTGCTTGCTCCCACTACCATTGGAAACATTTCTTTGAAGTCAATACACAGGTTTAGTATAAAGCTTCTTTGTAACAAAGAAACAATGAAGCACACAGACGGCATGGGAAATCTGCTGCAGGAGAAGGCTACACGCATAGAGTGAGTGGAGTGCAGTATTGTGGTGGTGGTTAACACTTGGAAGGAAAATGGAAATGCATGAGTAAATCTGGACAGAACAAAGGTAACGTGCGGCTGTTAGCGTCACCTGACGCTCTAGTTTTAAAATCAAATAGCAAGTCATCACCAATGATGGCCTTCCTCTATCCTGGCATTTTACATATGATTCATGCACTCCTTAAACTTCCAACGCCATAAGACTAATAATAATCAATAGAACTGTTCCTTTTATTAGTGTAGCTTGTCAGTGCCATTTTGTGCTGATTTCCTTTAACTAAGAGAACGCACTAACATTCAAGCTACTGTGTTAACAGATGCCCTTGCTGAACAAAGTTTTAATACTATTCTTAATATTTACATTAACCTTGTATTATTATGATTCAAATGTCAAACTAACGCAGACAGCATAGTTTATGTCCATATATACAAAAAGCAACACTTTTTATATTATATTATATAATACCATGGAATCATCAATATGTTTAGGCCAAAGGCCAAGGACTGGCCCCCTATCGTGATGAATGAGCATGATTTTAAAACACAGAAAACATATCATTTATACTGAAATACTAACTCATACATAAAATACATTTAAGCAGGCTTCACATGTATAATAAAGCATGATGATAATCTTTCAATATGTGGGTCATCTCTCTGTATTTCCCTTTACCTCGCCTTACTTCTTCCTATGAACACCATGTTCTTTTGAAGCTTGAATTTCAAGTCAATGGCCTCTTTGGTGTACTTGTTCCATATGAATAGGTTCCATCTTCTGAATATAATAATAATAATGATAATAATAATAATAACTGATATAACTAATGAATATTTATATACAATTGTATAAATTTGTATCTTTGAAAAACTCAACTAAATTTAAAACACAGTAATTGTCATCTAAGATCTCACAACAGTGCTTCCTTGCAGGTGAGAGGTAGGCTACCTATGACGCACACGATGACAGAATTCACAACCCACAAGCATGTGCTCCTCTGCCAGGCCAGCACTACAGTGGACCCTTACTGGCGGATTACTTTTCTCAAATAAAAAACTAAGAGTTCAAGATGTGCGGCCAATTTTACGATGAGAAAGTCGTGTTTCATAGCCTCTATTAATGTTGTTAGATTAACGCCAGATTTGTACATGGCTTTAATATTTTTGTGTTCTTGAACAAACCCCCTCACCAATAAACAGGCAGAGTTTTAGTTTGAGTAACTGCTTCCAAAGGTTGCCTAGACTTCACCTGAATTCTCCAAAGAATAAAAGAAGTAGATTTCAGAATAGTTAGTTTAGACTATTGTTTATCCTCAAGAAACATGAAAACATGACACAAAACTAAAGCAGCAAGTAGAAATACAGTATAATTAATTCATCAATACAAAAGCGAAATATTTTTTCCCATCCATCTAACTACTGTAACTCTGTATACAAACAATGCTTACATTTCATCACAACGGTGTGGAACAACCCTAATATTTCGCCAAGTGATACCGCACAACACCCACTGCTATCCAGAATATCAAGTTAAAGATTATTATGATCACTGGGATGATTATAGTTCTGTACAGACGTAAGACTCTAACTGGGACATAATGCTGAAATGGAGATTGTGGCCCAACAGAGCTACTGCTGTCTTTATGATTAAGCTTTGACTTCGAGCGCATCATTTCTTTGGTCATTGGCTCCACGGCAATGGATATCTCGTCTCGGACAAATACGTGGAACAAGATGTTGATGAACAGCATGAATTTGATGAAGAAAAACCAGAAGTCAAAGAGTTTGACTTCCGCTGTCACCGGGAGAGATCTGCTTGTGTTTGAAAACAGCGTATAAAGGACAAGAAGACTCGTCATGGATGTATTTGCTCTGGCTGTAACCTGCTCCAGCTGTATGAAGAGAGTCCCCCAACTGACGAGCAGCAATAAGGTCGAGGGAACGAAAGCAGTTAGCAGGATGTAGCCAGGTCGACGCTGAAGCTTGAAAACCAGTTCCATCCGGTTATCGTCATCAAGGATTCTTCCCGAGACATCCTTCACTGAATACAGGCTGAGATCCCCGGGTCCTGAGTATTGGAACGAATCCTCTTTAGGTGAAAATACCACGTAACCTCCGTAAACGGCTGCCAACTGGATGCCAATTGAACACTTCTGGACATCAAAAGGATAACCAGCTAGTCTGAAGCCACACACAAACCTTGCTGTGTAATGGTCAGTTATTGTAAAAGCATTTTCAGAACCTGGGTATGTCAGTTCTGTAAAAAAAAAAAGGAATGGATATACTCAATAAATATTGAAATAAATGGTGGCTTCTCCTGTCACACAATCCTCTATCACTGGACTACCTCTAAGAAACAAACCGATTATATAATGGACTCTGCAAAATAATTCCTTATCATTTATAATTCATAATTATCGACACCAATCAATGTCTTCATGACTATGGGATTAATGTAAGCATTATTTCTCCTTCTATTATCAGACAATAATTCTCAGACATTCATCGACTTTGAGTCTCTCAAAGTAAGTGCCCAAATTTTCAAAATGTCTTGTTAATCAAAAGGCCTTGCTGCAAGTTTTTCTTTCTGATTGCTACAATAATAATTGTAGTGTAAAGCTTTGTTTAAAATCGTTTATATTAACTTAAATCTTAGCTCTCTTGCTGTTACTTACCCATTGCCAGATTGTTGAAATCAACTTCTGTAGCATTATTTGCAGTTAAGATGGTCAAGTGGCTCTCCAATAGTTCCTTCCTGCCATTTTCTATGTTTAACAGTTTATACGTAGGCCTCCAAACGCTGTCGGCTTCTTTGCTTGTCAAGGTGGTTCCTCTGGTAGTTTTTCCTAAATGTTTCAAGGTCACTCTGGGATCAACCCATGTCAGATTGACCCTGAATTCTAAGGTAATTGCCATATTCATGTCATCTACTTGAGTAATGCGAGACAACTGGATTTTTGTGCTCAACTGCAGTGGCGCTCCTCCTGGACCTGTTGGAGGAATATTTTTCTGATACAGGTCATCAATGAGAATCCTATTGCAGCCTTGCTCACCACTGCCATCATCGCATTCAGTGCGCAAGTTGCAACGCAGTTCCTGAGGAATGCAATGGCCAGATTTACACATGAATGTATTCTCCAGACAGGAGGATAAACTAAGTTCTAGGGCTTGGCCTTTTGCTTTGCCACACATTTCGTTCTCAACGATCCACGTATTTTGCCCAACAGGATATTGCCTGGCAGACATCGTCACCATTTCCATATATGTTATTTGTTCTATGGCACTCATTAGCTTCCAACTTGTAGAACTATTGTCCCATACTATTGCTAGATCATAGTAATTCAGAAAAACGGGACGATTGTTGTGATAACCATCTATACGAAATCTTGAATGAAGTTCATGTTCAAAGCACAAACCTCTCAGACGCAAGAAGCTATATCTGCGTGCCTGACAAGCTCCGCAGTTTTTAGACAGTTTAGCACAACTCTCATCGTTATAATGACCCTTTATGGTCAGGACTGCACAGTCAAAAGATTTATCTCCTGACAAAAAAGGTGGAACAAAATTCAAGTATGAAGGTACTGCATTTGTAGAAACGTCTCGCCAGGCATTACCCTCACATTCATTTTTCAGACCTAGCCAGAGCTTCGTAACTCTTCCTGAGGTAAAAGTCTCATGAAAATTCGCAAGATCTTGTGTGAGAGCACGATTCTCTTCTGCATCCACTGGAACAGCAATGGAAAGATTCAGAAGTTTGCAGATTTCAACTGTTCTTTGGAAACTACGTTGCTCAGGAAGTATGACAAAGTACTTATCTGATTTCCTGTGGAGATTATACATCTTGTTTAGTCTTAGTTAATATCAATTTCATCATAAGAAATATCTCATGGCAATCTATTATTATATGGCTTGAAAAGTAGAAATAAAATTAATGTGTTAAGCAGGGTTATTCATGTAAGTTTTTATACACACTTGTCTTCTCTGTGTTGAGGATATAATCTTAAAGAAAACTAAATACTCTTATTTTAGTTTTTTTCATGTACAAATAAGGAAACTATACCAAGTATTAACAGGTAAAATGCTCTTCAAGTATAGGCCTCTACACAGAGAGCATCAAACCGCCCTGGAAATTTCTGACAGTTGTTACTTCACTTTGACTCAGGAAATTTATTGCTGGGTTTTTAGAGATTGGATAATTGGCAATGTTGTGGGTAATTCTCTCAGCAGCATATGATAATAATTAGAGATTGCCAGAATATACTGAAATGGGTGTCTTTAACAAAACTGGTTACGAATAATACTGACTCGCATTTTTCCTATTTATACTTCCTTATCTTTGATCCATATCAGACCAAACATACCTGCATAGTGTCGATATATTTTGCCATTCTTCTTGTGCTCCAGAATTCTCGAATTTTGCATGATCTGAGTGGAAGAATTCTGGTTTATCAATGCTGTTGCAAGTAGCAAGGTCATGGACTTCACTCGAAGTCAGCATACTATCCCAAAAGATGAGCTGAGCTATGTCTCCAACCATAACCTGGTGTTGTTGGAAAAATGGAAGAAGAATGTTGTCAAATCTGGAGACCGAGAGTATTCTGAAGATGCAACATCAGAAATTCTAAGTGGACACTCAAAACAAATGTAGTCATTCAACTTGTCTTATCTCCTTTCCAAATGCATGAATATGTTGTTTTTGTGTTATAGTGTGGATCTCACTGATGCACCAGAAACAACTGCTCCTATCAAAGCACCAAGGTATGTAACCAACTCTCTCCTTTTCTCTCTACCTATCTGTTTACAAACCAACTGATTGAACAATAGCCATTATTATCAGCCGTAACCCTGAAACAATGTACAAGCACAAGCATTACACAACCAAAGATGTCATGGTTTCCTCTTACTTACAGCAACAGAATAAGCCCAGTCAAGCCCTAGAGTGTTTTTTTATCTAGATCGTTATAATCTTGCAACAAGGTTCTATAGGTGGTTAGTGACATCATTGTAATCGTATTGTATGTGTTGCATTGCATGGTTAAATTGTGTTTGCGGCATCTCTTCAGCCCCTAGTTGCGATTGCTCTTTAACTTTTTATTGACATCCATTCCCATTTCCTTTTTTTCGATTTTGCTGCCCTAATCCCATGACAGTTTCTTTTAGCCCAACTGTGAGGTTTTCTCCGTTCCATTTTTAGGTCACTGTAATCCATCTGATTTATTTTCTGAGACTCATCATCTTCCTATCCAGCCACTCCAACTCCCTCTTTTCCTTGACTTGAGCACTGAAAGGCTAACAGTGCCCTAGTGCCTGGCCTTTTAGCCTAAATTTCATGATTCATTCATTCATACACTCATTAGAAAATACCATATGAGCATCCCTTAGTATGGTTAGAAAAGCAAGGAGATAGAACCTAACACTGATGAAGACCTCAAATACTATCAAGCAGAAAAATCTATTGTCAAAATCATGCAGGGTAAAGTGTTGCTACTAAAAGAATATTCAAGAAACCTTCAAGACTGAGAACACTTTCAGTGATAAAGTGTGCAGCTGATAAGCTTGCATACAGTGGTGTTCAATTTCCTATACTGGCAATTTCTTAATGAGGTATTAAACAATTTTTCCTGAATGAGTAGCTTCAGAGAAAAAGATTTTTAAAAAGTAATTTGCATTTTTCCTAAGTATACAAACCACGAGCACGAGCTGGAACAGTCATAGAATCTTCATAATATAGTAGTTAACTAGTGGAGATGGGGGTGAGTTAGGGTAACCCTCACTTGCTCAATCTTTCCACTTCACTTTTTCCTTTGGCTGTACAGAGTGGGGCAGTCGAGGTGGTTGCAACCTATATAAAAGGCTATGGTTTGTATACCCAGTAAAACAAGAATTGCTCTTAAAAACTAGCAATTTGCTCCTACATGGATACAACAATTGCCTTGTATAGTAGAATATCATAACTCTTCTAACCTCCTACCGGTCTGGTGAACAGGTTGACCACAGCAGTAAGGCAAGAGAGGCCCCAACTAGAGGGAACACAAGTAAGAAACCAATTTTTGGAGAACCAAGAGATCCCCCATAGTTGTCTAGATAGTGGGCAGCTCATTCTGGCGTAATGGGTTCAGAAAAAAGCTCTAACAGTCCTCCCTCCCCCTTGATAAGAGGGAATGACAGAGGGTGACACATTCTAAAACCTACTTATAACAGGTGCTTGTTGTGCCCTCACCTGTCTCATTGATGCCAGAGTGAGCTTCAGACTGGATGGTGCTCTCTGTAGAGGAAGGGATGGAAAGGGAAAACATTAATTCCCCACTCACACATCCAAGCACACACCAAACCTAGGTACTCAGATGAGATGCGAAGTGTCTGATCAAGACTCAGTAGACTACACAACCTGTTGAGCAGCCGCAACAGGTATGCCAAACCCAGACATCTCTATTGTTTGTTCTACAAGAAAACCCTTTCTCTCACAGGGTTCACTAGATACCCTGCATGTGTGAAGGCAGAGAATCCGAGCTTCCTGCTAGTACTTGTCAGTAGATATGCATGCCACTTGGTGTGTAATCAACAAGAAGCCATCTGAGTCATCTGGAGACCAAGGATGGTGAGCACTCTGTGGATCACCCTGCAGAGGAAACTGAAGGGCAGGAATGCATATTTATCCAGAACTGTCCCAGGGATGTTGAAATGTATCCTCTGTCACTATTCACACATCTGGAAATGGGGAAATGAAGACTGTGAGTTTTCTGTTCAATCTGATTGCAAACAGCAGGATCCCCTAAATCTCGAAAAAACTCTTCACCACTTAGGGGTGTATGAACCACTCTATCCCCACCACCTGACCTTGATGACTGAATTAATCTAGCAGAATATTCCACCTGCCCAGAATGTATTTAGCTCACAACTCAATGCCTTGAAAAGTTACCCACTTGTGAATCTGGAATGCTAACTGGCACAGAGTCCAAGACACCATCTTTCTCTGTCTGTTGACGTAAGCAGCTACAGTTCTGTTTTTGCTCAATAACACTACCTACTTGAATCTCCAAGACACCGAGACCAAGGCAACCTGACCAATGGTTGTGCCTCCAAAGAAGCTACTGTTTTAGATTAGCTCTGTAGACAAAACTGTGGGCAGGCAAAAAGTGAGGTCACCTTCATGAGACTATTACACTCATCTGTGAGAAACATATTCACAAAAATGCTGCTCCAGCTCTGCCTGTAGGTGTTCCAGAGTAGAGGGGCCCTGATCCCCCAGGCACAAGCTACCTTCTTTTCAGAAGAGGAAGCTACACAAGACTTTTGCTCCCTCTCTTGCTCTCAGCATCGTCCAGCACTAGACAAACCTCTCACCACAGAAAGCAGACAAGATCTCACAGGTTTGTGGTCTTAATGGAATTCAGACCTCAACTCTGTGGACCTTGCCCATCATGCACATGAGAGGTGGAAGAGATCCCAGATCTCTCCCTCAAGCAAGGATGCCTGGATTGCACATGCCCCAAAGAGCACATGCACTTCTTGAGCTGTAAGGAGTTGCTGGTTCCCATACCTAAAGTTAAATGTAAGGAAAAACCTGTCCTGTTGTTTGACCATGAGTAATCCAGAAACCACACATGTGCAGAAGAAAACAGGCTACACATTATTATCTCCTTAAAATTCAACAGATCGAATGTGGGGGGAGAACAATTCAACATGCAACTAAAAACCTGGCCTCCAATCCCGATATAGGAAAAGCATTATGGCATAAGAAGAACCCTTCCAGTTTGAGGCCGAGAGGGAGGCACACCAGGAACAGATGATAATCATGCTGAAGCACTCTAGCACCTCCGCTCTCCTGCCATGAGAAAAAGTGTGAGGGAAAAGTCTCCCTGGACTTCCTATGTGAGGTCTTGAACTTCTTTTCTTCTTCTTCCTTCTGTACAGAGGAAAAGAGTCAAGGGAAAAGGTGGATGAAAATGAGCTAGTCAAAGATGGGCATGACACCAATGAAAAAGACAATGAAGATGAGGAAGAACAGCAAGAACATTTCTTCCATTCCCCCTGAGACTTCTTGCTCATCTTCAACTGTGAAGTGGTTTTTGCGCTCGGCTGCCAATCTAGTGGTCCGAAGTTCGAATCCCGGCTCGGCCAACGCGGAATCAGAGGAATTTATTTCTGGTGATAGAAATTAATTTCTCGATATAATGTGGTTCGGATCCCACACTAAGCTGTAGGTCCCGTTGCTAGGTGACCAATTGGTTCCTAGCCACGTAAAAATATCTAATCCCTCGGGCCAGCCCTAGGAGAGCTGTTAATCAGCTCAGTGGTCTGGTAAAACTAAGATATACTTAACTTTTCAACTGTGAATGACTGGTTGAAGTTGGTATGGGAGAAGTCAAGGACCTCCAGATTTGGCTATTGGGAACACCACTACCATCAGAGGATCCCCTGAAGTAGATGAAGCAACCATAGTGACTTCAGATTCAGCAGCAGACACAGTGGCAACTGGCTTGTCCCTCCTCTTCTCCATTAGGGAGTTGAGGAAAGAAATCAGCGATGGATCACCTGGACATCACCCTACTGGCTTCCCTTCCTCAGATGAGAGATGAATGGGTTTGTAAAATAAAGACTTTGGGGAGCTAGCCATACTAGGAGGGGTAGATCCAGGAGTATGATGAGGTAGTGTTAACCCAGAAAACACCAACAAATCCTTCTTGACCTTCCTTCTCCTCTTACCATATTTCTACCACTCAGGAGAGAACCAGGAAGCAAATACATAGCAGGGCAAGAATTAAGTGCAGTCCCTCCTCCTACAGCAAACACAAAACCCATGAATCCACCGACAGAGGGAACATGAAACACCCACAGGTCTCCCATAGGACCCACACTTGCCACGATAATGATTTTTCTCCGTCTCTAGAAAGAAACAGAACAAGGGGCATAAAAATACAAAGTAAATGCACAAGACACGCAAAACAGCCGAAGAAGAGTAATCATAGTAAGCTCCTTATCTACAATTCAAAATCCAATAACCACAATGGGGAAGAGACAGTGGTTGTGTTTTTTTAAGTCTGGTGGCTGAAGAAAAAGTGAAGTGGTGAGGTTAGGCTAGTGATGGATACCTCTTCTCACCTTTCCCTATCTCTCTACCAGTTAACTACCTTATTACCACGGTTCAACGACCGTTCCAAGCCACGCCAAAGAATATGCTATATTTACTAATATAAAAGATGAGGGTTGTATTGCTGCAGGAACAAACGATGGTGAAGTCACAACCATTTTCACTCTCTTGTGAGCCGTTTTCACAATACTACCACTTGCTCTCTCACACATATTATACTTCAAACGATAGTGAAGTCTCAACCATTTTTACTCTTGTGAGTTGTGAGCCGTCTTCACAATACTACCACTTGCTCTCTCACACATCGTAGTACTTGTGTCTTTATCCAATGGCAATAGGAACAGCAGTAAATGAAAGTTGTAGAATTAAGAACAGTTGCATTATATTTCAGTATTTCCTTAGACGTTCACTGCAGGATGTCAATTTTATTAAAGTGGAGTCGGATATTACTGAAAGGATGGGTTAAGACGGTCAACTGGTGTGAAATATGACGGACCTTACTACCTCGAGAAACCTGGCCACACTTTCCAAGGAACAGCCACGAATCAACTGCTTTTGCTGGGACTGAGTCCAGAGTTCAACATCAGTTCTGTTATCCCCTTTGGACAAGCTTTCGTCCTGGCCTGGCACAAGGCCTGATTAATCCAAACTAGTTAACCAACCAACTGCATCCATTCTTCTTCTTCTTTTTCCCACCGTTATCCCTATACACTAAGTGGTCAGTTGCTTGATGTGCCTTTCCTTACAACATCAGGCATGGTTTATTGTTTAGCAAAGGGGTTTTTACGACCGCATGCCCTTGCTGTCATCAACCACAGTTATTGGCGGTGGGCCTGCCTTTGACTAAAAAGCCCACCTGCAAGGCAGCAGTTTCCAAAGTTACTGACGGTGGGCCTCCCCTTTTACAAAACAGTAATACTCCAAGGCAGCAGTTTCAACAGTTATTGGCGGTGGTTTTAGCCTTTTACTAAAAAAAATACTACTGCAAAGCAGCAGCCGTCCTATTAATCGGCTTTTACGGCACGGTGGTAGTATTCTTACACCCCTACCACAGGGTGGTACTGCATCCATTCTCCCACCATTCATATCGGTATTCAGTATTCCATCTTTCTGGTTTCCATGAACCATTACAATATCTATAAGGGTTAGGATATCAATTCTAACAAGAAAATGACAGACATCAGAGGAGAGATTTGGTATCCCAGTGCATAAAACTTTATGACGAGTCCAAGGATGGAAGTCACGAATACATTACATGAGTTAGTTATCTGCTATTTATTCACGACCATCGCTTTTACCTAAGCCACGCCAAGGGAGTTTACAAATGAATGCCTGTCCCAAGCCTGGATAAAATAAGAGCAATGAGTGTATGCTAAGGCCTTAACCTCTGAAAAATATCAAGCATTACTGAAATTCACAAACAAACCTTGGAAGTCTAGTGAAAACATCAGCTGGTTATAGTTAGACCTAAAAGTCTCGAGTAGGAGTGATTTGTACATTTTGACAAATTTTATGGACCATATTCATCCGTTCATCTTTACCTAAATTATTTCACCTTATAGAAAAAATTTTTTGTATAACTAACTTCCTACTCGCTTTGGGTCTGTTTCCCTCTGGCTAGTCGGGTAAGTAAATCATTTTGCAACAGTAAAATTATTCTCATTCAAATACTTCATCATAAATTCACATGATTTATATTTTGCAAAAACAGCACCACAACAAAGTCCACAGACTAAAAGCTGGACTAACGTTCAAATACAAACTTTTGCATTGTAATTGCTGGCCACTAAAAATGCTTATAAATGTGTGTGTGTGTGTGTGTGTGTGTGTGTGTGTGTGTGTGTGTGCGTGTGTGTGTGTGTGAGAGAGAGAGAGAGAGAGAGAGAGAGAGGAGAGAGAGACTATTGCTTTACTTCTGAACCTCGATTTACAAAATCTACCAATAATAAGAAGCAAAATCTATAGCGTGTTCTGCAAACGATCTGCTTGTCGGTATTTCATGCTAAGTACTTAAATAAATGTAAGTATGTAAACATAAGTGCGGGCTGTTAATTATTGACCCTGAATATTACTTTTGACAGACAACCATAAACGCCCACATCCTTTTGCATCATTTTTTTCGGCCATTAGCAGAGGCAAATCTTTTCTTTCATGACTTAATGACAGACTTACTAAGCGGCTTCCTCTGATGAACAGAACCCAATTATCTACGTGGGATTCATTTCCATACATTGTGAGGGTCATTAGCAAGTCTTTCTTGCTGTTAAAGCTTTGGATAATATACTAACCGAAGTCTTCCTCACCGTCCATGAAATGGCGTCGTAACTGCATTGAAACCCCCTTATTATTATTAGTATTACTATTATTGTTATTATTATTATTAATTAAGCGTTTGTGTTGGGAAAATTCGCTCGAAATGAAAGTCAATATATTGGCTGATGACGCCAACCTTCATGAACGATGATTTTAATGATGTCAAAACGGTCTCGAAGCGTTATTAGCGAGTCATATGAGTACCTATCATGATACACCTGCTGGAAATTTTATGAATAAAAAAAGTAGTTAATGAAAATAATAACCTGCTCTGCGTTGTTTTTTTAATGATCTGAATATGTCAATCACGTTACTATGACAGCAGGAACTCATAAAAAATGAAATGACTGAAAATATCAATCCATATCGGGGAGCAAAGGCGGTTGGTAATCCTTAAGAAACCTAACCTCACTTCGACCTTACAGGTGTTCCGGTGGCATCCCGCTTACCTGCAAAGTCTCTACAAGTGACGAGAAGTAAATAGATTGGGCCACTTGTTGATATCATCGGTTTGTACTAAAACTTCGGTATCGAGATTTGCTATTCTGATTGGCTATCTACAATTTTGTCTAATTTTGGTAATTCGGGAAACTGTAAGTAAGTTTTTAAATAAAAATTGTCTCTCTCTCTTTCTCTATTCATATATAATATATATAGTTGTTATAGTCCTCCTGGTACGATTAGTAGCACCATTTCCTACCAAGCAAGAGGTCCCAGGTTCAACTTCTGGAAGTGGGGACGGAGAGGTGGGAGTGTCTTAACCCAGTGTTCCCATGTTGCCCTAAGCAACAAAGAGTCATGTAGTACTACCTGGTATAGCAAAATCCACCCTGCTTTACAGTTAAGCCCCGCCCACTGATTACGTCACATACTTTGAAGCTGACTGGTTGGCAACGGTTTCGAAAAGGTTGGTTAATCTGTGGGTTTTTAAACTTCTTTTCATCTAAAACACGTTCCACTGATTATCAAAAGGAAACTTTATATTATTGTCCCCTGAAATAAAATCATTATACACATCTACCTAAAAAAAAAAAAGAAAAACGAAAAAGAAAAATATGAATGACGATGCTGCAATGTTATGTTTCGTAAATGAGGTTCATCTGAATAGGGAGGTGACGCTGGGAGTGTCTGCGTTCGAATCGGTGCACTTGAATCACTGGATAACGGTAATTACCGTCTGATATTCTCAAGCCATTCACCAGTCTAAATTCAATCACAAAGACTTTCGCAGAAATATGCATTTTCACCATTCTAAATTCAAACACAGACTTTCGCAGAGATATGCAGACTGTAACTTCATGTTGATTTCAGGAAATTTTCCAACATTTTAATAGTCATGAAACCGATTTCACTGCAATCGTTTACACATTCGGAGGGATGCCAAGCAGTGACTGCACTCTGCAACACCAGAATATGCCTATGTTTAACTTGAAGTTACAGTATGACAGGCTACACGAGTGATACTGATTGTATTTTGCCGAGAATTTTCTTAAGGACAATAATAATCTCCTTTGGAAATAACAGGATCATGAAAAATGACGTCGGCCTATATTGTCCTAAGTCTTTTTGTCGGTTTACGCAGCTTATGACGTGTGGATTATAGGCCTATATCATATTCAACCGTTTTATTGTGGTTCTTGTTGTGGTTGTTCTTGATTTTGTTACTGCTGTTATGGTATGGTGCTTGTAATGTCTTCGAAAATTTTCATATGGTATCCTAACATTGCGGAATAAACATAGGCCTATTCATAAGTATACTGGTGTAAAAGCATTATTCGCCTACTCTTGTTAACTGAAATTTAGTCTTTTGTTTGGATTAAAAGAGAGAGAGAGAGAGAGAGAGAGAGAGAGAGAGAGAGAGCGAGAGATTTACTGACTATTAAAACCTGTTGTACAACAAGGTAATCTACAAATGCCGCCAAAAACAAACGAATCATGGGCTACTTCGATCACCTCATACATACCATTTTTCCGCTATCATTTTTTTTTTTTGTATTATTACGTTAAGGAATCTTATGATACCTTATCACCATAGCCTTCATTTTCATAAAAGTGCTACAGCTGCCTTTTATTAATTTGTCACAATAACATAGTATGTATCCCTTTTGTAAATATATTTACATTTCATTGAGAGTAGTTTGATAGTTGCGTGTAAGGCTGAGATATCTAGTCCTGTGATTGATGTTTGTGTGTGTGCCAGGGCTACGCGCCCACAAGTTTTACATTTATTTTCTGTGGTATAAGTGCCTATACAATTACTATAGCCATCCACACATGATATGTATGCGCACTTGCTTCTACGTGTACAATCGGCAAGAAAAGTGAAGATACAGTTTTCATTAGCATTCGTTCATCTAATTTCCCTTTTTTTTTTTACTGAAAAGATATGATCTCGCTAAATATGCTCTAGAATATAAAAATACAATGCAAATTATATATGTTAACACTGCAAAACAAAACCGTTCAGATACTTAAAAACACGATATATGTCTGACGTAATTGGAATTTCTCAGATGGGTTCATTCATAGAGATCTGGAAGATAGAGTGTGAATTTCTGGTTGCAGTACTGTATTATCAAGACGACAATATTTACTCGTTTTCCTTCCGGAACGGGAATATTATTTACATCATCGTATGTGGTGATCGGAATTATTTTAGTTTTTACAAATTTAAGCTTGTATTCCAAAGTGTTTAAAGTTAGCTGACGTCGAAGGCCACTCTTTCTCCTGTCTTTCCCCATCACAAGTCCATCACCAATACTATAATTGTATCTCTCGCTCTCTCTCCACTTCTAAAACATATTTTAAAAATTATATATCATCACTCAATCGCCCAAAGAAACTGTAATGAAATTAAGTGTCTATAAATAAGCCTAAGCTTTCATGTAAGCAGATTTTGCTCGCTCTCTCTCTCTCTCTCTCCTTCTCTCCACTTCTGAAACATATTTGAAAAAATATTATCGCACAATCTCTCAAAGTAAACATAATGGATTAAGTATCTCCATAGATAGATCTACGCTTACGCTCTTTCTATCACGTCAAAATATTGCCTTCATTACTTCGTGAGGAACACCTCACGATTTCCCAAATTTTAATTAAAACATTCCTTCTCGTTCTTTAAGATCCGATTTCACGACAGTTTTTAAAGAAGGATGTTCGATATCCTACTCTGAACCGACATTACCAAACCAACATTAACGAATAATATAGAGCCTGTCATTACATTCAAGTATAAATGATTATAGGACTTCTACCGAATCTTTAAGGTTTAAAGTTACTGGAAATCTACAAAGCTCCGCCCCCTTTCTAGAGCTGCCAAGCATGGCATTATTTTGCAATATGTGTCCGAAGATTAAAGAAATCTGTATCTTCCTTTTTCTTACCGATAGAGCATTCTGCTTTTTGTATATACATTATATATCGTGGAGTTGGAAATACTGTATTAATTAAAAGATATTCTATCTCCAACGGATATAGGTAGAAAACTATTTGCGATAAGAAATTGACGTATAGGCCCATGCCCTGTCATTGTCTCGAAATCTAAGAATTTTATGTGTAGGCCTATGGCCTGTCATTGCCTCAAAATATAAAAAGAATTGACGTGTAGGTCTATGACCTGTCACTAATATAAGAAATTGAGGCGTAGGCCTAATCTCACAATAATATTAACATTTGACATGGCTGCATAAGTCTATGCTTCATTTCAATATATATATAATAGGATACACATTGTAAGGAAACTTACCTGACTTGGATCGAAGCCACCTCCAATCGTATCCTGGTCTTGCCCAAGCACCAGAGTTCCATTCATGTTTAGAGACCAACTTGGACTGAGAGGACCCTCGAAAAATTTCTGAAAAGTGCGAACAACTGAATGATAAGGTTCAACTTAGTGTGGGCATTCTCTTATCAATGTGTTTGTAGTTAATATAGGCGTTATTGGCTGGCTTTAGAGCAATACTTTAGGGCAACCATTAGGAGCTCCGAGGAGACATGATTTTATCAGCTGATTCAACAGTCTCATATTTCTCAAGCTGTCAAAATTTTATGTCTGTTTTTGTATTTTATGTCTACTTCCACGAAATTTTAACTATAGTAGATTCAAATCAACCGTGCATTTGATGTCTAGGCCCGTCCCTTACGACGCTCCTGATTGGCTCTTGATAAGCCAGTCACAGGGCTGGAAAGTCTCAGTCCTCTCTCGAGAGTTCACATAGGCAGGATGTATATTCCACCTCTCCTGAGGGATACGTTTTTCAAAAGTAGCCCTCAGGAGAGGTGGAACATACATCCTTCCTATGTGAACTCTCTCTCGAGACAGAGTTTCCAGCCCTGCGATTGGCTTATCAACAGCCAATCAGGAGCGTCGTAAGGGACGGGCCTAGACATCAAATGAACGGTTGATGTGAATCTACTATAGTAAACCGAGTCATTTCTCAAGTTATCGGGGTGGAATGAATGGACTATCTGTCAGTGGGGGAATGCAACTTGGCCAGAATTCTGAACATTCCTAAGAAACAAAAGCGATACATTCCTCTATCTTGCACGAACAGCAAAAAAAAAAAAAAATTAATCTTATTTGCTTAAAATCTAATTATCCATCACAAAAGTATATTGGTGTTGCATCTTGCACGAACAGTAAAAAAAGAAAAAAATCCATATTTTTTGCTTAAAATCTAATAATCCATCGCAAAGGCATATTAGCGTTGCATGAATTCGATAGTCAAAGGTGTTGCTTTCTTGTGTGGAGAACCCGATTCTCCGGTCGAGTACTCGCAAATATTTTATGAAAACATTCTCGCCTCTTTATAGTACATCTATCCCTGTTCATCTGGCTACCCTCTTACAGCCAAGCACTGGGACCTATGAGGTCACTCAGCCTTGAAACGGAAACTGAGTAAAGGAGAGTTTGAAAGGTGTAACAGGAGGAAGAAGACCTCGCGGCAGTTGCACTATGGAACAACTGTTAGGTGAGGGTAGAAAGTGAGACGGAAGACAGATAATGTATACGGAGGTACAGTAAAACGAATGAAAGTAGTTGCATACAGTGCTTCTGACAAGAATGGCGAGTACGGTTTTAAAAAGCGTGGAAAAAATGAATGTTTGAACAATATGGAAAACATTTGTTCTCTTTCTTAGAATTCCCTTGAATTTGAATGGAAAAAAATGTGGAAATGAAAAGCTAGGGAGAAAGATTGCGATGAAAGAATAACAAATAATGATGAAAACGAAAGTAAAAAAAAAATTAAAAACACAGACAAATCTACAGACCAAAATCACTGAACAGACAACGAACTACATCAAGAAAAATCATCTGTCTGAGAAGAGACAAATAACGGGGAGAAGAATGAAGGTAAGAAATCATTGGGGGGGAAAATCTGAACAGGAAAGAAAAAAAAAGGAATATGAATTACGTTTCCTTGCCAGTAGATGGCGTATGAAGAGTTTCCGATGACGTGGCAGAGGTGATTCCACGTCTCCGGGGAAATTCTCCAGGCGTCGTTTGGGAGATCTTCCGTGGCCAGTCGAGACGACAGGAAGGTCAGCAGGTTGAACTCTTCGTGATCTGCGTCAAAGGACATTATTATTATTATTATTATTATTATTATTATTATTATTATTATTATTATTATTCTAAAAAAATAATACTGAAAGTAGCACGAGGCTTGAAATGGAGAAACAAATCCAGTAATATATGGGTACAAATACATTTCAAACAAAGCTAGAATTATTATTATTATTATTATTATTATTATTATTATTATTATTATTATTATTATTATTGTAAAAATACTGAAAGTAGCATGAGTCTTGAAATGGAGAAACAAACCCAGTAATGCATGGGTACAAATATATTTCAAACAAAGTTAGAATTATTGATTATTATTGTTATTATTATATTATTATTATATATTTATTATTATTCTAGAAAAATACTGAAAGTAGCACGAGGCTTGAAATGGAGAAACAAATCCAGTAATGAATGGATGAAAAGGTACAAAAATATTTAGAAATAAATGTAGAATTAACATTATTATTATTATTAATATTATTATTATTATTATTCTAAAAAATACTCATAGTACCATGAGTCTTGAAATGGAGACACAAATCTACAGTTATGTATGGATACAAATATACTTAAGAATAAATAAAAAATTATTATTATTATCATATTGTTATCATTATTGTTGTTATTATTATTATTATTATTATTATTATTATTATTATTATTATTATTATTATTATTATTATTATTATTATTATTATTATTATTATTATTAAAAATACTCACATTTGGAGAAACAAATCCACAGTCACGTATATGGGCACAAATACATTTTAAAATAAATCTATACACATTTCCCGAAACCACTCTGAGGACATTTATTTTTAGATATGTTTGTGCCCATACATGTTGAATTTATATTATTATTATTATTATTATTATTTTATTTTTGTCTATCACAGTCCTCTAATTCGACTGGGTGGTATTTATCTATAGTGTGGGGTTCCAGATTGCATCCTGCCTCCTCAGGAGTCCATCACTTTTATTACTATGTGCGCCGCTTCTAGGATCACACTCTTCTCCATGAGTCCTGGAGCTACTTCAGCCTCTAGTTCTTCCAGATTCCTTTTCAGGGATCTTGGGATCGTGCCTAGTGTTCCTATGATTATGGGTACAACTTCCACTGGCATATCCCATATCCTTCTCTGGTGTCTCATTGTATTGCGACATCAATGAGTGATACTTTCTTCTTGATTTTGTCAATCATTGTCATGGCTGGTGCCTGGCGCGTTTGCCGAATCACCATTGTTCCTTTTAACCTCAATAAACCGCTTGCATAGGCTTCATCTGTAGTGTGTGTTGTTTCGTGTTTGGAGAGGAATGCTTAGCACGAACTTCTCATGGGCAAGGCAGGTCGTTAGGTACAAGTGTCTATCCGTGTGTGCAATGCAACTTTAGTTAAGGAACTGCAATCTTTTTAAAATTAATGAACAAAATAAGCAAATAAGATTTCTATAACATCAAAATGAATTAATTTTTTCTGAACCTCATAGACAATTAGAGTCAATAAATCAGCTTATGATATTGGTAAACGGACACTTAGAAGTATCAGGTCATAGATATGAAAAATTCACTTGCAACATTAGCCTATTACAATTCAAGTAAATCACATTCATGGGAAAATGTCACATTTTCTTGAAAAACTCAGTTTATATAGAAATTAGTTACATAGTGGGTTCTTTCGTAGCATCTCCTGCCTAAAAATTAACCTCAGAGGATGCGCGCGAGAAAACTGAATATGAACTTTTGTTAGGGGCACATAGGATCGGATTTTATCTCAGCTTAATTTCAGTAAGCATAGAGAAACACAGAATCATGATTAATATTCTCTTTGACTCTTATGTTGCCTGGCAATCTTACTAATAGCTCCGTTTTCCACTTCTTTGTCTAGTAACTTAATACCAGTAATATCGAATTTTCTTTGGATTCGTATTGATATCTGTTTATTTTTTATAATTATGGATATTTTTACGGTCATCATAGACCTGGATAGGTTCACTCATTGTTATAATGCCATGGATAAAAAAGTTTGTACAGCTGACTCTTTTGAATTCAATAAAATATCAGCGAATTCATGTGGGTTAAGTCTGGTTCTTAATGGCTTTCTCCCTCCCGTATTTGGATGTTGTCTGAATTTACTTTGCCCTTGTGACAAGTATAATTTCACTTACAGGCTGATTAATGGAACCTAGTTACAGTATCCTGCAGTGCAAGAGTTTCACATCGTCTACAGATTCAAAACTCGTTCGTCGCGGCGGACGACAGCAGTGAAGTAACAACCGCCTACAATGTGAAGGGAATAAGCACCATCATAAGTGAACAAGCTTATTTCACGGACTTCTTGGACCGACACCCGTATCCCGTCGTTAATCTCGTTTTAATGCGGAATGCTCCGGCGGAATCGACTACAAAAGGGACAAACTTCCGACAAATACGACCAGAAGGATATTCAACTCTACGTTTGCTGGTGCAGGACTCGTGCTGGGGATGATTTTATTCATCGCGAACGTATTCGTATGGCATAGGATGCAGAGGACAAGTATGGGCGCAAAATAGAACGTTGGACCCTGCCCAGGCAATTCCCCTTGTTTTTAACCATTTGGAATTGGCCATTTCATTTGGCTATAGGTGGTTGTCTGGAACTGTGTAATGGACAAAAAGTTGTTACGCTAGCGGCTAGTGGGTAGTCATGTTAATCTTTATCCTATGCAATCATCAGAGTACATTAGTATTTTCTGTAGCATATGTATCTTAATGAGTTGAAGTGAAAAACTGTATCATTATGTATCAGATGATCACTATTATTTACGAATATCATCATATGCATATATCTTATATCTTATACATGAATCTGTTTATTGTACACCTGAATTTTTTTTTATTATAGAATTTTCTATATATCTATATATCACCATAATGTCTGTATCACACTCCGATAAGTCAAATGCAAGTAAAGCTTGAGTAATATTCAGTGGTTGGTTTTGTAGCCGACCGAGCTTTTATGTAAGTGTTACATAATAAGAATATGGAATGTTATTCCATATATATAAAAAACTAAAACTATGATTAATTAAAACCAGTGACCCAAGAGGTCAACCAGATTGCTTGCAGGAATGTGATCAGACCAGAGACGATAAAGTATGCTAAGATGACGTATACAATAAAGTAGGCTAAGATGACGTGTTCTAATCAGTCAATGTCTAGTGCCGTCACCGGTGGTCCTTCATTTGTTTTGAAAACATTAGTCCAAGCTTCCTGCTTGAGACAACTACCGCGACCTATAATTCAAACGGCCTACATGATTTGTAATCTGTGTCATCTGTATGTATGTTCATATGTTCGAGCTACTGTCTGCTTCCTTAATGATTTGTAACCGAGATGGTAGTCAGAGTTGAATTAGCCATCATCATTGGCAGAAGCGATCGTCATCAGAAGACCTGTAGATCTTTATCTAAGCTTCATCATGTAGATTGGAATTAGCAATCATCATTGGCAGACCTGTACAAATTTCCTCTGATTTTCATCATGTAATCTCAGAGAATAGAAGTATATTTTGTACTCAGAGTTTTCTACTAGAACCTCACATCAGCAAGAGATCGAAATGTAGTTATAACTATCATCATGAGTTTAACACATCGCCGTCATAACCAAAGTAGATACCGACTTCGTAAGTTATCAACAAAACCCAAGACACTCCAATGAGTATGGAAGTGCATAACCAACTGACTTAGTGTAAGATTATTGCAAGTCTAACATAACCTCATAGGGCGCCTTATTATACAAGGCAACAGCCCTTTCATTTGCAAGTATCATCCTATCTGTTCTGATACCATAGTCCCAGAGGATCTTTGCCTGATCGTTTTCTATTAATCCTTCAGGTCGGTGCTCGTACCACTTATTATTGCAAGGTAACTGGTGTTTCTTGCACAGACTCCAGTGGAGGGCTTTTGCCACTGAATCATGCCTCTCTTGGTACTGGTTCTGTGCAAGTGCCGGACATTCCCCTGCTATGTGGTTTATGGTCTCATTTTTCCTAATACACTTCTTACATATGGGAGAGATGTTATTTCCATCTATCGTTCTTTGAATATATCTGGTTCTTAGGGCCTGATCTTGTGCCGTTGTTATCATTCCTCCAGTTTCCTTCTTGAGCTCTCCCCTCTGTAACCATTGCCATGTGTCATCGCTGGCTAGTTCTTTAGTCTGTCTATTATTATTATTATTATTATTGTTATTATTATTATTATTATTATTATTATTATTATTATTATCCACCCACACTCATTCAAAATGAAAGCACTAAATATTAAAAAAAAAATGCAGAAAAGATGTAATACTATGACCCAGAACGTAGCAGAGGTCACAAGATCTCACACTATAGTGACGAAACTACTACATATGTTCATACCAAGGTACAAAGACTTAATCTTATTCCGTTCGTTGCCATAGGGAAGCAGGATTATATTCTGTCGATATAGTTAATTATCCTCGGGCCTCCAGACATTCTGGCGTCAGTGTGACACACTGCCTCTGGCCAAAAAAAAAACTAATTCTTCTCTTGGAGGTTAAAACATCTCATAGGGACGACTTTGAAGCTTTGTGATGACGTCCTACTCGGAGACCTTTTTTTTTTTTTTATCTTGTCTGAGGGGAGAGCTCTATTATATCAGTATGATCTGAAACTCTCTACTTTTTATCTCATGGCAAACAATTAGGTAACTTTCATTTGCAGCTGTTTGTAGTCCCTACCGTTCCCCAAATTACTATCATACATCTGTTTGTACGGTGTTTTTACGTTGCATGGAACCAGTGGTTATTCAGCAACGGGACCAACGGCTTTACGTGACTTCCGAACCGCGTCGGGAGTGAACTTCTATCACCAGAAATAAACATCTCTCACACCTCAATGGAATGCCCGTGAATCGAACTCGCGGCCACCGAGGTGGCAGGCCGAGACCATACCGACCACGCCACTGAGGCGCTTTTATGATTGTATTAATATTCAGAAGATGGCGACTATTTATATGGAATAAGCCCACCATAGGGGCCACTGACTTGAATTCACGCTTTCAAACAATATGGCGTCCGTGAGGAAGAAGTAGGAGGTGGTGAAGGGAAATACAGAGATCCTGCTTCTTAGAAAAGAGATAATAAGTATATCTTAGTTTGACCTGACCACTGAGCTGATTAACAGCTCTCCTACGACTGGCCCGAAGGATTAGATATGTTTGCGTGGCTAAGAACCCATTGGTCACCCAGCAACGGGAACTACAGCTTGTTGTGGGATCCGAACCACATTATAATCGAGAAATTAATTTCTAATCGCCAGAACTGAATTCCTCTGATTCCGCGTTGGCAGAGCCGAGAATAGAACTTTGGACCACCGGATTGATTGGTAGCCGAGCGCGAAAACCACTCGTCCAAGAAAAGGGATAATGAATTAGTGTTTTGATATATGGATAAAAAAATTTATTAAAATGCGAGGAGACTCGTTTTAGGCTTATTCTCAAGTGCAAATTGCAGGTAAAGACTATTGCGTTTATCCTGCGCTTATCATTGCATAAGAGAGAGAGAGAGAGAGAGAGAGAGAGAGAGAGAGAGAGAGAGAGAAAGGCCAACCAGAACCTTCTTCATTAATCAGTCATTCAACTACAGGTCACAGATTGGAGATGAGAGGGGACATTATTTGTCGTCTCGCTCCCACCCAACCCCCCTCCAAAATAAACTACAAACACCAACTATTCAAAGGAATAGAAAAGAACAAAATACTATAGGATTTAGGCAAAAAGGACAAGTGCTGGGACCTACTTAGGTCATTCAGCGATGAAATAGAAATTCAGAGCAAATAAAAAAAAGGTTTGAAAGGCGTGGAAAGGAAGGTGGAAGAAAGAGAATACGAACGGAGGTACAGTAAAAGGAATGAAAGGTATTGCAGCCAGGGGCCGAGGGGACGCTGCAAAGAACCTGACGTAATACCTACAGTACACCGTATGAGGTGCACTGATGGCGCTATCGCCCACTATTCAAGGGAAATCCTTCGTCATGATTTTTTTTTTTTTTTTACTTTAGTTTAACCAGACCACTGAGTTAATATTAACTCTCCTAGGGCTGGCCCGAAGGATTAGACATGTTATTTAAAATCAGTATAAATTATTATTAAAAATAAATAAATAAATATTTATTATCTGGAATATATATTATCTAAAAAATAAATATTTACTATCTGGAATATATTATAAATACTATATTATATTTTATCTAGTATAAATTATTAAATTTAAGGAATTTTAAAATATTAAAAAGTGAAAATTTGTCACTTTCTGATAATATTTCTTTAAAAGAATATCTTCTGAATAATATGTCTCTTTGGGTTTTATATTTTGGACAGATTTTAAAAATATGTTTTACTGTTATTTGTACATTACATATTTCGCACATAGGTATAGGGGCATGGGGGTTACTCATTAGGTAACCATGGTGTCAGTTTGGTGTGACCAATTCTTAGCCGTGTCAATATTACTGAATTCTTGCGGCATTTCTGATAGGATGATGGCCACGGGTCTACAGTTTCTTTTATTTCTCTTAATTTATTGGTAGGATGGTTTTCCCCCCAGTTATTTTGCCATTTTTTCTTAATAACCGACTTGCTGTGCCTAATATAATCTTCTAGTGGCGATAATTCTGCTGATATTGGGAGTGTTCTAGCCTCTTTTGCATAAGTGTCTGCTTTTTCATTGCCTTCTAATCCATAATGAGATGGTATCCAACATAGAGTAACAGATATTTTTTGTCTTTTCATTTCATGTAATATATGTCTAATTTCATTTACAATTTTGTTTTTTGGAGTATAAGAGCTTATTGCAGTTATTGAACTTAGTGAATCGCTAAAGATGGTTACTTCACTAAACTGGTTTTCCAGATATAGTTGTTAATGCTGTTTTTATTGCTAGTAATTCAGCAGTGAATACTGATGCTTTGCTTTGTAAGGAGACTTGGATCTTTATATTGTTTCCGTAAACGGCGAATCCAACTCCCATATCATCTTTGGAACCATCAGTATATATGTGATTATTATTGTGTATCTTGATAACCTAGCCACCTGGGGGGGCAACCAAGTCCTTATGGGTGCCGGTCCCAAGCCCGGATAAATAGGGAGGGTTGGTGTCAGGAAGGGCATCCGCTGTAAAAATCTGTGCCAAAACCAAAAATGAATGAGCCGAAATAGGAAATAAAGAGGTAATGCTAGGGCGTACTCCGTAAACGAACGCACAGAGACATCGCCCTACTCTTGTGGTAAGGCGAGGGCTACTGCATCAGGAGCAGGTGCAGCTAAAGAAGCGAGCTCACATTGGGTTCAGAGTATGTCAGCTAAATGTTGGGTCCATGACTGGGAAGAGGTAGAGAATTGGCTGAACTTGATGAGAGAAAAGAAAGTATGTTGTGTGTGTGCAAGAAACGCGGTGGAAAGGAAATAAAGCTAAAGAGTTGGGAGATGGATATAAGCTATATTATAGTGGAGCAAATAAACAAGGTAGAAATGGAGTTGGCATAGTACTGTCAGGGAACTAAAGAACTCGGTAATAGAAGTGCATAGAAAGAATGACCGTATCATCAGATTGAAGATGTGTTA
Source organism: Macrobrachium nipponense (assembly GCF_015104395.2). Taxonomy (NCBI): domain Eukaryota; kingdom Metazoa; phylum Arthropoda; class Malacostraca; order Decapoda; family Palaemonidae; genus Macrobrachium; species Macrobrachium nipponense. Next base: position 14,841,398 of record NC_087200.1, on the reverse strand, counting down.
TGGAGGAGAGATTCTGAATATTATAAGCGCCTATGCACCACAAGTTGGTTGCACAGAAGAAGAGAAAGGGAAATTTCTGGAGAGACATGGATGGAAAAATGCAAGAACTGGAAGAGCATGAGAGGGTGATAGTTGGGCAGATTTGAATGGCCATGTCGGAAGTGAAAATGAGGCGATTGGGCGGGTGCATGGGGGCCATGGAATTGGGGAGAGAAACCCAGAAGGAGAGAGTGTAGTGGACTTGCTGTGTCATTCGACATGGCAAATAGTAAAACACATTCTTTGAGAAGAAAAAGGGAACACCTAATAACATATAGGAGTGGGGGAAGATTCTCCCAGATAGACTATTTCTTGTATAAAAGGATAAATCTGGTGGAGGTCAAGACTGCAAAGTTATTCCAGGCGACCATGTTAGCCCCCCAACACAGGCTGCTATGTATGGACTTGAAGTTGAAAAGGGAAAGAAAAACCAAAGCTAAAGGGATAAGGAAAATTAAATGGTACGAATTACAGAAGGAAGGGGATAAGAAGAGAGAGTTTAAGAGGAGGGTTTGGAGGATATTGATATAGGGTTTGAAGATGTTACAAGAATGGTGGGCACGAAATGCAGCAGTAATAAGAAGGCATGGCAAAGGAGCTGCTAGGAGAGACATCTGGTATCATATGGGGAAGAAAAAGGAGGAGAGTGGATGGTGGGATGAAGACATTGAGAAAGTAGTAAAAGATAAGAAGGAAGCAAAGAAAAGATGGGAAGAGTCACAGTCAGTGGAAGACAGAAATAGGTACAGAGAGAAAAACAAGGTGGTGAAAAAGTGGTAGCCCAAGCTAAAAGCAAAGTCGTATGATGAGTGTATAATGAGCTGGGGACAAAGGAAGGATTAAAGAAGATGATCAAGCTATCAAAGGCTAGAAATAAAGAGCACCAAAGTATAACACATATCAAACAAATAAAGGATCAAGAGGGTGTAGTGCTTAGAAAGGAGGAAGACATTGTGAAGAGATGGAAAGAATATTTCGAAACAGTTGTTAAATGAAGAAAATAATAGACTAATAAGAGAGGATGGGCAAGTGAACATTGGCATGGTAATGAGGTTTTCTAGGCAGAGGTACTAAATGCACTGAAAGAGATGAAGAATGGGAAGGCAACCGGACCAGACATGATCCCAGTGGAGGCATGGAAAGCATAGGAGATGAAGGAGTGGATATACTGTACGATCTTATGATAAAGATCCTTGAACAGGAAAAGATACCAAATGAGTGGCGTGGGAGTATATTGATCCCAATTTTTAAAGGGAAAGGCGATGTCCAAGAGTGTGGTAATTATAGGGGCATTAAATTGATGTCCCACACTTTGAAGATACTGGAAAGGATGATAGACGCTAGACTGAGAGAGAAGTACAAATAGGTAAAGAGCAGATGGGATTTATGAAGGGAAGGGGAACAACAGATGGTATATTTTGTCTGAGGCAAATAATGGAGAAATTCGAGGAAAGACAAAGGGACCTACATATGGTATTCATTGACCTTGAAAAGGCTTATGACCGAGTCCCGAGACAAGAGGTATGGAGGAGCCTGAGGGAGAAGATGGTGCCAGAGAAGTATGTGCGATTGATACAAGAGATGTACCGGAATGTATTTACCAGAGTGAGGAGCAGTGTTGGGGAGACAGAAAGGTTTTGAGGTGAGAGTAGGATTACACCAGGGGTCGGCTCTGAGCCCATTTATCTTTAACATAGTGATGGATGTTATAATAGAGGAAGTAAGGGAGACAGTACCATGGAACATATTGTATGCGGATGATATTGTTCTGTGTGCAGAGAGCAGGGAAGATCTGGAAGTGAAATTGGAAAGATGGAGACAAGTACTGGAGGACAGAGGAATGAGAATAAGTAGATCCAAGACAGAATATATGTGTACCACCACTGAGGGGGATGATAGAGAAAGTATTCAGCTTGGTGGAGAGCAAATAAGGAGAGTTGATAAGTTTAAGTATTTGGGATCTTTTGTTAACGCTGGAGGAAGTATGGAAGAAGAAGTAAAACATCGGGTACAGGCAGGCTGGAACAACTGGAGAGCGGCCTCAGGAGTTCTTTGTGACAAAAGAGTGCCGCTAGGTTAAAAGGAAGATTTCACAAGACGGTGGTAAGAACAGCAATGCTGTATGGTACGGAAACAGCAAGCATGAGAAAAGCAGAGCAGAAGAAGATGGATGTGGCAGAAATGAGAATGCTTAGGTGGATGTCTGGGGTAACAAGAGTGGATAGGATCAGAAATGACTACATAAGGGGGTCAACTAAGGTGGTGGAAGTATCAAAGAAAGTGCAGGAGGGGAGGCTGAGATGGTATGGGACACCTGTTGAGGAGATAGAGGACCACGCTGGGGAGACATACTATGGGGGTGGAGGTGCAAGGAAGAAGAAAAAGAGGGAGACCAAGAAGAGATGGAAGGACTGTGGAGAGGAGACTTAAATGAGAAGGGAATTGATGAGGCAGAAGCACAAGATAGAAATGGATGGAAACGGCTCATCCGAAACGGCGACCCCATATAAAAATGGGAACAAGCTGGGAAGAAGAAGAAGATTATTGTGTATCTTGATATGTTCCAGAGCATATTGTTTCATAGCAAGGGGATTATTCAATTTATTACTGGGTATTGTACACAATTTCCTACATATCTGGGGAGCACTTATCAACCATGGGGGCATTATTTTGCTAAAATTGTAAAATTTAATATTATAAAGGTCATTGTCATTAAATAATCTATTAGCTCTAACGGGGAATGATGGGATAATTTTTGTATTCCAGAAACAATCTGGATCTTTAAATAAATCTTTGGTTTTTGCTGGACTATTTACAATTTTTAAAGCTCTGCACATTATTGTTATTTTGAATCTATAAGATAGTGGCATTTCTCCACTTTCTACAATCAACGATTGGACTGGTGATGATTTGAATGCTCCAGTGGCTAAACGAAGCCCAAGATGATGCAATGGTCTAGCATTTTGAGAGTTGTCTCACTAGCAGAACTATAAATTGGACTGCCATATTCTAATATTGGTAGAACTGTAGCCTTATAAACGTTTCCAATAATGTTTCTCTATCAGCACCCCATGAAGTGTGGGCTAATTTTTTAAATATATTTAAAGCTTTCAAGGCCTTTGCTTTGGTATGTTTCACATGGGCCTTCCAGTTCAAATGACTGTCAAAATATAAGCCTAAAAATTTGACTTCTGGATAAAATTGGATGGGAGTGTTATTTATGGTAAGAGATATAACTTGATTTTTGAGCCAGCGCTGATCCTTATAAAATGTTATTGCTTGTGTTTTTTCAACAGAAAATTTAAATCCAACAGATAATGCCCATTGTTCAATTTTAGCTATGGAGATATTTAAAATTCTTTGGATGTGGCGTAGGTTGTTTGAAGTGTAAAAAATGGCAAAATCATCAACATATAAGCTGTTGTTTACATCTTTGGAAGCATTTTAACAAATATTATTGATTGCTAATGCAAATAATGTGCTGCTTAGTTACGCTGCCTTGTGGGATACCTTCTTTTATTTCAAAGTTTCTGATAATACCCGTTTCAATTTTAGTCTGGAATGTTCTTTTTTCTGTTAGGAACTTTCGATATAAAAAATTGGGAGTTCACCCCTTAGAATTTTATGTCATGTAGAGATTTTGGTTTTAAAGATTGAATATCTCCATGTGTATCATAAGCCTTTTTGAATGTCGAATAACACTGCGACAGTAATTTTCTTTTGTACAAATCCTCTTTTGATTTGATCTTCTAGTGATGTTAATGAGTTTAATGTTGAATGATTTTTCCTACTTCCAGATTGAGTTGCTGCTAGAACTTTATTTTTCTCTAAATACCATATGAGTCTATTATTTACCATCTTTTCCAATGAGTTTACAAAGACAACTAGTTAGTGATATAGGTCTATAATTATGTACTGATGTTGGATCTTTGCCAGGTTTTGGGTATAGGAATTAAAATAGCATGTTTCCATGCTTTGGGAAGTAGTTTTTAGTGCAGCATCAAATTCATTCTAATGTAAATGGGACTTGTAGTATAATTGTTGACTTGTTTCAAAAATTAATTATATGTTTCTCTTCATTCTTTTTCCTAATGCGAAAATGTTCATCTAAATTCAGGCTATTGCCTACTGATTCTAGGTGGCGACCTATTATATTTGATATATCTTTTAAATCATGAACTTTTTTCCCATTATGTAATATTGGGGATCTAGGTGATCGACTATATTTGCCATTAATTTTTCTAAATCTATCCCACATCTGTTTAAACAGTGTCACGGAGAAGTCTGCGACGTAATTATGCCAAGATGATTTCCTATTGCTAATAACTTTTTTCCTGAATTGAGCAGATATTTTATTCAATAAAGGTTTGATATAATCAATTTCCATAGCTATTAATACTAACCCTTTCAATGTATATCTATTACTTTTTATATAATTTGTTATATCTTTGGTTTAGTCTGTCTAATCGTCTAACTCATCTTGTGCTTCAGTTTGATAATATCTGAAAGTTCTCTAGACCACCATGGAACAGGATTTATTTTTGGCTTACAAGTTGTCATTGGTATTGATTTATTTCCAGAACTAATTACGAAATCTGTAAAATATTCATTAATTTCATTGTGATCATTGTTACTTTGGAAAGGGGAAACATTTTTGGTAATTAAATCATACTTTTCCCAATCAGCTTTTTTAAAATTAAATTTTGGTACAAATTGTTGATGATTATCTTCAAGACATGTGATTACGATTGGGTAGTGATCACTGTATAAAGGTCATCCAGAGTATTCCATTCTAATCTGTCTACTAACGAAGTGGAACAAATAGACAGGTCTACAGATGATAGGGTCCCATGAGTTTTTGAAAAGTATGTTGGGATTTCATTTTCATTCAGACAACAGTAGTTGTAATTAAGTATTAGATTTTCTATGTCTTTACCTGCTCTATCTGCGTCGATGGTACTGGCATCCCATAAAGGGTGGAAAGGGTGGTGAGCATTAAAATCACCTAAAACTAGAATTGGCTCATGAATTGTGATAAAATATTTGATAATTGAGCCATATCATAATTTCATTAGGTTGATTATATAGACTGCAGACTAAAATGCTAGTTTGTTTATCATATGCAGGCGAATTGAAGATATTTGAAATGAATTATTGTTAACTGTAACTTTATCATAGGTTACACGATTATGAACATATGCTGTTCCTAACTTGCCTTCTCCTGAAACGGAGGATGCCAGAAAGTAATTACATATTGATGGGACTGGATTATAACGTGTTGTAAACATATGCACATTGGTTCATGTTGCTTTAGGAGTCTTTGTATTTCACCCAAGTGCATTCGTGTTTTCAGACCGTTTATGTTCCATTGGATAATAGTATAATTGAATGGAACGAAAGTTAAAAGATTATTTTGTATAGTTGGTTTTATATATATATATAAATTATATATTTTTTTAAACTATGGGTAATTATTCGCTTAATTAGCTTTAATTTTCTTTTTGGGTTTTTGACATTTCTGTGTTATCTTCTGATTCAGTGGTGAATTTAATTTCTTCTTGTTTGGCTAAGAAATTGTCTAACACTGCTATTTTTACTCTCACGATAGTACTGTAAGTGTCTAATACACATACAATCTTTGGTATGTAATTCAGCTGGCTTGAGATGTTATCTTTCTGGCTAAGAAATTCCTTACACGTTTATCAATTTTTCTTTATTAAAGGTTTCTTTTTTTTGCAATCTGCAAAAAAACATGTATGGCAATCCACACCGTTCATGGGTGAGATTCAGTTGGAGTGTTACGCCTTCTTGGATACACTGCTGACATTCACCAATTATCGTTTTGTCTTCCTTGGACAGATTGAAATTGTCTTTAATTTTCTTGGAAAGACTGGCGAAGGGTTTAGTTCTTCAGATTTACTTTGAAAAAACTATAGAAGAATTCATTGCTTGAAATTTACTTGGAAAGACTGGTGAAGGACTTATTTCTCATTATTATCTAAATTAGGGGATGTTTTCCTGTTGATTTTAGGCATTTTCTTCTTCTTGACGTCATTAGTATTAATTAGAGTTTTTGGGGGGGGGAAATTATTTCTCTTTCTCGTTTTCTTCTTGTTTGTTCAGCATGATCTTCATTTCCAGTGTCTAGAGATGGCAATTCTTCATCTTTCATTAGTACGTCATAAGGGTTGCTTATTGATACTGTATTGCTAGATTCTCCAAGAGATTTTTTGTTAATTTCTAAGTTTGATGACCTCGTTGTTGTTTGTTTTTCATTAGTTTTTCCAGGTATTATAAAAGTGTTTCTTGGGCATTACTTTTTCTACAGCGTCTCGATATGATTTATTTTCTAGCAAGGTCTATTAAACCAATCTTGATTTTAATTCTTGTTTTCCTTCTGGAATTGACATGCCAGACCTGCTTATTAGTAGTTTTAATTCAGTATTATATATGTAGAATGGGCATATCTTTGATCTCGCATGATGGTCTTGTCCACAATTACAACATTTGGGAACGCCACAGTTCCAGGTGGTTTCATGATCTTCTGAAACCCACAGAATGCACAAATTGGTGGTTCATTTCTACATTTATTTTTTGTATGTCCATACTTAGAGCAATTTGTGCATTGAAGAGGCTTTGGTACATGGGGTAATACCTCTCTTCTCTGGCCTTCTATTTTAATATTAGGTGGAAGTGTCTGCCCTTCAAATTTAATTTTAGCTATTCTCAATTTTTTTCCCTGCTGTCTTTTTATTTGTGGGATTTCATATACTTTTACGTTTCAATATTAGGATATCTAATTTTTAATGAGTTCAATAACAATGTCTCATCTGGTAGGCCATCACAATCATTATTGGGTGGTAACATTACTGTTCCCTCAATGCTGTTCAACTTGTCATGTCTTTCACTGTGACATTTACCCATTCATATTATTAAGCATTTGATAATTTTGCTGAGTTGAAGTTTTGTGGTAGCTTCCACTATCCATTCTTTTCTTGTTATAGATCTAAATGTCATTTCTTTGGTTGGGTACTGAGCTAATAAAATATTTTCAAATTTAGCAGCTGTCAGCTCGGTTTCTGTTTTAAAAACTAAGTATCTTGGCCAAGTGCCATATCCAAATAATGAGTCAAAGTGTACTAGGATCTGCTCTGTATTTCAGGTCGTCTGTTTCGAAAATTAACAATTAATATTTTGTTTTTTTTTTTTTTTTTTTTTTTTTTCCTTTTTTTCATTTATTACTGGAGGAATTTCCTTTTGTGGCATTAAGTACGGTTCCATAGTTATTATATTTGACGTGGTTACGGATCTAGAATCATCGTTTACTTCTTTGTTTACACTTTCCTGAGCCAGTTCCAAGTCCATTCCAGGGTGGTCAACAATGGGGGCCAATGTATCATCCATAGATACGAGTACTGTAATTTTTCAGCCAGGTAGTCCTCCGCCCACCATATTCCTCAGTAAAAACGGAGCCCAACAAGGGGAGGGATGTGTTATGCAACTTTAAGTGGCCACCCCTAGAGGCTACAACCTGGTTATACACATGGCTCCCAGAACTTGAGGCGTCATCAGTCCGTCGAGATCAGACCCAGCTCTGGGGGCCATGTTTGACATAAGACTTTCCCCTCGCTCGGGCACGTCAGGTACTCGAATTCTACGGGTGGAGAGACATGTCAGTCCTCTTCACCCTCCATCAAATCAGAGGAGCAGTCAGAGCCGTAATCCAATGTAGGTCCAAGGTTAATGGTCACTCGTGATAGGGGAAGAAGTTAAGGATTGAAAATAGGATAAGGCTCAAAAGTGGACCGAGCTTAGTCTGGGATGCTCAGAACTGGCATGTGTAGCATGGTTAGACCTGCAGGGTAGAGCACTACGCTACTGTAGCCCAGTTCATCCTTGCACCACACAAGCCCCACCACCACATCAAGGTGCCGGGCCACTGGTGGGGCCTTCGTCATGATGACAAATATATATATATTATATATATATCTATATATATATATATATATATATATATATATATATATATATATGTGTGTGTGTGTGTGATACACGATAAAACAGTTAACAGACGTGATAACGGACTAAAAAAAAGAAATAAAAAATAAAGGAAAATAATGGATAAGTGGAAAGTAATAAAAACTCCAAAAAAATTTTCATTGTGATAAAACAATTATCAGACGTGATAGCGCATTGCAGACGATCAGTAGCACAGGAAAAGAAGAGAGAGAGGACTGCACTCAAAGAAGAGATTAGATTATACTTACAGACTCCGAAGCGTCATTATTATCGTCGCTGTTAATGTTGTTGTAAGAGAAGTGGACGTTCAACCTTACGAATCTTTCGAACCTGAAAAAAAAATTTTTTAATTTATTTTTTGAGCAGATGTAAAACTGAAGAGGAAAGTTTGTATGGGATTTTTTTTTTTCAAAATTGTCTCTAGTTATATCAATCGTTTCCATCATAACTTAGTTCAGATTATACATGAAATTTTTTTTTTTTTAGAATTTACCCTAGTTTGTATAACTTGTCGTAACTGATTTTAGTTATATATATATATATATATATATATATATATATATATATATATATATATATATATATATATATCTGACCTCAGAATTTCTCAACTTATATAAATTGTGTTCATAATTTATTTTAGTATATATACACACACACACACACACATATATTATAAATATATATATATATATATATAGTATTATATATATAGGTATTTTATATATATATATATATATATATATATATATAAATATACATAGAGTTATATATATATATTATGTATATATAAATATATATATATATATATATATATATATATATATATATATATATATATATATCTATATATATATAATATATATGTATTATATATATATATATATATATATATATATATATATATATATATATATATAGATATATATATATATATATATACTATCAGCAGTTTCTCTAGCTATGTAAATTGCTTTCATAATATATTTTAAATTACATATACCTTCCTTTTTCAGAACTGACTGTAGTTAAATAAACTGTTCAGAAATTATTCTAGTTATTATATAACTTTTCAGAATTACTCTAATTGTAGGGCTTGTTTTACACCCAGAAATATACTTTTCAAAATTTGCTTCATATTTAGATGGTTTTTGAAAATTTTCCATTTTCTCTCTCTCTCTCTCATATACATATATATATATATATATATATATATATATATATATATATTTATATATAGTATATAATATATATATGTATATATATATATATATATATATATTATATATATATATATATATATATGTAATCTATTATAAACATAATATGATAATATATCTATATATATATGTTTTATATATAATATTATGTTTAAAATTGTAAAGATCTTATCTAATATATTATAAGTAATATATTAATATATATATTTATATAATATATATCATATATGCAATATATTACATAAAAGACTGTGAATATTAGAATACTTTAAAGTTATAGGCTTTTTTCCCAAATTGGGCGTCACAAATTTCTTTCTAATAGTACACACCGCTTGCTTACAAAATTGATTTCACTGACAGGAAGTCAGGAACTCTTTCTTTTTTAAGAAACTACAGCCTGATTCATCGGATTTTATGAATGAGGACTGTTCTCGAAATCTGCCTCATTTACAGGGACTAAATTTATGACTGGAGGTGTCCTTTGGTCTGATCAAGAATGACTTGTTCCTATGCCAACACTTAGCCCCAAGTGTATCCGAAGTGTTGTGAGGTGTCGAAGGGTGTAAAGAGGCCTATATAGACCTCTGAACTCTTCCAAACTAACGGCAAAGGATGGAAACTACAAGAGGGAATATCGTAGTAAGTGTTCTTCCTTTGGATAAAAAGATTCTTCTGAATTCATTGCACAAAGGGAACTGTAATTACACTTTGCTTTATATGCGTGAATTGGCATAAAAATTTTCTTGTAAAAACAGGAATTGTTTTCAAAATTGAACTTGTAAATTAGGAATAGTAATTCCAATAAATTTAAAAAGATAAATTATAATCAAAATCTACCTCATAAATAGGAAAAGCTATTGAAACTCATCCAACAACGGGAATTGTAGTCGAAATTCATCTCATGAATTAGAGCAGTCATTAAACTGATTTAAAAACAAAATATTGTCATTCAAACCTACATCATAAATGAAAAGAATATAATTAAAATCAATCTTAAAAAATAGGAACTGTATTAAAACCGGACCTCATCAATAAACAAAATTCATCGTTCAAAAAAAGTTGTCATGGAAATCTACTTCATAGCAGGATCAGAATACATTCTGCAAGTCAAAGCGATTCGCCGGTAAAACACCAAAGGTTCTCAAGTCTCGAAGCAACAAAGGAGATAGAGAAAGAGGTTATCAGATCAGACGCAACTGTTGATTGAAAAAAAAAGTCAAAGTCACTCGTGGTGGTAATCACTGTAGTCACTAATCGAACCCTGACGGGGAGCGAATAAAGCTGGCTCCAGATATGACGAGGCCAGCGCCGTTACCAACTGTATTTTTCGTCGACGATTATAGCAGTTTTTTTTTTTTTTTTTTTTTTTTTTTTTTTTTTTTTTTTTTTTTTACTGGAGTTTAGCCTTAAAAAAGCATCACATCATTTTCTACGTTTTATCTCGGTGTGACTGCTTTAATAGGACGTAAAATTTAGGCCAAAGGCCAAGCGTTGGAACCTTTAAGGTCATTCAGCGTTGAAAGGGAAATGGAGAGTATAAAATGGTTTGAAAGGTGCAGCAGTAGGAAAACCTCAAAGCAGTTCCACTATGGAGCAATTGCTAGGAGAGAGGGTGGAAAGAAAGATGGAAGAAAGAGACTACGAACGGAGGTACAGTAAAATGAATGAAAGGGGTTGGAGCTACGGGGGCCCCGAGGGGCGATGCGGAGAACCTTGGGTATTGCCTACAGCACACCACGTGAGGGGCACTGACGGGAGTACGTTTTTTGCCAATTAAGTCATTCTTTTTTTAATAAATTATTTTGTGAAAGCCATAAGAACACTCTTATTTGTATTTCAACATTTTCATGCAATATTTTCACATCGTATTAATTTATCTGTTTATTTATTAAGTTGTTCATTTATTTTTTCTTCTTTTCTCATATCTAATTTCTTCTTTTTTGTGTTTCCTATTTCATTCTGTTCTTTCTTTCAAATGAAGGAACCTCACCTTGCTATACAATCACGGCCAAACGGCTTGTCCGATGGCCATGAAACTTGCCAGGGTTATGGTGGGGACCCCTAGGATGGTTTTATAATGGAGTTTCATCCTACCTCGCCCCAACCACCGCTCCGAAGGGAGAGGGGGTGAGAAGGGATTCCCTGAAACGGAGCTGGTTCTGCCCGCAGACTTAGTTACTTTACGAATTTATCATAATAGTTAAAAAAAAAAAAAAACACTAGCGAGTCACTTATTTGAAGCAGCAGATAAATATGCTTTTAGTAAGGATTGGTATATAAATTGCTAGTTCCTCCAGCGGCCTGTTTGGTGGGAATGGTTCCCAAGGAGTAGGGTTCATCTTCTGAACAATGATGATATAATGATAATGAAAGTGAAGAAATTCATAATAGCGTCATTGCAAATATACATATATCAAAAATATATAGAAAGCTAGTGTTTTTTTTTTAAGTATTATGATAAATTCGTAAAGTAACTAAGTCTACGGGCGTAACCAGCCTCGCTTCACGGGCAGAACCAGTAAGATTTTCGCTATTTGCGGATTTCTCCACCATTGCACATAGAAGTGTCTCGTGCGATTATGAGGTCTTTATGAACAGCAATAATAATGATTCGTTCCTGAAACCATCACAGGTCGGTTTTTGACGTTGAAAACACTACACAGACCCTTACTTAACAGAACATCTTAAATTCCTATCAATGACAGGACACAAACCTTCAGCAAGTAATTCCAAGAGAGTCGGTTCTAGAATAATAATAATAATAATAATAATAATAATAATAATATAATAATAATAATAATAATAATAATAATAATAATAAGGAATCTAGAAAAACTAAAGGCTGAAGTAGCTCCAGGACTCATGCAGAAGAGTGTGATCCTAGAAACGGCGCACATAGTAAGAAAAGTGATGGATTCCTAAGGAGGCAGGATGCAACCCGGAACCCCACACTATAAATACCACCCAGTCGAATTGGAGGACTGTGATAGAGCAAAAAAAAAAAAAATAATAATGATAATAATAATAGTTGGGAGATTGACCTTTTAAACAACTTCTGTTGAAAGTAATGGCTGATTCAGCTACGTTCATATCTTACAGGACTTTCTCAAGGCTCCTTATTGTTGATTTTTCAGTGTTGCTTAGACTGGCAAGCAACGTGCCAGTGAAGGACACGTCAAACACGGTGGATTCAAGGGACAATTGTTATTCTGCATGAGAAATTCATCAGTCTTCTCTCTCTTTCTTTCTTGCTATCAGCAAGAGAGAGAGAGAGAGAGAGAGAGAGAGAGAGAGAGAAACAAGATTGATTTATTTCTATGCATACAATTAACGCAGCTGAATCAACCAATAATAATAATAATAATAATAATAATAATATAATAATAATAATAAGAGCATCAAGGAAATAGATACCCTAATCCAGACTGTAAGGATTGTATCTGGGGACATCAGGATGGAGTTTGGAATAGAAAAATGCGCCTTAGTCAACATGCAAAAAGGCAAAGTAACGAGAACTGAAGGGATAAAGCTACCAGATGGGAGCAACATCAAACACATAGATGAGACAGGATACAAATACCTGGGAATAATGGAAGGAGGGGATATAAAACACCAAGAGATGAAGGACACTATCAGGAAAGAATATATGCAGAGACTCAAGGCGATACTCAAGTCAAAACTCAACGCCGGAAATATGATAAAAGCCATAAACATATGGGCAGTGCCAGTAATCAGATACAGCGCAGGAATAGTGGAATGGACGAAGGCAGAACTCCGCAGCATAGATCAGACCAGGAAACATATGACAATACACAAAGCACTACACCCAAGAGCAAATACGGACAGACTGTACATAACACGAAAGAAAGGAGGGAGAGGACTACTAAGTATAGAGGACTGCGTCAACACGAAAGAAAGGAGGGCAGGGCATAATCGGCAACTGGGGCAATATGAAAACCAGTGAAGACGAGTGGCTAAAGAGTGCATGGGAAGAAGGACTAATAAAAGTAGACGAAGACCCAGAAATATACAGAGACAGGAGAATGACAGACAGAACAGAGGACTGGCACAACAAACCAATGCACGGACAATACATGAGACAGACTAAAGAACTAGCCAGCGATGACAATTGGCAATGGCTACAGAGGGGAGAGCTAAAGAAGGAAACTGAAGGAATGATAACAGCGGCACAAGATCAGGCCCTAAGAACCAGATGTTCAAAGAACGATAGACGGAAATAACATCTCTCCCATATGTAGGAAGTGCAATACGAAAAATGAAACCATAAACCACATAGCAAGCGAATGTCCGGCACTTGCACAGAACCAGTACAAAAAGAGGCATGATTCAGTGGCAAAAGCCCTCCACTGGAGCCTGTGCAAGAAACATCAGCTACCTTGCAGTAATAAGTGGTACGAGCACCAACCTGAGGGAGTGATAGAAAACGACACGCAAAGATCCTCTGGGACTATGGTATCAGGACGGATAGGGTGATACGTGCAAACAGACCAGACGTGACGTTGATTGATAAGTCAAGAAGAAGTATCACTCATTGATGTCGCAATACCATGGGACACCAGAGTTGAAGAGAAAGAGAGGGAAAAAATGGATAAGTATCAAGATCTGAAAATAGAAATAAGAAGGATATGGGATATGCCAGTGGAAATCGTACCCATAATCATAGGAGCACTAGGCACGATCCCAAGATCCTTGAAAAGGAATCTAGAAAAAACTAGAGGCTGAAGTAGCTCCGGGCCTCATGCAGAAGAGTGTGATCCTAGAAACGGCACACATAGTAAGAAAAGTGGATGGAACCTCCTAAGGAGGCAGGATGCAACCCGGAACCCCACACTATAAATACCACCCAGTCGAATTGGAGGACTGTGATAGAGCAAAAAAAAAAATTAAGGGAGAAAACAAGTGAGGTCAATGAAATAATGGGCCTAATACACACCACCAGTATCACAGAAACAAATAACTTGACATATGCAGGAGCAAGATTAGTTGCAGAACTGATGGGGGATTCGAACAACAACACCACCGTCACAACCAACCCAACAGAAACCAAAACAGCAACCTCCTTGGAAAAGGCGCCTGGAAAAGCAAATCATGGTGATGAGATCTGACTTGAGTAAATTGAAAGAGATGGCAGAGAAAAGGCTAAGAAGCAAGAAAACAAGGGAGGAACTCAACGAGAAATACAAAGTACAAGAGAGGGGACTAAACAACACAATAGAAGATGTAAAACAGAGGCTTAAGGCCAAAGCACACAAGATCCAACGGTACATGAACAGGAATAAGGGATACCAACAGAACAAACTATTCGGCACCAACCAGAAAAGACTATACAGCCAACTAAGAGGGGAAGACAAGCACCAGAAATTCCTGAAGCCGAACCAAGTAAGAGACTCTGGGAAAACATATGGAGCAATCTGGTATCACACAACAAACATGCAACATGGCTCCAGGAAGTCAAGAAGAAGAAACAGGGAGAATAAAACAAAGATTCACAGACATCACGACAGACACAGTCAGACACCAACTAAAGAAAATGCCAAACTGGAAAGCCCCAGGTCCCGATGAAGTCCATGGATACTGGCTCAAAAACTTCAAGGCCCTACACCCACGAATAGCAGAACAACTCCAGCATTGTATCTCAAATCACCAAGCACCCAAATGGATGACCACAGGAAGAACATCCTTAGTACAAAAAGACAAGAGTAAGGGAAATATAGCCAGTAACTACAGGCCTATCACCTGCCTACCAATAATGTGGAAGTTACTAACAGGTATCATCAGTGAAAGGCTATACAACTACCTAGAGGAGACAAACACCATCCCCCACCAACAGAAAGGCTGCAGAAGGAAGTGTAGGGGCACAAAAGACCAGCTCCTGATAGACAAAATGGTAATGAAGAACAGTAGGAGAAGGAAAACCAACCTAAGCATGGCATGGATAGACTATAAGAAAGCCTTCGACATGATACCACACACATGGCTAATAGAATGCCTGAAAATATATGGGGCAGAGGAAAATACCATCAGCTTCTCAAAAATACAATGCGCAACTGGAATACAATACTTACAAGCTCTGGAATAAGACTAGCAGAGGTTAATATCAAGGAGAGGGATCTTCCAGGGCGACTCACTGTCCCCACTACTCTTCGTAGTAGCCATGATTCCCCATGACAAAAGTACTACAGAAGATGGATGCCGGGTACCAACTCAAGAAAAGAGGCAACAAAATCAACCATCTGATGTTCATGGACGACATCAAGCTGTATGGTAAGAGCATCAAGGAAATAGATACCCTAATCCAGACTGTAAGGATTGTATCTGAGGACATCAGGATGGAGTTTGGAATAGAAAAATGCGCCTTAGTCAACATACAAAAGGCAAAGTAACGAGAACTGAAGGGATAAAGCTACCAGATGGAGCAACATCAAACACATAGATGAGACAGGATATAAATACCTGGGAATAATGGAAGGAGGAGATATAAAACACCAAGAGATGAAGGACACGATCAGGAAAGAATATATGCAGAGACTCAAGGCGATACTCAAGTCAAAACTCAACAGCGGAAATATGATAAAAGCCATAAACACATGGGCAGTGCCAGTAATCAGATACAGCGCAGGAATAGTGGAATGGACAAAGGCAGAACTCCGCACCATAGATCAGAAAACCAGGAAACAAATGACAATACACAAAGCACTACACCCAAGAGCAAATACGGACAGACTATACATAACACGAAAGAAAGGAGGGAGAGGACTACTAAGTATAGAGGACTGCGTCAACACCGAGAACAGAGCACTGGGGCAATATCTGAAAACCAGTGAAGACGAGTGGCTAAAGAGTGCATGGGAAGAAGGACTAATAAAAGTAGACGAAGACCCAGAAATATACAGAGACAGGAGAATGACAGACAGAACAGAGGACTGGCACAACAAACCAATGCACGGACAATACATGAGACAGACTAAAGAACTAGCAGCGATGACAATTGGCAATAGCTACAGAGGGGAGAGCTAAAGAAGGAAACTGAAGGAATGATAACAGCGGCACAAGATCAGGCCCTAAGAACCAGATATGTCCAAAGTACGATAGACGGAAATAACATCTCTCCCATATGTAGGAAGTGCAATACGAAAAATGAAACCATAAACCACATAGCAAGCGAATGCCCGGCACTTGCACAGAACCAGTACAAAAAGAGGCATGATTCAGTGGCAAAAGCCCTCCACTGGACCCTGTGCAAGAAACATCAGCTACCTTGCAGCTGATGTTTCTTGTAGCTGATGTTTCTTGCAGTGGAGGGCAAAAGCCCTCCACTGGACCCTGTGCAAGAAACATCAGCTACCAACCTGAAGGAGTGATAGAAAACGATCAGGCAAAGATCCTCTGGGACTATGGTATCAGAACGGATAGGGTGATACGTGCAAACAAACTAGACGTGACGTTGATTGACAAGTCAAGAAGAAAGTATCACTCATTGATGTCGCAATACCATGGGACACCAGAGTTGAAGAGAAAGAGAGGAAAAAATGGATAAGTATCAAGATCTGAAAATAGAAATAAGAAGGATATGGGATATGCCAGTGGAAATCGTACCCATAATCATAGGAGCACTAGGCACGATCACAAGATCCCTGAAAAGGAATCTAGAAAAACTAGAGGCTGAAGTAGCTCCAGGACTCATGCAGAAGAGTGTGATCCTAGAAACGGCACACATAGTAAGAAAAGTGATGGACTCCTAAGGAGGCAGAATGCAACCCGGAATCCCACACTAAAATACCACCCAGTCGAATTGGATGACTGTGATAGAGCAAAAATAATAATAATAATAATTATTATTATTATTTATTATGATTATTATTATTATTTTATTATTATTATTATTATTATTATTATTATTATTATTATTATTATTATTATTCAGAAGCTGAACCCTATTCATATGGAACAAGCCCACCACAGGAGCCAACTGACTTGAAATTCAAGCTTCCAAAGAATATTAAGGTGTTCGCTCGAAAGTAGTAACAGAAAGGAAAGAGATATACAGACAGGGGCGATCTCACTCAACAACAAAAAAGAAAAGGAAAAAATAAACCAATAAACATTAAATATGCGTTGAAATGCCAGAACAGCATTGCACTGCATCTCCGCTTGAAGTTCTTTAGTACCAATTGGCAAGACAACCTCAGTTCACGTGAAACGAATAACATCGACCGAGATATTGTGGTTATCGACCGGACGATTGCCCAAGCCAGCAGCAGCGAGACGGCTCGTCATATCAATGGCATCGGATGTCATTGTTCAAATATTTACTGAGAATTACAGGCGAGGCCCCGTTGGGAACGCCAGTGGATTGGTGTCGCCTACACACGCGAAGGGGAGAGCGTGTGATATTGGAATGTTTGTGAGATATTCATATTTTCAAGTACAATTTCTCCATCTCGAGGTTTTTGATACTTCTTTTAAGTAATGTATGTATGTGTGTGGGGAGAGACAGCGATATTGCTCTTATTATTATTATTATTATCATTATTACGAACATGGTGTTCGTTCGAAAGAAGCAACAGAATGTAATTCTAAATTCAGAAATAAAAATGTGGAGAGGGGATGGCGTGACTTAAGAGGAAAAGCAACACAGATGTTACTACCATATTCGTGCTTTCAGTGCTGAACCGTAGATGAAGCCCTTTGTCGAAAACTTCCACGACATTAGTCGCTTCATTCGTCTACATATAAGGTTCATCTGCTGTTCGTCAACCCCCTGACATGCTCATAAAGTTTCACACTGTGGCTGCGACAACCTTCCCTTTCCTTCACTTCATACTCCTGGAACTTAAGGAATTCTTCATTCTTTCCAAGTGGCCAATACTACACTTTCAACCTCTTCTGTGTCTCTCCAGATTTCTCCCTCTTTCAATTCAATGCTAAACAAACCATTCATCACTTCTACCCCAGAGTGTCTATGTCATTTGCATTCAGCTTCCACTTAGCTGCCACAAAAGTTACCTCGCCAATGCTTTCACGTATTCCAAGCCTTGGTTCCCACGCCCTTCTGACCATATTTGACCCACCAATTCTTGGAATCACTTCTTCTCCTATCTACCCATGAAATAACGTCAAATACATATATATAAAAATCAGCAACGTCTGGTCTTCCTCGATCCAAATCTCTCTTCCTGGTCTCCACTGACCTCATAACCTTCATTTTGCTCACATATGGCTTCATCTATCCTTTAGTAAACTACTTTCAAACCCTTTCTCTAGTTTTTTAAGCTTCTCCTCACTCTGCCCAATGAGAAGTGTCGGTGCCTATCATCTTCAAATATTAGTTTTTTCTTATCTTTCATTATGAAAATACAACTACATTCCAATAATTTACATTATTTGGATAATTCTGTTAATACAAAGATATAAATATAAACTTAAATAACATTTTGCTACAAAATCAATATAAATCAAAATCAAAACGTATAGTATAAAAACTCTTTAGTTACATACATTGGAAATATTGCTTGCATATCTACATTTAATATATATACATCCTTTGTGTTTCTAATTTATTTTTCAAAAGAACATTATTAACCTCTCCACTTTCATCAACGACCCATTTTCTTGCAGGGTTGGTGAACTGTTGTATCTTAAAAATAATAAAAAATAAAAACATCATTGATTTATTTGATTTTTATTATTCATTTGATTTTCTTATTTGTTTTTTATTTGTTAGGTGTTTTTTCAAAACTTTTTTTTTTCTCCTCAAAATGTATTTTATGACAAGAATTACTATTGATTTATCTTTTAGGTTTCCAGTTCTGGCCTAAAGTATGTACTACTTGCAATTTCTTTTCATATCAAAATAAATAGATGCAGCACAGTTATGCTTAAGTTTTTATTTACCTCCAACCCGTATGTTTCAATTTGTTTGCTTTCAAACTGAAAAATGTTTTTAATTAGAAAAAATTATGATTCTTTTAATGAAAAAATCTATGATTTAATCACTTGATTAAATCGGTGTGAATTAATCATAGCCAACCCTGTTTTCTTGCCTATACCTTTGTACCCAAATCTTATTCCGTTTCTCAGCTTTATACTTCAGTTCATCTATAAAGACATTCAAGCGCCAAGGAGACATAACACGGAGTCCATTTTTCTCAAACTCACTTTGACGCCAAACCAGTTGATCACTAAAAGGGTTGGCGATGCAGGAAACACCCAGATATCAAAAGCAGGTTCTCGATGGCTAAGTGGCGTTAGCAAATTCACACTGTTTTTACAGAGGTGCAATTATATGCGTGCTATGTATACAGAGCGTTGCCGTACTGGCGAAATATGACTGCCAGACGGGCGAAGTTTGGTCATTACTTTGTTTATATGTATGGCGTTTTTACGTTGCATGGAACCAGTAACGTTATTCAGCAACGGGACCAACGGCTTGACGTGACTTCCGAAACATGTCGAGAGTGCACGTCTATCACCAGAGATACACATCTCTCACACCTCAAAGGAATGCCGGAGAATCGAACTCGTGGCCAACAAGCTGGCACACCAACACCATACCAACCACGCCATTGAGGTGCTTTTGGTCATTACACATCTTAAATGATACATAAAAGAATGACATACATTTATACATTAGGGAAGTATATAAATGAACAGGATATATAAAAAAACGTAATAGATATACATAAAGGTTCATAGATCGTACTGAATATGTCTTTCGAGGACCTACACCAGTCACTCTCTCATTCACATATTCCAACATGCTCTGCTTCCATCATGAAGACTTCTTATCACGCTGAGCAACTCATCCTTTATGGCATAGCATACCATCACTGCTCTACCGATGTTGTCATAGGTCTATGTATTCCTTGTACAGTTATTTGGCTCTACTTTCAAACTTCTAACGCAAATATTATATAACATACACTTAACCACGCGCCCTATTCCTTGACTAAACCCACAGTGCTCTCTCCCCTTCAACCTTCTGTCACCTGTCTTATTTTCACAATAAAATACTCCATGAACCTTAGCTGGTGTACTGAGTAACGTTTTGTCCTCATTAGTCCTTTAAAACATCTCCATCATCAGCCCTTCCCTCAGAATCTTTCCCTCGTTCAACTACCTTACAGACCCTAACTCAACCACCAGCAACCCGCAGAACGTCAACGGTAATCCACACCATCATCCTGTATCTTTGGATCCTCGACGTCGTTGCCACCACTACATCCTCAAAATAACTTCAACATTACTCTCTCTAACATGGTCCAATACCTTCCAATCTTCTGTACTTTTATGTCATCCTCCACTTTTGACCAGCCCTCATATAAACCACTCGGGTAACCCTGGTTTGCTCTCATTTCAGACACCGCCTCTCCGGAATATTTATATGTATAGATATAGAGAGGGACAGAGAATCTCACTTACAGATAAAGAAGGGAAGCATTATCTTAGTTTAACCAGACCACTGAGCCGATGAACAGCTCTCCTAAGGCTGGCCCGAAGGATTAGATTTTTTTATGGGGCTAGGAACCAACTGGTTACTTAGCAAAGGGGCCTACAGCTTATTGTGGGATCCGAACCACATTAATCGAGAAAAGAATTTCTATCACCAAAAATAAATTCCTTTGATTCCTTGTTGGCAGAGTGGGGAATCGAACCCGAACCCTGAGATCGGTAGTCGAGCACGTAAGCGACTCATTCAACGAGGAACTAAATAAAGGGGGGGAAAATAGTTGTATGACACCTGGAATTTGAGCTGGAACAATTCATTCATTCACATTCCAGAATTCTGTTTTGCTACGTTAAGTCACGTAACTTTCTAGTACATATTACGAGTAGAGGGTGGTAGTATTACTCACCTAGAATCATTTCTTCTTACAAATCAATGTTTCTCAGGAAGAATTATATGGTCATAAAACTAGTCAAATTATGTCATAAAGATCCTCCGACGTATTGGTAAATTTTGTGTAGCCCCTTGGCATAAGAGTATTCTGGAAAATGTGCCACATCATTATTTTGTTTGTCTGTTCATTTGTTTGTATGGCGTTTTTACACTGCATGGAACCAGTCAGGTTATTCAGCAACGGGACCAACGGCTTTACGTGACTTACGAAATCACGTCGAGAGTGAACTTCTATCACCAGAAATACACATTTCCACCCCCTCAGTGGAATGCCTGAGAATCAAGGTGGCAGGCCAACACCATACCGGTCTGGTCTTTCCCTGATACATCTGTACCTTAAGGTTCTGCATATTTACCTAAATAAACTTCTAGTGTGTTAGAGACGACGTTAAGCATATAAATCAATCTCTTTAAGGGACAGCAACAAAGTAAAGGACTTCCTTACCTTACCCAGTAACACACCGAGAGTTCGTGCACGATGTTGTGACTGAAATTATATCGAAGGTAGCTGTCGAGGGAAGGCTTCGCCCACAGTCCGCGATGGAACGACAGGACGCGCACTGTCCTGTCCGACTGTCGTTTCTGTCGGATCTCAGTAGGCCTCTCGTCGGCCCTTTCCAGGGGTTGCTGTGTCCCCTTCAGCAGCTGTTGACGCTCGTCTGTTCGCTCGCCTTCCACCTCCAGGCAAATACCTGACGGATAAGTAATGTATGATCATGACTGAGTGAGTGACTCGTTCAGGCAATATTACCTCAAGCCCCTCCAAGGAGCCCAGACGCATTTTAATGCCAGTGATCACTGGCTTCCTCTGTATTAGTGCAGTACGGAAACTGTGTTCGTGTCTGTAAAAGGATGCTGAGATGGACGACTTGATGAGGTCAAATAATTTGTACTCCTAAGTTATGGCACTCCCTTAAAATAAAACAAAATGACAAATTCAGTCCAGGAATTAGGACAGGAGTTGTTAACCTGAGGTAAACCGGTTATGAATAAGTGGCGGCCATAATCTCCCGGTAATGGGACAAGCATCTGCGGCATGCAAGCGTTGGTACGCACAAAAGAAGTCTTAACACAGGGCCATGAAGCTATTCACGAACGACTGACTGTTTAAATGGCAGAAGAATAAAAGGTAACACGAAGATATACTCTCCTTGCTTACTACACTGACAAGAACTGGTAAATCATAACATAGAATACTATACAGAGATGTCAAGTATAGTGCCACGAAGTGAAAGCTTCACAAGTTTATTAATAAAACAGTGTGTCAGTGAAATGGACAACTTGGAGAAATGTTGCCGGCAAATAAGAAAGAAAAACCTTACTTTTCACTGTGTCAAGCCAGGTCTGTCGTTAAGGCAGCCAAATTCTAAGCCTTCAAAAATTGACAGATACACACTACACTTTGCTACAAGAAAGGCTGAAGGATCTGAATATGAAACACATCTGAAAACACTGAAACAAGTCACTTTTTCAGCCTCTGAAGTCAAGACAACTGACGTACAAGTAAAAAGAATGCTCTAAATCTTTCGTAACTTTTTTTTTTTTAACTTTCTCCTTCTTTTAAGCAGAGTTCGTGACAGCTTTCGATAAAGATCAATTCAGTTCTACTCGTGCACATACTTCGAGAATTCCATACGAATGGCAGTATCGGACTTCATGCCAAAACGCAAAGAAATGAATAAGACATAACACCGCCACACCCTCATAACATCGAACTTGTGAGATTCCAGATCAAGTATGACGTAGAACTGGGCACCTTTTCTTGTTTCTTTTCTTTTATTCCTTTCCAATATGACGTCTGTCCTTCTAGTCAGTACATTTGCGTCACAATGGTGATGAATCCAATAAATCTTAAAATGTTCAAAAGGCAAGTTTACCCTTTTCAACAGAAGAGGTCCACCGAGCCTCATCATTTCTCGAACACTCACGAAATGTCCGCAAAAAGATAATTTCCCAGGGTATGTTACACAGTTCTCTGCAAAACACGACCTCAGTTTCTCAACACTATTTACGTTCCCACGTTCTGTGTATTTTTTAACCCCACGTTTAAATACCGCCACGTGAATAGCTGCTGGACCCAAACCCTCTGGTGACGATGGGTCCGATTTGAATGGTTCTCTACATGCATTTGTACGGATGCATTTTGCGTGTGTATATATATATATATGTAGTTGTGTGTGTGTGTGTGTGTGTGTGTGTGTGTGTGTGTATAAATAAAGGGAGAACAAGTATGTGCAGATCATCGGAAGTATCTCGAGAATGGATGAACGTATTTTGACGCAAACTTTTGACGGGGTCAGGTGGAAACGTGATCATTAGGGGATTCGGTTTCCTTGACGTTTTGCTCTCTGTGAATTGTGGGGCTGGCGGGCAAGGGGGCAAGGGGGCAAGGGGGTTTGGAGGGGTAAGTATCAGCGTAAACAAAAGCAGAACTGAAACAATGGGCGTGTCGGTTTAACTGTGAAAATCAAATTCCATCTTCGGAGGAGCGAAAACTCCGACGGCTACAAGTAAATCTTCGCTACACACCTGTTGTTACCAGCGAACAGAAGAGTAATAGAGTCGTAAACACCTGCATCGTCCAACGCCACGAATAAATTAAAGCAAAAAATACTCGATCAATTGTCGACGCGAGTTACGGAAATCAACCGGGGGCACTTCTTTCTTTTTTTCAAGAGAGCGTCTGCCCATGAGCCGAGCCACTTCGATACTGACCTCGACGGCACTGGAGCGCGCGAAAAAAAAGGTCAGTATTACTTTGTCTCAGACTCTCACGTACGTGGGACTTTGGATCAATATTGTCCTTCACAAATCAAGTCAATAGCCTCAAGACGACGTCGGTGGGACATTTTTGTACTCCGGGAAACGTTTTGTAATCATTTTCAGTTAAAATAAAACTGAAAGATATTTATCGCCGTTTCTTTCGAATGTCGGCAGTTGCGTACTATTTGCGTTCGCCCTCAGGAACGTTTTTGCGTTCTTTATGCGCATCCTATTGAACGCAACCACTTATTTCCAGCTCCGTTTTCAAAAGCTAAATTTGTCTGTCTGGCTGTCTAGCTTATAAGCGCTGTTGAGGCGGGACCCAATATGACATGAAAACTTTTAAAAATAATCACAAATACATGAATAAATAGGTGAACGTCCAATGTAGGACAAACTATAAACTAAGGAAAAGATTGCCAAGATCTTTCAAATGGCGGAAACCATGACGTACATTTACATATGGAGTTTTTTTTTTTACTCATTTATTTATTTGGGAAAAGTTATTAGCAAATTTGCATTAAGAAACGGATGCATAAGAACCCACAAATTTTAATTTAATTCAGTACCCACCGACAGCAGTAAGGCTTAATAACAATGGCTATCGCATGAAACTAGCAATATATGTAGTCCAACTACACTCGGTAGTCCTACGCACTAAGTCTACGATTCGGAAACACTACAAAGGCCACGAATCCGGTTCCATCTGGACACAGCCTGTTGATGGATGACCTTATCGTCGGATACTTACGATGGAGCACGTGCTATCGCTCCATGATCGATTTCTGTGCCTACTCATCTTAATTTCTTAGTTTCTACGCCTACTTACGACGTTGTAGAACAGAAAGGGGGTTTCAACTTGGGGGATACGCGCTCCCCTTGGGTCTCGAATGAGTACTGGTCCTGGGCCAACTAGGATAATTAATGAAAAACAGTTTCAGCCATTTCATTAACTTCCTTTGCAGCTAAGGTAAGTCCTAGGGCTGCCCGAAGGATTCCACATTTTTTACGTGGCTAGGAACCAATTGGTCACCTAACAGCGGGACCTACAGCTTATTGTTTGATCCGAACCACATTATATCGAGAAATGAATTTCTGTCACCAGAAATACATTCCTCTGATTAGACGTTGGCCGCGCCGAGAATCGAACTTCGGATTGGTAGCCGAGCGCGAAAACCACTCGTCCAACGAGGAACTTTCCCTCTGCAGCTGATGTAATAACAATGTATTTTGTTTTTGTAGCTCAGCGCCAGAACCTGGAACGTTGACTGCATAGCCAGCGGTAAATTATTAAAAATTCTCATTATTTTTTTTTATGGAATTCTTTATGTTCCACAATATTATTGGATGTGTCTGGAGAGTTATGTATATTTGCTTCCCTTCAGTACAGTACTTGCAAATACACACGATGGAATGTTTGTCTGAGCTGTTTTGGTTTTCCACGTTATACAAAGTGACATTACAAAATGCCCGCAAGAGGACGAGGACGGGGACGTGGGGGGGGGGGGGGGGGGGGGGGGGGTGGGGGGGGGGGGGGGGGGGTGGGGGG
Organism: Macrobrachium nipponense; assembly: GCF_015104395.2. NCBI lineage: Eukaryota > Metazoa > Arthropoda > Malacostraca > Decapoda > Palaemonidae > Macrobrachium > Macrobrachium nipponense. The sequence continues at coordinate 14,815,888 of NC_087200.1, read as the reverse complement.
GGGGGGGGAAGAGGAGAAGAAAGGTTGAAAACCCCTGCTGTAGAAGAATAGAATCCAGAACTTACACCAAAGGCCAAACGCTGGAACCTATGAAGTCAATCAGTGATGAAACTGGAACGGAGAGTAAAGAGGTTTGAAAGGGGAAGGGAAGCCTCAAAGCAGTTGCACTATGAATCGACTGTTACGAGAGGCTGGAACGTAAGATGGAAGAAAGAGAACATGAACGGAGGTACAGTAATAAGAATGAAAGAGAGTGTGACTTAGGGCCGAAGGGACGCTGCAAAGAACTTTAAGTATTGCCTACAGTGCACCGCTTGAAGTGCACTGACGGCAAACTTACGACGTATTTGCGTCGTGTTCTACGCTGCTAGCCATGAATGAAAGGAATTTCATAATAAATGGAATCATTTTTTTCGGCAAGTAATGCGGAAAAAAAACAACATGGCTATCGCCTTCATATCTTCATAATTAGGCTACAGTTTATTCCCAAACATAATATTTCAACTTTGAGCTAGAACAATTTTTATTTATTTGTTTTCTTTAAAAAAAAAAACAAAGCTTGCATCCGTCATGAGAAAGTATGCAGAGGGAGTATATCGATTGAATTATGTGAAGAGACGTTTGAGAAGGTTATGCATAATATTAATGATCTGTCACTCATAACTGGCTGGGTGCATTTTTCATGAAAAGCAAAAGACAGGGAAAATAGGTACAGATTTAATCTCAGAATGTACGCACATTTGGTATAATGTATTCATGTTATATATATATATATATATATATATATATATATATATATATATATATATATATATATATATATTTATATATTTATATTATATACGGGTGTTTCGAAATTAGGGGCCCCCTCCTCTACGCCATAAACTAAAATTGATATGGACAAAAACAAAAGTAATTCAGAACAGGTATTTATTTAAGTTTCTCTCTGAGTATTTAATATTTTGTGTGGCCTCCATCTGCCTGAAACACAGCCTGCATTCTTGAGGGGTAGATTTCAGCAAATCGCAAAAAACTGAGACTCAAACTCCATTTCCCTTAGCACTTCGGTCACCTCTCTCCGCAGGTCATCGATGCTTGGTATACCATCATAGTTCACTGTGCGCACTTCAACATGATCCTTTAAGATACTACTAATGTTTTCACACACATTAAGGTCAGGAGAGCTACCTGGAAATTCACTTGATGAGAAGAAATCGATACCACTGTTTTGAAGCAGCTCCTGTGTCTGAAGAGCCTTGAAACATGGTGCCTTATCATGCAAAAATGTGACTTCTTCAACAGATAATACCTTTTCAGGATCTTTGAGGAAAGGAAATACTCCACCAATAAGCACAGTTTCTCTGAAGTATTCGCCATTCCATGACTGTCCTTTTTCTTTGATGATCCACATTAACTGTTTGGCTGTAAAATAAGAGAAAAATTCCCAAACATTCAGGAAATTCCATAACTTGGCGATAGGCACATCATCGCTGATAACATCCAACTTTGCAGCCCAAATGATGTCATTTTTATGATTTGGCTTCCTGACTGTGTAAATGAAGAATTCATCTGATAAGGCATCTTGGAGAAAGTCAGCTTCATCCCAATATTAAAGAAATGAACCACAAAACCATGCATGGTCTTTTCTCTGTTGCTGAGTGATGTTGGGCTTGCTGATAACATGAAATGGCTTGATAACAGATTTTTTCCACTCACGATATACAGCACTATTACTTCTCTTCTTTCCCCTTTTTGTTTCTAGTTCAAGCACCAATTTATGTAAAGACTTTCTTGGTCTACCTCAACTATGATGTCTTTTGACTCCTGAGAAAGGACTTCAGGCCTTCCAAGATTCTCACTCTTTTTGCAATGATAGTCATATGGAGTTTTGTTCCAGTTTTTTTTTTTTTAAAGGATTCATCTCTTTTGATGCATTTAGCTATCCAGGACCGTGATATGAAGGATGCGCCAGCATCCCTGGCCTTTGAAGGTTATAGCCCGGATTCGGTCAATCCATCTGATTTCCTCCGAGTCGTTAGCTATGGCTGTATCTAACTCCATCACTCAGTCTGAAAATACAAATGCAAAATGAAAAATAGCTTAATAGAAACTTAAGATAATGCACTTGGAGATAGGCTATAGCAGAAAACTTCATAACTTTCCATTTGCTCTGTGGAGGGGAGGGGTGGGGGCTCTAATTTCGAAACACCCGGTATATACAATTTATATGTACGTGCATTCGTTATTTAACAGATTCCCTGATGATGTAAAATCGAGTTATTACGAAAGGTTGGAATAAAGGCCATGAAGAAATGGAAACAAGAAAAATGGGGCGATGAATTTTAATAGAGACGGGAAAGAATCAAATCAAACCAGTCCATCTAAAGTGGGTTTCAAGAGTAGACGTAATGGATGATGGTGGGATGAGAGAAGAGTTGAATTATATATAATGAGAGAAGAGTCGAATTATATATAATGAGAGAAGAGGTGAATTATATATAATGAGAGAAGAGTCGAATTATATATAATGAGAGAAGAGTCGAATTATATATAATGAGAGAAGAGTCGAATTATATATAATGAGAGAAGAGTCGAATTATATATAATGAGAGAAGAGTCGAATTATATATAATGAGAGAAGAGTCGAATTATATATAATGAGAGAAGAGGTGAATTATATATAATGAGAGAAGAGTCGAATTATATATAATGAGAGAAGAGTCGAATTATATATAATGAGAGAAGAGGTGAATTATATATAATGAGAGAAGAGGTGAATTATATATAATGAGAGAAGAGTCGAATTATATATAATGAGAGAAGAGTCGAATTATATATAATGAGAGAAGAGGTGAATTATATATAATGAGAGAAGAGGTGAATTGTATTATAATGAGAGAAGAGTGATATATCATGAGAGAAAGAGTTCGAATTATAAATATAATGAGAGAAGAGGTGATTATATATAATGAGAGAAGAGGTGATTAATAATAATATTGAAGAATCGTCTTATATATAAATGAGAAAAAGGTCTAATTATATATAATGAGAGAAGAGTTTGAATTTATATAAGATTACTATAAGAAGAGTCGATTATATATAACTTGAGAGAAGAGTTGAATTTATATATACTGATAAGAAAGGTTGATTAATTATTTATAACTTAGAGAGAAGTCGAATTATATATAATGAGAGAAGAGTCGAATTATATATAATGAGAGAAGAGTCGAATTATATATAATGAGAGAAGAGGTGAATTATAGAAGCCATGCTTGGAATGTATTGAAGCGATTGTTGGGCCAAATAACATTTATAAAACTTTGGTGCTAATACTGAATACAAATGAGAGGAAAACATTTAAAAAAAGGCTGAGGCATCTGAGATGAAATGTTTGTGGAGTGAGAATAACTGAAAGGATGAAAATTGCAGAGATGAGCAGAGGGGCCAACAGAGATAAGAAGAGGGGTCAAGAGAGATGAACAGAGGGGTCAAGAGAGATAAGCAGAGGGGTCAACAGATTAGCATAGGAAAATCGACGAAGCTGAGTGATTCGAAAATGGTTTTAGTTGTATGGAAAGAATAGAGACAACAGGAAGTTAAAAAAAAAGAAAAAAAGAAAAAAAACCTACAATTAGGAAGCCTTCAGAGGATGGACAGAGGAAGACCTAGCCTAGCATGTTTTAGGATACAAGGCTTAAAAACGGTACTGAAACCAAAGACAGGCGAGAGTCCGTACGAAACGAGGTGGATAGTTCAGTGGACGTCGAAGGGTTCTAACGTGTTGTTCATGATCATCCTGTGTAACTGTTTGCAGCATTCAGTGCTGACGAAGTTTTCTGCCTGGGGGTTACATCGACGATTACAAGCCATACCATTACAGGCTATAAATACATGTAATGGTACTGGGACTTTACGGACAATATGTATGATTGCGGCATTGAGTACAGTTGGTTTTCTAGAGCTAACCCCTCTTGGTATATAAACGAATTAACATCTATAAACAATATATTTGCTATTATAGAAAGGCTAAGCCTGTTATTAAGCTATGCAGGAAAAAACTTCTGCAGCCTCAGCCGCTTCGTGGAAATCTGTCCTCTTCGTTAATCTGTTATTAAATCATTTCTGGCGACAGAAATTCACTTGGGACAGCTACGCATATTTATGTATATCTCCGACGCCCCCTCATTCTCGGGTCTTCTTCCAGTGAATTCGGAAATGTCACTGCTCTGTCTGAAGGTCATCGGAGCCGCCCGATTTTCTCGGTGACTTCGTTCAGTTTACAACAGCAACAAATACTAACACATTGTGTTAGTTACCACCATTATCATGCTTTCAGAGGAATTATTATCACGGGCGGATTCCATTTCAAACTTTGCTATCGAAGGATGTCAATGAACTTTACCTCGCTAAAAATAGAAGCATTTCATTTCCCAGAATAGAGAAATGTCACTTCTCTCCCGGGAACATCGACGAAAAGGGCACAAGCACCTTTTATTTTGGTCAGAATGAATCTATCTCTTTAACAATCAAAGCGTCAGTGACGTATACTACTACAATGTAATCTTGGCTGTTCCTGAAGCGCGTCAAGCAAATGCAAAAATACAAAGTAACATACGATATACTTAAAAGATATCGCATCATCTCGTTCGTACCTAGAAAGAATAGTGAAAGGGCAAAGCTACGTGGATTACGTGCAAGATGCGTGATTCGTTTGCAACGTACCTAAAAACATCAATGAAATATTCAAGACTTCATACAGTATGCAAAAGTGACTGAATCTACTACCAGCTGTTACGTTTTCGATTTGTGTTTACATTTCACGAAGCAAATTGAATATTCAATTCTTGTTTACATTGTACGAAGCAAATTGAATTTTCAATTCTTGTTTACATAGTACGAAGTAAATTAAATTTTCAATTTGTGTTTACATTGCTCGAGCAAATTGAACAATTCTTGTTTTAACCATAAAGTTTAAACGAAGTAAATTAAATTTTTCAATTTTGTACATTATACGGAATTTAAATTAAAAATTTCAATTATTTTACCATGTACGAAGTAAATTTAAATTTTTCAAATTTTGTGTTTACATTGTAGGAAGTAACTTGAATTTTCAACTTGTTTACATTGTAGTAAGTAAATTGAATTTTCAATTTTTGTTCACGATGTACGAAGTAAATTACATTTCCGATTTGTGTGTGCACCATACGAAGTAAATTACATTTTCAATGGTTTACACTGCATGAAGTAAATTACGATCTCAATTTGTGTTCCCATTGTACAAAGTAAATCACTTTTTCAATTTGTATTGGCATTGTGCGAAGTAAATTGGGTCTTAGATTTATCCACATTCGTGAAAACGAAATGGCATTTATCACCCGCGTCGATATCTCCGATCAATTAACCAATGTTATTACTTCTTCATAGTTTCTGCAGAATTCAACAGTTGTTTCAAAAGAGAAGATCTCTCGCTTTCAGATGAAATGACTCTTTTATAGACACAACCTTTTCAGCGTATTGACTTACTGACTTTATTATTTTTTTTTTTTACCAGTATCTTACTGTAATGGACGTAATGTCCGACCGACAGTCTGCCATTCAATCACGGCCAAACGGCTGGTCCGATGGCCATGAAACTTGGGAGGGTTATGGTGGGGACCCTTAAGATGGTTTGTAATGGGATTTCATCCTACCTCCTCCCCTGGGTTTATATATATATAAACCCATTAAAGACTTCACTTGAAGCGTAGTACACATATTCTCGTTTCATTTCTTGAGACGTAATGTTTTCAAATATTAGTTATGAATGACGATAGAACACACTTCATACTGCAATCCCTGTAACTTGTGAGTAGCTTAAACCAATGGGGAACTACACCTGATAAGTGCATTCGTTGTGGCTAGGATTCGAAATCCTGCCTCTGGTCAAGTCCCGTTTCTGTGTAAGTTATTCCAAAGTGTCGTGAATTCTATATACCTAGTGATATTCAGGGGTATAAAAAGAAGTGACAATACTTCTTTTGATACACACACACGTGTATATATATAAGTATAAATATACATATAATATATATATATATATATATAGTATATATATATATATATATATATATATATATATATATATATTCCAACAGGGGTTCCAGCAAGACAACAGCTTACATGATCAGTTTATTAGAGACGTTTCGTGCCCCAAAACATTGGCACATCTTCAGTCTGGAATAAAAATTTTATTCTTTTTAAAAAACAGTAAAATAAAGTAAAAGGTACAATCCAAAAATATGAATTATTGAAAGAAGCCTGATAAGTATTAAAAGACTACCTATCAGTTCAGAGAACAAGAGCAGAATGACTAGAAACGTGAGGACCGACCAAACTAAACTTCAGGCCAACGAAAGGGGAGTGGCAGAGACGTAATTGTTTAAAATTAGGCGACAGGTATTTAATGTTAAAGTGACTCAAGTGTAGTTAGAAAGGATGCTTGGGATTGTGAGGTAATGATAGAAAAATGTGTTTTTTCCATAGGAATTTTGCATTTTGAGGCATGTGTTCGAATACTCGAGAGTTCGGGATTCGATATCCTGGATCCCGTCCTATAGCTGAGTCCCATGTGACTATAATAACGGACTTGCAACAATCTCCGTGTTGAGCCAATATAAGTACCAAGGCATCTTGGGCATTCATATTATAGATTACATTGGACAACATAAAATCTTGAAGCTTATCCTTGTAATTGAAGAGGGCTACCTATCTTTTTTGGATTTACAGGGATTAGGGTTAGTCTTAGGAAACCTAATTCTTTTTCTATAATGTTTTTTATATTCATGCGTAGTTTATCTGTGTGGATGAAGGGAATTGATGCGTACATATTAAGTTTAGGTACGTTGAAACTAGCAGGGGGTGGAGATACGTAATTAGAAACCATTTTATTAATAATATTAAGAATTATTTTACTGTTTTTTGAAAAGAATAAAATTTTATTCCAGACTGATGATGTGCCAATGTTTTGGGGCACGAAACGTCTCTAATAAACTGATCATGTAAGCTGTTGTCTTGCTGGAACCCCTGTTGGAATGTGTAGCTGTCTGCCCGCGGTCACTATATTATATATATTATATATATAATATATATATGATATATATAATATATATATAATATATATATATATGTATAAAATACGTATATACGTATAGGTGTATATATATATATATATATATATTATATATTATATATATATATATACAAAGTGGCAGTTCAGTGGTGACAAGAAAACTAGTCCACAGAATAAAATATGAAGAGGCAACTCACGTCAGAGTGGTAAATGTCACATTCTTCACGTCCAATCTATAAACTTACGTAAAGAAAGTTGCGAACACGATTATGAGTAACTTTCCAGGGAGCTAAAATCTTGTATGACTCAGAGTAATCTCAAAGATCTATAAAACCACTTCTCAGGATTCGTCAGCGAAGCATCGCATGCTTGGAAAAAGTTCCGCCTTGCAGACAGAGGGTTTATATTAAACAGAAGTGCAGTAAAATAAACGAAAGGGATTGCAGCTAGGGGTCGAAGGGAAGCCGCAAGGAACCTCAATAATGCCTACAGTGTACTAACCGGTTGCAGAAAAAGTACAACAAACTTTCGATAAACAGGTGGAAGCAGCAATGCGTTATGGTGAGACCCCATATGCAGCAAAGTAAAAGTATATGAATCGAATATTCTGAGTATTTTGGAAACTTAAGAGTTCCAGTAATCCAGAAAGGCCTCTTTTCTTTCCAGTAATCCAGAAAGACCCCTTTTCCTCCTAGTAATCTGGAATGGTTCCTTTTCCTCCCAGCAATCCAGAAAGACCCCTTTTCCTCCTAGTAATCGAGAAAAACCCCCTTTTCTCCCAGTAATCCAGAAAGACTCCTTTTCTTCCTAGTAATCCAGAAAGAACCTTTTTTCTCTCAGTAATCCAGAATGGCCCTGTTTCCTCCCAGTAATCCAGAAAGACTCCTTTTCTTCCCAGTAATCCAGAGAAAGAAACTCCTGTTCCTTCCCAGAATCCAGAAAGACCCTAACTTTTCTTCCCAAATAACCACCCCAGCCAAGAAACCTCCTTTCCCAGAAATCAGAAAGGACTCCTTTTCTTCCCAGTAATCCAGAAAGGCTCCTTTTCTTCCCAGTAATCCAGAAAGGACTCCTTTTCTTCCCAGTAATCCAGAAAAGGCTTTCCTTTTTTTTTTTCCTTTCCCAGGAATCCAGAAAGACTCCTTTTCCGCCCAGTAATCCCAGAAAAAAACTCCTTTTTTCCATAAATCCAGAAAGGACCTTTTCTTCCCAATAATCCAGAAAGGCTCCTTTTCTTCCCAGTAATCCAGAAAGGCTCCTTTTCTTCCCAGTAATCCAGAAAGGCTCCTTTTCTTCCCAAGTCCATTGCCGAAAGACCTTTTCCCTCAAGTTAATCCCAGAAAGGTCCCCTTTTCCTCCCAGTAATCCAGAAAGGCTCCTTTTCCTCCCAGTAATCCAGAAAGGCTCCTTTTCCTCCCAGTAATCCAGAAAGGCCCCTTTTCCTCCCAGCAATCCAGAAAGGCTCCTTTTCCTCCCAGTAATCCAGAAAGGCTCCTTTTCAGTAATCCAGAAAGGGCCCCCTTTTTCCTTCCGTAATCCAGAAAAGGCCTCCTTTTTCCTCCCCAAGTAAATCCAGAAAATTTTGGCTCCATTTTCCTTCCAGTAATCCAAAAGCCCCTTTTCCTCCCAATAATCCCAGAAAGGCCCCTTTTCCTTTTCCTCCCAGAAATCCAGTAATTCCAGAAAGGCCCCTCTCCACCAGTTTTCCTCCCAGTAAATCCAGCTCCCTTTTCCTCCCAAAAGTATCCAGAAAGGCCCCTCCTTTTCCAGTTAATCCAGAAGGCCCTTTTCCTCCCAGTAATCCAGAAAGGCCCCTTTTCCTCCCAGTAATCCAGAAAGGCCCCTTTTCTTCCCAGTAATCCAGAAAGGCTCCTTTTCCTCCCAGTAATCCAGAAAGGCCCCTTTTCCTCCCAGGTTAATCCCAGAAAGGCCCTCCCTTTTCCAAGTAATCCAGAAAGGATCCGTCCTTTTCCTCCAGTAATCCAGAAAGGCCCCTTTTCCTTCCCAGTAAATCCAGAAAGGCTCCTCTTCCCAGTAATCCAGAAAGGCTCCTTTTCCTCCCAGTAATCCAGAAAGGCTCCTTTTCTTCCCAGTAATCCAGAAAGGCCCCTTTTCCTCCCAGTAATCCAGAAAAGGACTCCTTTTCTTCCCAGTAATCCAGAAAGGCCCCTTTTCTCCCAGTAATCCAGAAAGGCCCCTTTTCCTCCCTTTCCCAGTAATCCAGAAAGCTGCCTTTTCCTTTTCCAGTAATTCAGAAAGGCCCCTCCTTCCAGTTTAATCCAGAAAGGCCCCTTTTCCTCCCAGTAATCCAGAAAGGCTCCTTTTCCTCCCAGTAATCCAGAAAGGCCCCTTTTCCTCCCAGTAATCCAGAAAGGCTCCTTTTCCTCCCAGTAATCCAGAAAGGCTCCTTTTTTTCCCCCAGTAATCCAAAAGGCCCCTTTTCCCTCCCAAGTAATTCCAGAAAGGGCCCCTTTTCCTCCCAGTAATCCAGAAAAAGGGCCCCTTTTCCTTTTTCACAGTAATCCAGAAGGATTCTTTTCCTAGTTAATCCAGAAAGGAACCTTATTCCCAGTAATCCAGAAAGGCTTCCTTTTCTTCCCAGTATTCAGAAAGGACCTCCTTTCCTTTTCCTCCAGAATCCAGAAAGACTCCTTTTCCCTTAACAGTAATCAGAAGGACCTCTTTCCTTTTCCCAGTTAAATCCAGAGACCTACCTTTTCCTCCCAGTAATCCAGAAAGCTTTTTTTCCCTCCCAGTAATCCAGAAATCCCAAGGGCCCCTTTTTTCTTCTTTACAGTGGTAATCCAGAGACTCTTTTTCTGGGGGTTTTCCAAACAGTAATCCAGAAGACCCCTTTTCCTTTGTTTAATTCAGTAATTAAACCAGAAAGACCCCTCCTTTTTCCCCCGCCTTTTCCAGTAATCTCAGAAGGACCCCTTTTCTTTTCGTCCCAGGAAACCTCAGAAAGAACCCCTTTTTCCTCCCAGTAACCCCAATAATCCAGAAAGACCCCCTTTTCCTTTCTTCCAGTTTAATCCAGAAAGACCCCTTTTTCTTTTCTCCAGTAAATTCCAGAAAGACTTTTCTTTTTCCCGTATTCCAGTAATCCCAGAAAGCCCCTCTTTTCCCTCCAGTTTAATCCAGAAAGACCCCTCCTTTTTCTATCCCAGTATAATTCCAGAAAGACCCCTTTTTCTTTACAGTAATCCAGAAAAGCCCCCTTTTTTCCCAGGTATCCAGAAAGGAACCCCTTTTTTTCCCCCAGAATCCAGAAAGACCCCACCGTTATGATTGCTGTTCAAAACAAGATTATTTTCGCAGCACCAAATGCCAACTGGGTCGCTAATGGTAAAGCGATTGATTTGGAATTTGAATCATTGGCCCAGTACCCTTCCCCTCCCCCACTTCTCCACACAACCCCAACCCCTCCCGAATGAGTGTGAGCGAGTGAAGACTGCCACTCTCGCGTTCAATTGACCGCCTCGTTCGATTTCCTTTAAATTTTAAAGATCTCCACAGAAGCTACGATGTGAAGTGATGTATTAAACTCCTATATGGTCCAAAGCGTAGTATGATATACCTGGAGGTATATAAAGCATTATAATAAACTTTTAAGGCCCCTTTTCCTCCTAGCAATCCAGAAAGGCCCCTTTTCCTTCCAGTAATCCAGAAAAGCCCCTTTTCCTTCCAGTCATCCAGAAAGGATTACTGTAAATATGACTATTGTAAGATCTCTTCTTTCTGTATTTTCCTTTACCTTCTCTTACTTCCTAGTGAGCTCCATATTCTTTGGAAGCTTGAATTTCCCGTCCGTAGCCCCTGTAGGCATGCTCTGTATGAATAGGGTTCCTCTGAATCAGTCGGAGAGAAACGGCCGAGACAGGGTCAGGTGGGAATGTTGTGTCGGCGTGGGGTGAATTGTGGCCCACTCTGGAAGGTGAGTCACCGATAATCTCTTCTCCGTCTGACCTCTACTGTATTGGCCTTGCTCTGAATAATAATAATAATAAGGAATCGTGGAACTGCGTAACTAGGCTATATTATTGAGAATCAAAAGCCGCAGCAGTGTTAAAAATACTTATATTCATGATTTATGCACAGAGTTAAAAATGACAAGGAGAGACTTTCAGAGATTGCTCCGTATCACTCTTCAGTCCCACTGTAGGTAAAACAATGGAGGGAGTGTTACAACAACTCAAGAAACTGGTCCAAGGCGGATTGTTCTACCATTGCCTTTGAAGCGAGCCAAACCTTCAATGATGAGGATGATTTTGTTCTTTGTTTGTATGGTGTTTTTACGTTGCATGGAACCAGTGGTTATTCAGCAACGGGACCAACGGCTTGAAGCGCCTTAGCGGCGTGGTTGGTATGGTATTAGCGTTCCACCTCGGTGGTCGCGGGTTCGATTCTCGGCCATTCTATTGAGGAGTGAGAGATGTGTATTTCTGGTGATAGAAGTTCACTCTCGACGTGGTTCGGAAGTCACGTCAAGCCGTTGGTCCCGTTGCTGAATAACCACTGGTTCCATGCAACGTAAAAGCACCATACAAACAAACAAACAAACAACGGCTTGACGTGACTTCCGAACCACGTCGAGAGTGAACTTCTATCACCAGAAATTCACATCTCTCACCCCTCAATGGAATGCCCGAGTTGTCAGGCCAAGACCATACCGATCACGCCGCTGAGGCGCTACTTCTCTTTTATCCTAGATGAAAGCCGCGGCACAGATGGGGAATCTGCTAAGCTGGAATCACCCACACGACCATTTCGTCGTTCCAGCTTTGGTTCCAGCTGTCTCGCCAACAGAAACAGTCGGACAGAACAGGGGATACATGACCAACACTGTTAGAAGAATATACCTCCTTGGACCAGTTTCATGAGTTGTTGTAACACTCCCATCATTATTTTACCATCAGTAGGACTGATTGTTAATCCTATACATAAATAATTTTTAACACTACTGTGGCTTTTAAATCTTAATAATAATAATAATAATAATAATAATAATAATAATAATAATAATAATAATAATAATAATAGTAATAATGCTTTCACGAAACTATCTTCTCGTAAGGTCTAAGCTATCCACTATTCCAGCACACATATTTACACAGAACAATCTTGCATTACTGTGATATATCCTTAAAAGTTTTAATTCTAGGTACTGGTGACTGTAATTACAATTGGTCCAGTGGTAACTGACAAATTGGAATCGGCTTACACTTCATGAGGCAAATGGATTTTGTTGATTGGCACTGAAACTAAATTTTACGACTACGATTATATCGAGTCAACTTTGAGTTGGTTTTACGAGTCCAACTTTCAGTCTTCATTTTCTTTAATAGAAATCAAGAAGCTCTGTTGATTGTTAAGTATCATCTTACTATAATGGCGTTATGTTTGTCCGTCCGTCTGTCATTCAATCACGGCCAAACAGCTGCTCCGAAGGCCATGAAACTTGACTGGGTTATAGTGGGGACCCCTAAGATTGTTTATAATGGGGTTTCATCATACCTCCCCATCCCCCCGGTCCCCTCCGAAGGGAAACGGAGCTGGGTTCTGCCCAGTGAAACGGGCTGGTTATGCCCGTAGACTTAGTTACTTTACGCATTTATCATACATCATATCTGTATACATAAGTTTGCTAGTAAAGATAAACCGGGCAAGAAATGAACTTTCTGTATTTCACTTTACTTCCTCTTGCTTCTTCTTAATGAATACCTTAATATTCTTTGGAATCTTGAATTTATAGTCAGTGGCCCATTCGGTGAGCCTGTTCCATATGAATACGTTTCATCTACTGAATAATAATAATAATAATAATAATAATAATAATAATAATAATAATAATAATAATAATAATAATAATAAAGCTTCTAAAGATTCAAGCAATTAATAACTGGTATAATCTGTAATAATTGTCTGTGTTTTCGCTCCAGTGATGGGAAAGCCCCACTAGAATAATATCACAAATCTGGAGTGGCCAAAGATCAAGCGCTGGGACCTATGAGGTCATTCAGCGCTGAAAGATAAATTGGGTGTAACTGGAAAAACCTCGCGGTTGCACTACCAAACAACTGATAGGCGAGGGTGGAAAGGAATATGGAAAAAAAAAAGAGAATATGAACGGAGGTACAGTAAACGGATTGAAAGGGGCTGCAGCTAGAGGCCGAAGGGACTCTGCAAAGAGATCCTTACGTAATGCCTACGGTACACCGCGTGAGGTGGACTGACGGTACTACCCAACGAAATCAAAGAAAATTTGAGAGAATCATCTTAGTCCCAAATTCGTCTATTTTCCTTCTCATAATAGACAATTATATTTTTGCATCTGAATGATCAATTTGTATAAAAAAAAAAAATTTAAAAAAGGAAATTTCCTCTCAAATTTTGTTTGCTAAATATTGTTTTTTGTCATCCCTTCCTTTGTGACCATAATTTTTAGGTATTCACAGTCCTCTTAACCCTTAAATCATAAAATTCTGTCTGACAAAACTAATAAAAAATAAAAATGACGATATATTGTGCCGCAACGTTCCCTCCTTCGTAACTTGCTCCATTTCTCTGACTTCTTCTACCGAGTAATGAATATAAGTTACTTAGATAATAAAGATAATAAGGCATAATGGCCGGAGAGTGACTCATTTCTCTCGTGAAACTATCCTTTCGTTCAACTGTCTGTCCTTTGTTAGTTTTTGCTAATACTCTTTGTTACGCTCTCTCTCTCTCTCTCTCTCTCTGGGCAAATGTGCCTCTTGTATCACAGAGACCTGCTTGGCAAAAGGTCAAGCTCTGTCCGGGACGTCTGAGGTCACTGAGCCCTAAAAGAGAAATTGAGAGTGAAAACAGTTTGGAGTGCAGTAAAAAAAAAAAAAAAAAAAAAGTGGGGGGGGGTGGGGGGGGGGGGAATTGCAGCTAGGGGTCGAAGGGGGACGCTGCCAAGAACCTTAATGCCTACAGTGCAAAGCGCGAGGTGCACTGACTATCAATTTTTATGCATTTCGATCCTTCTTTACAAACAACATAATTTGTCTTTGTAGAAAAAACAGAGCAAGATTAACTACTCGATGACGTCAATACTACCACAAAATTCTCGAGAGATCCACTAGAATATAATATTATATACTAACATAATTTACTATGACACATCAGCAACATATATGCAATATAACGAGTAGCTATATTTCACTATTTACGTCACTACAGCACGATGGTTTTGCCTGACAAATGAGCTCAGTGTGTTCGTGCGCTCAGCGGAAATTCAGGAGCAGATCCTCGTGAACCATTATCTAAGGAAAGACTCATTATTCCCTCCCCTTTTCCGACGAGCAAATGGCTTTCCAATTGCCTGCAGATTATTATCTCCGCTCCAGAGGATCTGTCTGGATAAGCACATCCTTCGGTGCGGACGTCAGGATGGGATGCCATCCGACTTCCTGTAGGTCAGAACTCATCCTTTGGAGAAATCGTTCTTCTGAGGACGTAAATAACCACAACATTCGAGTTTGAATAATTTTGAAATCCGATGATATAAACCAAATCGATATCCACTGGCCATACAGTTTATACAGATTTAAATGTTCAAGCAAAAAATCTTTAAACTGACAATAAGAACAAATTAATGTCTATTGACGCTACAGTTCATTTGGATTAAAATCAGTCATGTACGAATTGGTTATGCTGTGGGCTGAATTCAAATTAAAAATAATAATAAAAAATAGTTCCACCTTCTTCTTTGTGGTTTGATATCTGTCTGTTCAAGTCAATACGAATACCGTGAGTTAAGCCAGAAAGGGTAAGAGTCACTTAGCGTGAAGAGAGAAGACGAATGTTTTCTTCATTTCTTTCAATATGAGGAATTTGGAATGGATAGAATATAGAATTTAGGCCAGAGGCCAAGCACTGTGATCTGTGAGGTCACTCAGCGATGAAACGGAAATTGACAGCACACAGTTTTGAGAGGGTGGTAAGTAAGACGGAAGAAAGAGACTATGAACGGGGAAACAGTAAAAGGCATGAAAGGGATACAGCTAGGGGCCGAAGGGGCACTGTCCCCTTAAGGGATAAAAACAGATCCTCAATGAAGTCCTAGATGTTGAGATGAACAAGCGAGAATCTTTTTTAAGCAATTATCAAAGTCTATAATTAAATTACAATTAAAATTAAATTTAAAAAAAAAGAGTGACTGAAGATAGAGTTCTTTTCTCTTATGTCATTCAGTTTTGCTTTTATACGTCTTCGTGTACATATTCATCTCTCTTGGAAAAAATTTGATTGTGCATTATTTGGAAAGAAATATGAACAATATCCTTTTTAACTGCCTTACAGTGAAAGAAATTTCTATATCTTCTCTTAACAATCAATGACACATATAGTATAGTCTTCGTGCAAGTGCTGATCAACAGTTGAAAAAAAAACAGTATCATTTTACATTATTTGGAAAGAAACGCGAACAATTTCCTCATTACTTTGCCTGACTGCAAGACAATCTAATCTCTTATAAAATTAAAATACAGCCGATCATTTCATTCACTGACGACTAAAGCTATCACCTAATCAAAGTGAAAACGCACAATCATGGCGTAGCACTTGATTGAATTCGTAAGAGATTATTTTCTGTCTTTTCTCGTTTGGAGGAGATTACCAATTAGGGACAACAGTTAAGTTACACGTGACGCGAGGAGACAAAAAAATGTAATCACATATCCCACCGGAGGGGTCGATTGCAATGCAGCCCCCGAGGATGCGCGTGCAATGTAGACGATGACGACGAGTAACGGAAGTCATTGCAAGGTGTCGAACAACGACAACAACACGAATTCCGCATTGTAATGCATGACAGACGCACTTGGTTTTCAATCGCGATCAGCATACGTGCGCAAGAATCTTAGATGGCCACTACTGGCTCTCGAGGTTTATTTACAAGAATGGATGCTACAAATAACTAAATGACAACAATCATGAGTCGGAAAGCGGGGCACTGCAAAGAAAAAAGGCCAGGAGGCGAGACGGGGTACTTAAGGAAGGGCCGTGTACCCTATGAGGGCAGTTCGATGCAGTGGACCACGCAGGGCGCTTGCAATCCCTTCAAACACACACGGAGTTCCCATTGGTGAGTTGCTGCCTGAAGTGACCATTCAGTTTTTCCAGTTCTGGTGTAGCGTGCGATCTCTGTATACCAGTCTCCGTTTATTCAAACTTTGGTATTTAAGCGCCACCTTTCTACTTGGACTACAACAGGGAATTATTTGGCAAAAGTAGTGTGCAATTTCCGTCTTCTTGTACATTAGTAATAATTATCCTGCGTTAATATATAACCTTATCTTTGTGCATGGAAGATGAGAGGGATGAATTTGGCATCCGTGCATTACCATTTTTTGTAGAAACATGACCTTTATACATGGCAAATATGAGGAAAATATTTGACAGGTGTTGATGTAGTACAATATCCGTATACCTGTACTAATGTCCATCTCCGTTCATCGAAATTTTGGTAATAAGCGCTACCTATAAAAGAATAGACAAGCATTTTTTTTAGAGATACATTAGAAACTACCGAGTTTTTTTCCAACGATTCCCTCCCCAGCAATAATTAATCTACCATACTGCAACGACCATAAGATACATGAATTCTGAAACCAGCATCAGCTTTTGCCCTCAAAGATGACGATGAAAGATGAAGATGCTGATCACCATAAAATAATCATAAGACTGCATTATATACGAATTTCTTTCTACGAAAGAATGTCTGCGTTACTGAGAGACCTTGCAGGCAATGAAGTGACACATATGCGTACCAACTGTAGCAAAGAATATCCTGTAGCATTAAGTTTAAAAAAAAAAATAATCTAATCTAAATGACAGCACTAATCAGAAGACGAGAGAAGTTGAAGTGTTTATCACGAAACCACGAGTGGAACTTATTATTAACCCTCAAAAGTACGATTTGGATAAAGTGCTTTTAAACGATATTTTAAATTTTCGAGTGGCTGAAAAATATGTATGATTTTTTTTTTTATGTTTAAGCAACCACTGACGTCACAGTGATTGTTTACCCAGGTACGCATATTTGGACCATTTGATCTTGAGGAAGTGTATATTTCATATACATATATATATAATATATATACTATATATATATATATATATATATATATATATATATATATATATATATATAGATATATATATATACATTAGAGAGAGAGAGAGAGAGAGAGAGAGAGAGAGAGAGAGAGAGAGAGAATCTACTGGTCACTTTTACCACTTTGTCCTCTTCACTTTCCGATGTCTTAACGCTTGTCAAAATGAAAAAAAAAAAATGTAGAGGGGCAGATTAAGTCATATCGACGTTAAGCGAACATGGCTATCGGTAGCAACTCCACTTCCTAGTCTTTGAAGACGTCACGAAAATAGGTAGTAGTACTGTAACTTGAATAGAATAAAATATATATCGAATTCAGGATAATTACCAGACGCTGGGGTGCCCATAGGACACAACTGTTGGGAGAGGATGTAAAGTAAGATGGAAGAAAGACCATATGGACGGAGTGACAGTAAAATGAATGCAAGGGGCTGCAGCTACGGGCCTCAGGGACGCTGCAAAGAACCTTGGGCGATGTTGCCTGGTGGAAGCAAGGCCTTAATAGATATTTATTTACCCTTTCACAATCTCTGGATGCAGTCGTGTATGTTGCAAAGATACGGAAGCGTCAGTTTGACATACAGAGTGAATAGGATTGGCGAGTGGAATTATTTTTTCCGGTTGGTAGCAACTAAAGACCTGTGGTACATAAAGGTCCGACAAACTCTGCTCGATGTGACGTCAGAAGCGGAGAAACGGAGGATAAGGTTCTCTGACCGTGTGGACGGACCTTAACGTATACACGAAAGTGGATGGTCTAATACCAAACTAAAGGAATTGGTCGAGGAGAGGAGCTCTTGATTGAGGATCAGCTGCGATGAGAGAGAGACAAGGAGTAAATGCGTCGAAGTCTCTTCGGCACAGTAGAGTTTTCTACGCTGCGTATCATACTGTATGAAACTCTGAACCACAGATCATGGGACTTTCAGCCACGGCCCGGTGCCAGACGCATGATTATGGAAAAAAAGCTTAAACAAAATAAAAACTACTGAGGCTATAGGGCTGCAATTTGGTACGCTTGATGATTGGAGGGTGGATGGTCAACATACCAATTTGCAGCCCCATAGCCTCAGTAGATTCTAAGATCTGAGGGCGGACATAAAAAATGCGGACGGACGGACAGACAAAGCCATCTCGATAGTTTTCTTTCACAGACATCTCAAAGGGTACAAAGAACAGTGTTATGAAATATGTCAGGGATGAATTCTGAAGAGAGATCACATTTATAATGCATATTAACAGTTTCGTTGAATCTTGCAGGAAAAACGAGAAGAAAACATTAGAAAAAGTGACCTGTACGGAACATGAATTCCCGTCTTGGAGCAGCCGTGGCTGGCATCATGGGGCTACTCTTTGCCTTTGGGGCTACTGAGTTGTGGTCCTTCTCTCCGCCTGTTGCTCTGGCCGACTCCTGTCCACAGGATAAGGTGAGGTTCTCGCGAAATCAAATTTTAGACTTTCTTTGCTCGCTTTTCTTTTCTTCTTTTTTTTTTAAGTTTTGTTTTCACAAAGTTATATTATATTCTATATATGTGTGTGTGTGTATGTACGTGTGTGTGTATGTACGTATATGTATAGATATAATATTTAGATATACATATGCATACATACATACACACATACATACATATATAAATGCATATATATAATATATTATATATATATATATATATATATATATATATATATATTATATATATATATATATATATATAGTGTGGGTAGGTACATTCATACACTGAAGTATTATAATTACTAGCAAACTTACCCATCGTATGGGTGCAGAAGTGAAAAATTTGTATGTACTATTTGTTCAGCAATATTAAAATAAGGGCGATTTTTATACATACCTACTACAGAACCTCTTTGTACACAATATTATCAGTTTGTAACTACTCAGATTCTTGTCAAGGTAGATGTACGAAATTCATATCAGAATAAATATGAGAGCCACGGTGAGTTTCTTGAACATAATTTATCATATTTACACCCTACCATACAATGCAGACGACCATACAATACCATAGAAATGCAGACGACCGCATTATTGTGAGTTGAAATTTAGGAAAATGACAAATCAAACTGATACACCTAACGTGATCCGAACGATATCGCAAACGTGCAGCGCCGTGCTATAACATATAATATCGTAAATCATCTGACACGCACGATATTAATGTGATAGATATAACGAAAACTTATCTTGACACCGAGTTACATCCGCCTTCCACCACTTTTAAACACTGTCTCGATTATGTAGTCCTTATGTAACGATTTGTCGTGTATGAACGTTCCGTCTCTTTCGCAATAATTAAAAAAAATTGAGCAACGACTTAGAGGAAGTCACTCTGTAATACTGTGTGCAGGACCTGATGCAGGACATTATATAAGTATAGTACCGATCTGCCGTGGTGGTTCTGAAATGTACTCTCCCATTGGTTGGAGATAAAAATAAGAGAGTTCGTACAGAAATTTGCGTAGTGACCGATCGCAGTAATTTTGACACTCTCACCCAGAATAAGTGAGCTAGGCTGGATTTACTTTGGCGGAAACCACCGCGAGCAGTCACTATGCAGGTCTTACGTAACGACCCTTCTCTTCATCGTGGCAGGCTTATTCAACCTGTTCACGTAGGATGCCGGTCTCTTACTTAGGACTTTTTACCGAAGCCACTTGTGTACCACGGATGTCCTGTATCGGCGTTTAGTGAGTTCAATGTTCAATCCAAGTTTCAATTATTCTGAGTCGTCTATACAACATCACATTCCGATGTTTTCTGCTCGCTAATTAACAGACGTTTATTAAACGCCTCTTTTTCGTCTGTCTGCCAGTCAAGAATAAACAACTTTATTTATGTTAAATTTATTTCATTTATTTAATGCTAACTGAACTCGTTCGCTTAAAAAAAGCGGGTCCGACTTATATTCTTCGAAACTATTTTTCCAGTCTGCCAGTCAAATAATCGTGGTGTAAATCATAGTCATATCAGTGACGTAGTCAAGTGCAGTGGGTCCTGGTCAAGTGGTGCGACCTAATTATCAACGGGTCGCGCTATGCGTCGCTCTACGTTTGTTGGACGATCTATGTGAATTGGGGGTGGGGGGCGCCTTTCAGGGTTTAAAGGATGTAAATGAGAAGGCCAGGTTGATGGGAAACTGCCTGCGCCGTAACTGGAACGGAAACTGGTTGTCCGAAGGCATCAGAGGAATCCGGGGGATGAACAGACGTTTGCCGGTGTGAGGGGCCGTTGCTATCACTGCTTCGATGACGTGGGAGTTTAGCTCCATAACGGTGTACCTCGTTCCGTTGGAATGTCCATTGGCAGGATCGAAATTCCGAAGCAACATCACCGGGCAGTACTTCTTCAACGTTATTTTGTGCACTGGCAGTCCCGATGGATTTAAGTTATTCAAAAAATCTTGCGGATATTGATGATAATTTTCATCTTCTATTGTGTCTGAGCTGAAATATTCGCGACTTTCTCCGGGGAAGTTGTACAGAAATTATGTATGAAAAATCGTAAAGTAACTAAGTCTACGGGAATAACCAGCCTCGTTTCTCGGCCAGAAACAGCTCCGTTTCAGGGAATCCCTTCTCACCCCCACCCCCTACAAAGGAGGGGGGTAGGTTGGATGAAACCCCATTACAAACCATCTTCGGGGTTCCCACCATAACCCTGCCAAGTTTCATGCCCATCTGTTTGGCCGTGATTGAATGACAGACAGACAGACAGACAGACATTACGCCCATTATAGTATTATTATTATTATCTATTCATATGCAACAAACATACCCGGGCCACCGACTTGAAATCAAAGCTTCCAAAGAATATTATGGTGTTCATTTGAAAAAGGTAACAGGAAATGCAGAAAGAAGAGATCGGTTATTATAAAAGAAAAACACATGAACAGATTAATAAACAAAAAGATTAAGATGCAAGTAAATCGTAAAATATATGCAAGAATTGCTTTGGGGTATCAATGCATTCCTTCTTCGCATGAACTTCTCCAAGGTACCAATTGCAAATCGTCCTCTGTAGGGAGGCTGTTGTTCCACTTTCCAAGGACCTCTGGAACCGAGAGCCCCTGGAAGGCAGATTCACACGCATCTTGGTGCTGTGAATGTAACCATCGATTCGTTGTCTTCCACAGAGTAAAGGAGCAGCAGCAGAAGAAGGACTTTACAGTTCGAACGGATTCCACAAGCCATTCGGGGACGATTACTTCGGGGGAGCCGGGGAGGAACTCGTTGAGGAAATGAAGGCCTCTCACATTGAGGACTATCTCAGGTAAGTTGAAGAAGAAGAAGACGTGCTCTGTACATTATTTCCTTGGTTTGTTTGTATGGTGCATTTACGTTGCATGGAACCAGCGGTTAGTCAGCAACGGGACCAACGGCTTTAGACGTGACTTCCGACACCACGTCGGGAGTGAACTTCTATCACCAGAAGTACACATCTCTCGCTCCTCAATGGAATGGCCGAGAATCGAACCCGCGACCACCAAGGTGGGACGCCAACACCATACCAACCACGCCACTGAGGCGCTTATATCTCAGGTAAGTTGAAGAAGAAGAAGAAGTAGTGCACTGTACATTACTTTCGTGGTTTGTTTGTTTGGCGTTTTTACGTTGCATGGAACCAGTGGTTATTCAGCAACGGGACCAACGGCTTTAGACATGACTTCCGACACCACGTCGGGAGTGAACTTCTTTCTACCACCAGTATTACTACACATCTCTGACCCCTCAGTGGAATGGCCGCGAATCGAACTCGCGGCCACCGAGGTGGCAGGCCAACACCACCCCGATCACGCCACTGAGGCGCTATTATTTCCTTGGGGAAATGTGAGTGAAGGTTCGAAAGGTTTAATGTTAGGCGAGGGTGGAGAGTAAGCTGGAGGAAAGAGAATATGAACGGAGGCACAGCAAATGGAATGAAAGGGGTCGCAGGTAGGGGCCGAGGGGATGAGGCAAAGAAACTTATATTATATTCTTGGGGAAATGTGGATATTCTTTCGTGATTCCTCCCTGTCTGACGGACTGGCTTACCTCATCTTTAGAGTTTTTGTCCCCTAGTTTTTGACACTCTAGGTCGAACAACGTCCCACGGACAAACATTGTTACCAATTAACAATTGCTTACCAGAGTTTGCCTTGTGAGCAGAGTAAGAACAGTGATATAGAACTTCAACTGGTACCACAGATCTACTTCCCTCGTTTCAACGCTTTTGACGTCATCCTGCTTCGCCTTTGATATGGCAACAATGTTTGTCCGTCGGGCATTGTTCGACAGTGTGAACGCACCTTAAAGCACATCAAAACTTCAGCTGCGTGTTTTGTCACATTTTCAAAACGAATTTCCTCGGAAATCGAGCTAATTAGGTCTGAATAATATCCAATTCTTTGAAGGCCATGAGCTCAGAAGTGGAGAGAAAAATGGTTTACGGCAGTTCGTCAAAAAAAGGGACAAAATGAAACCAACAGTATATCGCAAAATTTAGTCGTGATATAGTGATCAAAGAAAGATGCCAGTTCTGGGACTTTATACATCCTATATATATATATATATATATATATATATATATATATATATATATATATATATATATATATATATATATAATATAAAACACATTTAAAAAATACGCTTCATACATAAAAAATGTGAGTTTTCCCGCCTCTGTATCACATTACGAAAGCAGATTCGTATGATCCAATATACCAAGAAATGACATAGACTTTTTCTCCTACATAAAAAAAAATATGATAGTTTTCCCGCTTCTGTATCAGATTACGAAAGCAGATCCAGTATACTATACTCTGTTTTTTTCCATCTGTCCATCCTCCTGTGGTGTATGCGTATGGTAACACTGCGTCCCGGGCTTTAGATAAGTTACATTCAGCTTACATTCAACAATAACAATAATATCCTATTTCGAATATTAACGGTGTAATTCGCATTCAGTAAATTATTAAAACACTTTTCAGTTGCAAATGTACACCCAGATATCCTTTTATTTACCTAAAACTTAGACATAGCGTTACTATTTAAAGCCCGGGACGCAGTGTTACCATGCGAAAACACCACAGGCGGATGGACAGATGAAAAAAAACAGAGTATAGTAAATGACATCAGACTTTTTCTCCTCCATGATTCCTCACAGGTACCTGACGAGCCAGGGACACATGGCTGGAACAAAGCAGGATCTGGAACAGGCCGAGTACCTCCAGAAATTATGGCTGGAACATGGACTCGATCAAGTGAAGCTCCAGCCTTACGAAGTTCAGCTCTCACATCCTAACCTTGAGAAGCCAAACAAGGTAACGATGAGAAAGAGAGAGAGAGAGAGAGAGAGAGAGAGAGAGAGAGAGAGAGAGAGAGATCCAACAGTACCTCAGGTACCAGTCTGAGTGAAATTTTGGTTCATATCAGGACGATGTTTTATATCTGCTCATGACAGCTTTTTACTCATTCATGAGAGAGAGAGAGAGAGAGAGAGAGAGAGAGAGAGAGAGAGAGAGAGAGATCCAACAGTACCTCAGGTACCAGTCTAAGTAAATTTTTGGTTCATATCAGGACAATGTTGTCTGCTCTTTACAGCTTTTTACTAATTTATGAGAGAGAGAGGAACGATGGAGAGAGGACGAGAGAGAGAGAGAGGAGGAGAAGGATGAGAGAGAGAGAGAGAGAGATCCAACAGTGCCTAAGGTACCAGTCTGAGTTGAATTTTTCGTCCATATCAGGACGACGTTTCATCTCTGCTCATTCCAGAGTTTTACTTACCATGTATTTACCATCCATCCTTTTCAAAATCCATCCCACCTACAGGTCTACCTCCTCGACGGGGAGGGCCAAATCAAATTCACCTCCACCATCATCGAGGAATCGATCGATGGAGTCGAATATGACGACTCCATTCCCCCGGCCTTCCTAGCCTTCTCCCCTGCCGGCACCATAGTCACGGTGAGGTCATCTTTCACTTTTAAATGAGGTCATCTTTCACTTTTAAATGAGATATTCAACTCCGTGGTTCATAACGGGACACTCAGGTGAAGTAGAATAGTATAAGATTTATAAGATTTAAGCCAAAGACAAGCGCTGGGATCTTTAAGATCACTCAGCATTGAGATGCAATAAAAGGTTGTTGATAACTGGACACACTGTCGAGGTTGGTGACTGTGGGGAAACTTGATGCGAGTTTCAATTGATAAATCTGATGAATGATGGTAACTTTCAGCATCTGGACTTTTACCTTTAACCGAGACTTTAATATACTACGAAACTCAAGTTGCTTCATCGTAAACACATTTAGTCTCTCTCTCTCTCTCTAAGAAACCGTATCAGACATCTCCACAGTATAATCTTTCTAACTGTTTACCACTTAAAAAATTCAAGATAACGTACATAGCAATTCATCCTAAGATTTTTTTTTTTTGGGGGTGGGGGCCGTAGCTTAGGTCCATCTTGTAGTAGTATGTCGTGCGACCATGATGATAGCAGCCTCAAAAATAACGCATACCAGTTGTTATCTTCAAATATCGCTCGATTGTTTACCAAGATGATACAGACATGTTAACATCTAAAAATTATCTCTTTCAATTGAGTTTTAAGTATTACAACTTATCCTGAAAGAG
Source organism: Macrobrachium nipponense (assembly GCF_015104395.2). Lineage (NCBI taxonomy): Eukaryota > Metazoa > Arthropoda > Malacostraca > Decapoda > Palaemonidae > Macrobrachium > Macrobrachium nipponense. The sequence continues at coordinate 14,790,999 of NC_087200.1, read as the reverse complement.
AGAGAGATAAAATAAAAGTTGATAGCCGATATCTGCTCAGAAATTCGGATCAATGTCGAATAAGGACGATGGCCTCCCCGAGTCATACATACAAAGACACGAATTTCTCAACGATGTAGACCTAGGGCCAAGCACTGGGACCTATGAGGTCATTCAGCGCTTGATTGGAACTTCGGATTACAAAGGCTTTTGAAGCCGTAACAAAGGAGAACCTCGTAGTGCACAATTGTTAGCAAAAGGGTGGTTTGATTTGACTGATTTATTAAAGATTATCTGGCGTCGCAACTGCTAAAGGTTATTGGCGCCACTACGATGGAATATATATATATATATATATATATATATATATATATATATAGATTATGATATATTATATATATATAATATTAGTATATATAATTATATATATCAATAGAGGGATCCACAGTAATATCCTTGTTTATCTAGATATAATATATTTATGGAAATATATACAAAGCTTAAAGCTTTCGTCCATCCTCCTGTGGACTTGATCACTAAGCAAATGAGATATGGTATTGGTGAAGAATTCCAAACAAACACAAACAAACAGACAAAAAATATTAACAAGGTTAAAAAAATGCCAACAAGTCATTGGGTCGTATTCCTTTCCATAATTCGCTGTGATCTTCGAGGCGGGACAGAGCGCCAGTCTTCTTTCTGAATGACATCTTGAGGGTCGTTAACCAAAAAGGTAGTTTGTAGATTAGATTCTGGAACGGGCGAAGGGTGGTTATCTACATTATCAGATTGAAGGAGGCTGTACACATTTCTGAAGTTCTTTATTCTGGCCCTTTTGCAAATTTCTTCACTCAAAAGTAAATTGTTCTGTATTCCGGTATTCCCCTCAAAGGTGTCATTCAAAGTAATGAGGGTTCCTTCCACAATTCTCCTAGTGGTCCTATCCGCACTCTTATAAATAACTTTTCCTCCCTTGAAGTCGATGGCATGGTCGGAATCCCAAGCATGCTTGGCAATGGCGCTGTAAACGTTGCCCAAACGGCAAGCTGCAACATGTTCACGTTTCCTCTGGCCCAGGGAACGACCGCTTCCACCAGCATAGCATTTGTCACAATTTTTACATCCTATAGCATAGACTCCAACATCGGTGTTTGGTTTTCTGCAACTGTTTTTTATAATTTTCTTTTTAAGAGTATTAGGGTATTGAAAAACTACGCTATATCCATGTCTTTCTTTTCTAAGATTATTGGAAACTTTTTTCAGGTCATGATTATAAGGAAGGGGAAGGCATTTAAAATTAGCAGTCGAACAGCGTTCCCTTAGATTATAAAACATTCTTCTGGCTCTATAAAGACATCTGTCGATAAAAAAATTGGGGTAACATAACTTATTGAAACTCGTAGTCAAGAATTGAATTTCCTGGTCAATGAAACTAGGGTCACAAACTCGAAAAGCTCTAAAAAACAAATTCGTCAGAACGTTGCGTTTGATTTTCTCGTCATGATATGAATAAAAATGTATGTACGTATTTATGTGAGTACTTTTCCTGAAAACAGAGAATTTAAAAGACTTATTTACATCATCCCTGTGAACAACCAAGTCTAAAAATGGCAGACGCTTGTCGACTTCCCTTTCGAATGTAAACGTGATGGATGGAAGCAAACTATTCAGTTGTAAAAGAAGCTGATCAAAACATTCGGCATCGTCCTTAAAAACAATAAAGATATCGTCAACATATCTTACCCATATAAAAGGTTTCAAATCATCCGGAAGTTTGTCCACAAAAAGTATTTCAAAAAATTCCATACAAAGATTAGCTAAAACAGGCGACAACGAGGATCCCATAGCAACCCCTGCTTTTTGTTGATAGAAATCTTCTTCAAACTCAAATATGGTGGATTCTACACACGTCTTTATAAGCTCACAAAACTTATTAATATGAATAGGTGGCGTGAATTTTCCTTCTTCGGCAATTTTGACCAAATTAGTTAGAACAAAATCAAGAACCACATTAGAGAATAAGGAGACGATGTCCAGACTATACATAATTCCATCTAAATTTTTACCCATAATTTTATCAATGAAATCAAGATTATATTTAAGATGGGAGCTAGATATATTACCCACCAAGTCACCCAAAACCTCTGCCAACCAAGAGGTCAAATCAGCCTGAGGAGTATTGCAGTTTGCTACAATGGGCCTCAAAGGGATGCCCTCCTTGTGGATTTTTGGAAGACCATAGAAATAACTAAACGAGGGTAGTTTTCTTGTCAATTTACTGAGAAAATTCTTTCATTTCTCTGGACGAAAGCTTTAAGCTTTGTATATATTTCCATAAATATGTTATATCTAGATAAACAAGGATATTACTGTGGATCCCTCTATTGATTTCTTAGAAGCACGATACGGTGTTTTATATTGCATATATATATATATATATATATATATATATATATATATATATATATATACACACAGACAAACAAACACATTCATATGCACGTATACGTGCACACACAGAAGACAAAATTAGGAATTTTGAAATACAAAGCATTAAAAAATCATTTAAATCTAATATAATGAAATTATCAAAGGAAAATCCCCATGAAAAAAATCAATAGATAATCGTAAAACAAATTCAACCGAACAGATTACGAGTACAAATTAAACCTTACTTAAAATACCAATGGCATTAATAATATTAAACGGGGCACTTTTTATTCAAATCTGCCCTTAAGGAAAGTACCTTCTTTCTCTCTCTCTCTCTGAGAACAGTCAAAGGAATGAATGAGGGGACAGGGGGAGGGGGGCGGGGAGGGTGGAGACTCTGCAAAGTAATCCCAACAGTGCGATGCATGAGATGAGGGGGAAGCTATGACAGCAGTATAGCGGCGCCCCGTACGGGACAATCTATCTGCTGTATGTAAAGCTAAGATCAACAAAGAATGACGTTTAAGAGAATTCTGGTTCAGAAGCGCAGATAACAAGTCTTTGAAACTGATTATGAGATAAAAGAGAAAGGGCAGGAGGATTAACAGCACATGCACCACCAACTTCCTCTCCCCCCCCCCCCCCCCACCCCCTCCTCTCTCACGCACCGATCGCTCGATTCACGAACAGGACGAGTTGGTGTACGTGAATTACGGCCGCTACGAGGACTTCCAGCGGGTGGCGGCGATGGGGATCGGAATCGAGGGCCGGGTCGTCATCGCCAAATTTGGCAAAATCTTCAGGGGGACAAGGTGCAGAACGCCCACAGGTTCAACGCTTCTGGGGTCATCCTTTATACGTGAGTGGTTCTCTTTAGTTGTTGGTGTCATGATTATTATGACTATTATTATTATTATATGAAGGTTAATACTATCCACGTTTCTTCGAGACAACTAAGGAGACTTTTTACTTTTTTTTAATCGAGTCGCCTTATGATAATGAGGGATGATGATGATGGTTCAGATCGGTAAAGTTCCAATAATTTTTATCAGATGTTACGATGATGCATCATGAACGTAATGTTTATATATATTTTTATATATATATATATATATATAATATATATATATATCTATATATATAATATATATTATATATATATAATATATAAATTATATATATATGCTTAAATAATCACAGTAGACACACGTGACTTCATTAAATAAGCGAATACCACAGGAAAATGTTAGTACTATGATATTGGCAATGTCTCAATGAAGACGAAAGGGCTTGGATTTCTGCCTATCATTTTCCCGTGGCACTTGCTTATATGTGTGTGTGTATACATATACACACACACACATATATATAGACATATTGTAACTGTATAAAAAAATAAGCATCTGTAACACTACTAAACTCTTCCACCTTCACGTAGTACAACCGAAAAATCGCGCCATTTTCTACTGAGCAAAACGTCACTGAAAAGCTAAGAGTTGCTACCACACGAATCTAACCAACTGTCACTGTTATTTGAAAGGGACCCCCAGGACTACCATCCGGAATCCGAAACGGGAGGAGCCGCTTATCCGAATTCTTTCTGGCTGCCAGGATCCGGCATTCAGAGGGGTTCGATCGTCTGGCACGACGGAGATCCTACGACGCCTTACTATCCGTCAGTAGGTAAGGAACTGATCCTTCACATAGACGTATTCATATCTATATATACGATACGTTTGCAGGCATGTGTACGGGCCTGTGTGTGTGTGTGTGTTATGCATCAACTCTAGGCTGAGCAAAATGAATGATACGCCGTTGATTCTCGCAAAGCCAAACTATAGGAAATGTTTTGAGCACTACAACAGCTGTATATATAAATATAAATATATATATTATATATTATATATATATATATATATATATATATATATATGTGTGTGTGTGTGTGTGTGTGTGTGTGTGTGTATGTGTGTGTTTGTAAATATGAACATCTATTTACAGCCTCACTCTCGGTTCTACTTTGGAAATTTATTGACTAGTATTCCTTTTATATATACTAATCAAAAGACTGGAGATCTTGGAGTTATATCTATTTACTCCATCATATTCCTATTGCTATGACTATACTATCACTGCGTGACGTAAATATTCTTCCCCTGTATTCTATGTCTGGGCAAGGGACAGACCATTCCTTTCGTTTCAAAGACTACTGACAAGTAACTATACATTCAAGGGTCTTAACATTCTGAAATTCATTCTACAGACTACAGATAAAAGACTTGGCCATTCTGTTCATTCTTATGACTACCAAATTTGGGATTGGCCACTCCTTTCATTCTTAAAAAATACTAGCTAAGGGATTAGTCAATCCTTGAATTCCTAAGATTTTCGGATAAGGAAGTAGCCACTCCTTTCATAGCAAAGACCACAGGTATAAGAGTCAGGCCATGCACTTCATTCTAAATACTTCAGACAAGGGACTGACTATTCATTCATTCTAAACGCTACAGACAAGGGACTGGCTATTCATTCATTCTGACGGCTACAGACAAGTGACTGGCAATTCCTTTCATTCCAAAACAAAACCGTCACTAAACAAGATATGTCTCCCCATTTCTCTCGGCTTGAAATACCACTACAGGCCGTTCCCTTACATAACGAAGAACGCTAATCAAATGAGTCATTTCTCCACCCCTCATCCAAGATGGCGCGTACCGCGTACCGGAGGAGGAGACAGACACCCCTAGGATTCCAGCTCACACACTGAGTTACAATGACGCCCGGAAGCTCCTAGTCAACATGGGCGGCTCGGAGGCACCGGAGTCCTGGAGAGGGAAACTTAACGTCACCTACAGGATGGGCCCGAAGTTGGCGCGGGCTGGATGGTGAGTCGTTCCCGAGACTTATGAAGTTGCCAGCTCTTTACACGAAGAAAAAATCTCCAACTGACACAACCCACCATTTTATTTATAACAACAAGGACATTTATTTCACAGATACCCTTGACTAGTAACTAAATGGGCTAATCATTGCTGCCGAACCTCGCATATGCTTTTATACATAGTATGCACAAAAAGTATTACTATCATATATATATATTATATATAATATATAATATTATATATATATACTATATTATATGCGTGTGTGTGATAAATTATATACCTAAGTACGAACCTTTATGACCATTGGAAGCTGCAATCAATTAGATATAGTACTAGGATATACTATATATATATATATATATATATATATACTATCTATATATATATAATAAATATATATATTCTAAATTAATTTTAATCACATACCGCGATTCATATACAAGCTACTATTAAGCCTACAAATGTTTTTTTTTTATTATGCAATTCGCTCTACCTCACAAAATAGTATATTTTCATATATGTTAACGAGAGGGGAATTTTTTAGTTGATAAGTTCGTCATCTCGTGGACTAGAACCACGGAAGACGAAATTTCAGGACTGCTGTAATATGACTTAGGCTACGTGTCCCCATATATATATATATATATATATATATATATATATATATATATATATATTTATATATATATAAAATACTATGCATGGTAGTCTCATCTATATCTACCATAATTAGATACTTGAGAAAACAATTCGTGAAAAGACTACATCGCCAATAATTGCAAAGACAGTAGACTAACTAAAGAGATTCCTTGGTGTATATTACGTTAACAAAACAACCAACTTTCTTTTCCAATAATGATCAGCAAACTGACGCCAGCATGCATCCGAGTCACTAGAACAACAAAATACTGCATAAAATGAAGACTTTGAGAATTACCAGTACGTAGGAAATATATATAAAGCGATGTAAGGTTATTATTCCTGACCAGAAGGACTTTTCCAGGAAGCTTAAACTGGAAGTCAACAACATAAAGCGAATTGTGCCGACGTACAACGTCATCGGCATGATTCGAGGTTCAGAGGAGCCTGACAGGTACGTCATTTTGGGCAACCACAGGGACTCCTGGACCTTCGGGTCGTGCGATCCTTCGTCAGCCACTGCCGTGCAGATGGAACTGGTGAGGTCTTTCGGGCAGCTTCTCAAAAAAGGTAAGATAACATTGCCGAGTCATTCGATCGTGTCCTTGGAAACCTTCGCGACTTTTGCTAGCCTACCCTTCTCTAAGCCTATATCACTTTCTTCAATGTCTGCGCGCTTTATCTAGACAAAAACTGTTAATTATCATACGCAGCCCCCCCCCCCTTTTTTTTTTTAACTTCGACTACGCCGCTACTCATAAAAAACAGCTGCCAAAGCTATCTCCATTTCCAGCGTCCTGATCAACCAGGTTAACACTTTTGACCTGAATTCACTCAAGTAGCAATAAGGCAGTATATTTTTCCTTGCTACACAATGGCATTAAACATTACTGAATCACGAGAAACACACATATATACAGAATTCGGATCCCAAACACAGAAATAATGCAAAATATAGGTAGCCTATGTCACGTGCTCCGGCAAAGTGCTACCGAAAACTACGAATTGGAGTTGTCGATTTTACGTGGTAAGTTCACACTTTCTATTCAAAGATAGCAACTACTAATAACACAGAATGTTCCTGCATTACATTACACACGTGTATTCACACATCCAGGCTTCAACCACCGAAAAGTACGTCGATACGTCACACATTTCTCACATAGACGCAGGCAACGGGTTACACCTTGTCGTTTGTCAAAACCAAAATAGAAGCTAAAGCTGTGATTGGTTGGTATTCTCTGAGGTTGAATTAATCGACCAATAGTAAAGCAAGCATTGTAGTGACGTACAGGCCACCAAAAAATTCTCAAATAAATGTCGTAAGGTCCCAATTTTGAACAGGATCAAGATCTAAACATTATCTTCTGATATAAACTTTTTTTCCCCTCAGGTTGGCGTCCCAGAAGGTCCCTCGTGTTTGCCTCCTGGGGCGCTGGGGAGTACGGGTTCTTCGGTCCTTGGGAATGGGTTGAGGAATATTTAAAGGTATTCGAAATGAGGACGGTTGCTTACCTGAATGTAGACCTGGCCATTATCTATACGTATAACCTGCAGGTTTCAGCGACGCCATTGCTTCACAAAATCATCAGAGAAGCAACCAAAAGAGTAAGAAGAATGTAGACAGACAGATAGATAGATAGAGCCACAGTTGATGAATGAGTTTCTATACTGGTTTTTTTTTTCTTCTTTTTCATCTGTCCAGCCGCCTGTGGTGTTTTCGCATGGCAACACTGCGTCCCGGGCTTTAAATAATTACGCTGTGTAAGTTTTAGGTAATTAAAAGGATATCTGGGTGTACATTTGCAACTGAAAAGTGTTTTAATAAATTACTGTATGCTAATTACACTGTTAATATTTGAAATAGGATATTATTATCATTGTTGAATGTAACTATCTAAAGCCCGGGACACAGTGTTACCATACGCAAACACCACAGGCGGATGGACAGATGGAAAAAAAACAATATTTTTTTTTTATAGTGATTCTCTGTTTCCTGTAACATCAATCTCTTTCAGACGCCGGCTCCAGACGAATCTCTTGGTTACAACACTCTCTGGGACCACTGGACTGATCGCGTCAGAGCCTCGTCCCCAGCTCTGATGGATTATAAATTGGGTTCCATCAGCGAGCACGCACCTTTTTACCAGAGGATTGGTGTACCAACTTCTTACATGGTTTGGGAAATAAACTTTGTGAGTAGGCGTTTCAGCTTTGTGTATGTTAATATACATTGAAGGTGTAATGGGATATGAAGGTATTGGTATTCGATATATGTCTATACATGTGCCATAGTCTATTAGTTTGATATTTTAGCTGAATAAATTTTTTTTTCTTTTTACAATTTTTTTCTTGATATGCTTAAACCATCGGTTCATCCAGTTAATGTTTGTTCTTCACACTTCTTACGAATCTCTTGACATATTGTTTTTTATAACCAAAGATTTATTTATGCACTGCTTCTTCGAGCTCGAAAACTTCCCGTACGCAAGTGCCATTATTCTCGACACAGTTTTTGTCCTGAACAAAAAACTCTCAGTGCTAGACCATTAACCTTGTAGCTTTTGTGACCATAAATTATGTTCACGAGATTTTCAGGGTGAATCATTCTTTCCCCACAATTCAGGAGGAACTGGATTGGTCTGATTACCCGCTCTACCACACCACGTTCGAAGATTTCAACGCCATGAAAAACATTCTCGACCCGGAGTTCCGATACCACCTTTCGCTTGGGCAACTTTGGGGTCTCATGGCCATAGGCTTAGCCGATGCGGAAGTAAGGGGCATGATTTGACACTTGCGTTTCTCTAGTAGATAATTGTTTCAAAATGTGAAAATCCAAGCAATGGGTAATTAATGCATAGTGTGTTGTTAGTATAATACGAAGCAAACACATTCACAGTAGGTAGAATGTCATGCAAAAACGCTTTATCGATCTAGTTCAGTAGGGTTCTTGTCTTATTTAAATTGCATCTTCCTAATATGTTCTTGTTTTGATATATTTTTCACAGTTTCCTTTGCCTCCTTTTTGCTTTATAAATTTAGATTCTTCCCATGGACCTCGAGGACGAATTCACGATGCTAAGAGGGATGTTGGAAGGGCTTCAAGCAGAATACGGACAAGCACTTGAGGAACGAGGCCTATCCTTGAGTGAGTTCATTAACTCGCACCCCTACCTAATCTGGCGATAACAGACATGATTTTGAGATGCAATGTCTGTTTCTGTTTCGTTTCGCAATAAAATAAACCAGGCATTTCAGTAGATTTCTGCCTTGAATGATTGAAATTTGCTAGACCTTTAGTTCATTTACTGGCGTCAGTTGGTTTCTGGCTCTCTTGACAACCTATCGTTGTTTGCACGGGGCAGTTGAAGTTTGTTGCAACCGAACATAGGCTTAGTTTATATATATATATTATTAATATATATATAATATATATTATATATATTATAATATCTATATATATATCTGATATATAATATATATATATATATAATAAGACCTAACAATACGCTCAACCTGTACCTGTCATCCGAGCAATCATAATCACAGGAAATTAAAAAAAAAAAATCATACAAACATACAGTTGAGAACTGAAGATCCAGAATTTAGGCCTACTTTCCTTGTTTTTCCTTAACAGCTCACGTAGAACGTACAATTGATGGGTTTACTGATGTGGCGCGTGATTTCAACAGCAGGATGCGGAAACTTTGCGATGTGCCGTACGTATATTTAGAATAATTCTTGAATGTGCTCTCACATGAATATCATACCAGTGAATCAGTAGCGTGCCATTCCAAATGTATTCATCTGGCTCGTCATAGTCATATCTCAAGTGCGTGTGTGCACATAAATGTCCGTATGTTTGCGTTTACCTTTTTGAATTTTTTCTGTTAAGAAATCAGTTGTGAATGAACTTAAATCGCTATATACACGATTTGTGTAATCAATAACTCGCAATTATAATTCGTCGCTTTCTTTTCCAAGTCCTCTCTTGGCTCGGCAACTGAACGACCAGCTCATCGCTCTGGAAAAGTGTTATATAGACGCCGAGGGAAGCACTTATAGGCCTCATATGAAGTATGTAGTACACTTATGAACTATTCCATCTCATAATTCTAACTATAATTGCCTTCAATCCTATGACTGTGATGATATCACATGACGTCTGTTTGATTCAATCACTCATCGAACCTCTACAATCATAGAGTACCGTAGACTTAAAACCAGTAATATAGGGAAGTTAGCATTTAGACCCATATAATTTAATTGAGAAAAATAAGTATTTATGTAATGTTATATGAAATATGCTTAGTTGTCATTTAATTTCTTTTATAATCAACAAGTACCTTTAACATCATCATCAGCCGTTGCTGGTCTTTCTATGCCATTCTATACCCGCAAATTTTCTTAGCTCGTCATTCCATCGTCTTCTCTTCTTTTCCCTGCTTCGTTTGCAATCTCTAGGGACCCATTCTGTTAGTCTTCTATTTCTTTTTTTTTGCCCACTTATTATCTGACATTCTCATTATATGTCCTGTCCACGCCCATTTCTTTTTCTTGTTTGTTAGAATATCCTGTACTTTAGATTGCTCTCATATCCATGTTGCTCTTTTTCTGACTCTTAGTCTTATTCCCATCATTATTCTCTCCATAGCTCTTTGAGTTGTAACTTGTAACTAGCCTATGTTCTAAGGCTTCAGTATAGATTTGTATTTCTCTCAATCAAAATATGTGGGTCTCAGTGCTAACCTTCCGCTATTAACGATTGTTTGGCCGTTTCAGGCATCTGAGACATATCTTCTGATATATATATATATATATATATATATATATATATATATATATATATATATATATATATGCCAGTCACACCTGGGATCTTGCAGGAACAAGATGTTTGGCACCGACAACTTCAACCAGTACAACTCGTGGATGGCTCCCGCCGTCAGGGACGCCCTTTGGCAAGCCACCCACTGCCAGGGATCCTGTCGCTTCCAGTGGCAGACGGTCGAGAAGGAAATCGCAGCTCTGCAGTACGTCATCAACTCCGCCCTCCTGACAATGAAGGATATACAGAGCCTCTAAAATCGTCATTGGTGGGCGCTTCCACACGGCAGTAAAACGTCAGCAACTTATCACTCGCACATCACCAACATGTTGAATACACGTCAGCAACTTATCACTCTCACACATCACCAACATGTTGAATACATGTCAGCAACTTATCACTCACATATCACCAACATGTTAGCAACTTACCATTCACATATCACCAATATGTTGAATACATGTCAGCAACTTATCACTTACACATCACCATCATGTTGAATACATGTCAGCAACTTATCACACACATCACTAACATGTTGAATACATGTCAGCAACTTATCACTCACATATTACCAACATGTTAAATACATGTCAGAAACTTATCACTCACACATCACCAACATGTTGAATACATGTCAGCAACTTACCACTCACACATCACCAACATGTTGAATACATGTCAGCAACTTATCACTCATACATCACCAACATGTTGAATACATGTCAGCAAATTATCACTCACATATCACCATGTTGAATACTTGTCAGCAACTTATCACACACATCTATATATTGAATACATGTCAGCAACTTATCCCTCACATATCACCAACATGTTGAATACATGTCAGCGACTTATCACTCATATATTACCAACATGTCAGCAAATTATCACTCACATATCACCATGTTGAATACATGTTAGCAACTTATCACTCACACATCACCAACATGATGAATACATGTCAGCAACTTATCACTCACACATCACCAACATGTTGAATATATGTCAGAATTTATCACTCGCACATCACCAACATGTTGAATATATGTCAGCAACTTATCACTCACACATCATCAACATGCTGAATACATCTCAGCAACTTATTATCGGTCTTGTCCAATGTTTCAACTATCAGCATTTGCCGGAGATTCGCTCTGTACTTACGGTCGTTGATATTTTTTCAACCTATTTGTGATATGTTTAAGTTGCCATCATGTTGAATACAAGTCAGCAACTTGGTAGTCCTATCCAACGCCTCAGACGATAATGTTGTTGATTTGTTTTCAACATGCTCTTGATATGTATGAAATAAGTTACCGACATGTGTTTATGACGCGTTTGACTGCCGTGTGGTGTACCGCAAGGATTCAGCTTAAAGCTGTTCTTGGAGAATATCAAGCATAAGGTTTTGACTGGAATTATGCCGATGTTGACGGATTAAGTTCTAAGCTGTTACTGACGTGTGGCTGTGGCTATTGGCAAGGAGCTTAATTAAGCCGATGTGGGCGGCAAGCCTTATTGTAGATCAAGCTTGAAATTCGATATTAGTGGCTGAACAAGATGTGACTCCAGGCCAGATGTACCAATATCATATCTCGTGGAAGCTTTGTACTAGATACTTTTATACCTTTATATGCAAATAAAATTATTAGTTGAGTGTTAGTCCTGTTTAAAGCTGGAGATATAACTAGTATGTAAGAATGCTCTGAAGATAGCTCTGCTTATGAAAGTTAAAAAAAAAAAAATTGCTTTGTTTATCTCCTCGGTCATTCGGCCAATAATTGTAGTCACAAATGCGAAGAGGCGTCTGTTCGCGCAAGCGCGATAACGCCTTGATAATGTTGCGTGATCTAAATGTTTCACGGATCGTGGAAAAAAATGTCTTTTGACCATTTACATTTGATTATAGCAAAGCACATGTTCAAGAGTAAACAGAAGATGATGAAGGTTTCAGTGCAGATATATTCTCTGAGAATTTCGCTTTGCTTATTAGAAAAAAACTGTTTTCATTCAGAATGTCACTCCACACCACCTTCCCAAAATTGTCGGCCTCAAAAGGTGCATTCCAAATAATATACAACAAAATACTGTCACAAGCTAGGATAGAGAAAGCCTAGTGTCACCGCTCTGTAGTGCAGGCTGATGTACACTGATATTTTGTGTGGACTCCTAGAGCCAGTTCGGCCCTACCAATCTGTGGTCACAATTCCCCGACCCGCGAAGGTCTGAAATTCCCCCCTGTTTGAGAACCACTGCGCGGTTATATGGAATGGAATGTAGTATTTAGGCTAAGCGATCGGACCCATGAGATCATTCAGTGCTAAAACGAAAATTGAGAAAATAAAAAAAAGTCTGAAAGGTGTAGTACTTAACTTGTCAGATACTCTACCAAGAGTTCAGTGAGACTTGAACGTCACTAGTTAACCTAATTAGCGAAATAAAAAGCTCGGTAAAGAGTGATCTCTCTGAAGTCAGTAGACTAATTATCAGAAGCAAGCTCTGTGACCAATCTGTAGTATATACTATATAGCCTGTCCTTGAGGAAGATTTACTAGACGCATAAGTTCCCGAAGTTCGATTCTCGGCTCGGTAACGCGGAATCAGAGGAATTTATTTCTGGTGATAGAAATTCATTCCTCGATATAATGTGGCTCGGACCCCACAAGAAGCTGTAAGTCCCGTCGCTTAGTGACCAATTGGACCATAGTCACGTAAAAATATCTCATCCTTCGGGTCAGCCCTAGTAGGAGAGTTGTTCATCAACTCAGTGGTCTGGTCAAACTAAGATATACTTAACTAGACATATAGGATTTAGGCCAATGAATGATTGGAAGTTCTCTGGCATCCTGACATCGAAGGTCATTGACGCCGATATCGTTTATTATAAAGAATTAAAGTATATTCAATTAAAACCATAAAAGCAAATATATCATTGTAAAAGTTAAATAGCTTTCAGAGGACCTGCTTCTGAAATAAATCTAAAAATGCCACTTGCATTGTATGACACATCATGTCCAAGAATCTTGGCAAGGATGAACCTGCCATCCTCACCTCGAGCCTCAAACAGATATCTATTTCTTTCCGTGCTATAAGTGGGGCATTCAGTCAACAAATGCCTCACGGTCAAGGGTATCAAACAGTCGTCACAATATGGTTGGTGTTGGCCAGCTAGCAGAAACTCATGTGTCATCCGAGTGTGACCAATTCGGAGACGACAAAGAGTAGTCTCCCACTTTCGGGGCATCACGTTATATTTCCAAGGGGATATAACATTTGTTATTTCTCTCATCTTATTATCAGCTAAGCTATCCCAATGCTTTTGCCAATTATTATAAATAAAATTCTTAATTGTAGGTAAAAAATCATTACATGGAATGGGATACCTTCTTGGTAGCAACTCAGCTGCAGCATTCTTTGCCAGTGAATCTGCCTCCTCATTTCCACACACACCAACGTGTGCCGGAACCCAACAAAATCGAACTGTTATGCCTTTCAGACCAATAATGAAAAGCCACTCTAAAATCTTTAAAACCAAAGGATTACTAGAATTAAAAACTTCTAAAGCTTGAAGGACACTTCTTGCATCACTAAATATGGTAAAATTGCCCTCATCTTTTTAATGCTATTTTCTCAATAGCGGTTAATATGCCATATAGTTCTGCGGTAAATATGGAAGATACTAGAGGAAGTGCACCTCTACAATTAAAAGAACTACTATATACTCCAAATCCAACGCCAGCATCAGATTTGGAGCCATCTGTATATATAAAAGTCGATTCCCTATGTTCTTCGACATGTTCATGAAAGAGAGACCTGGCTTCTTATTCAGCCATGTTCTTTTTTATACCAATAAAATATTTACAAAAAGATATCTCTGGTAATTTCCATGGAGGGGTTGGTGATATCCTACATGGAAGAACTCTATTTCTTGCTATATCAAGACCGTTTATTAATTGTTTTACCCGATAACCATAGGGTTGAGGAGATTTTGGGTGTAACTCAAAATATCTAAAATGCCTTACAAAGTTTGCAGTCTGACAGGCTAAAGAATTTGGAAGTCTTTGCAACCTAAACCAATACCGAATAATAGAAGACTTTCGGTAAAGGTCTAAAGTTAAATCTCCAGCGTCAACAAGGAGACTTGGAATAGGCGAAGTTCTAAACGCTCCTGTAGACAATCTAATACCAGCATGGTGTATAGAATCTAATACCTTTAATCGGCTTGGGGTGGCTGAGGAGTATATTTCACACCCATAACTAATTTTTGAAAAATTAAGGCTTTGTTTAATTTTAAAATAGTTTTGCGGTCTGCCCCCCATGATGTATGTGACAATGCTTTTAAAAGATTCAGGGCCTCAAGACACTTACCTTTCAACGCCTTTAAGTGAGGAACCCATGTCAACCTGCAATCAAATATCAAACCGGTTAAGCGCTGGCACCAATGGGGTCATTCACCGCTAAAACGGAAATTGACGGCAAGAAGTAAAGGAAAAAGTGAATGAAAGGCCAAGGTACATACGAGGTTAATAACATTAGTTAAAGACATTACTTTATGTTTACTCAAAGGGCAGTCAATGGTTGAATTCTCAGTGTCTTCAGCTCTCAAAACACATCAGCACATACTACACACGCACGCGCACATTGGCATATTTCGACATACTTGCGTCTCAAAATAACAGTGCCTTATGCGAATGATAATTCAACTCTAATAATAATGGAATGTCAGATGGCATTCTGTACGTCACACCAAAGCGTCAGATTCCCGAAAGCTATCTGTACAATTTTATCTTTAAATATAACGTATGTACAATTACATATCTGTGGATTTGCTTCTCCAATCATAATAATAATAATGTGATCACATGCTACTTCACATATCCAGTATTTTCATACAGCTACGATTCATTTATGGAGTTAAGTCTTGTTGGCTGAATAAGACAACTGCAGTTTAAAATTAAAGTAAGGAAATTCCATATATATAGTAAGAAATAGACGAACAGGTTCAGTCATTATCATCAACCTAAAGAAGATGTAGTACGTTCAAGTGTCTATACCCTCTTGCTGAACGCGACAGCTGAACATTTCATACGAGTACCTCTGGCATTTACAACAAACAATTGTCTACGAAGACATAATGTAAAAAAAAAAAAACAATCACTTAAGTAAACATATTTGGGATTGTTGATGCTGTTCCCATCTGCAGGATTCTTAAGTTTAACCTATAAATAATTTCCAGAAGTATAGGAAGCTTCTTCTCCCAGGAGTCATAGGGGGACCTATAATACTTTCCAGATATGCAAAAAGTTCTTTTTTCTTCTTCTTCTTCTTCTTCCTGGAGTCATGGGGGAACTACAATACTTTCCAGAGATACGTGAAGCTTCTTACTGGAGTTATGGGGTGGGGCCAATAATACTTTCCAGTGATACATGAAGCTTCTTCTTCTTCTTCTTCCAAGAGTCATGAGGGACCTACAATACTTTCCAGAGATACATGAAGTTTCTTCTTCTTCTTCCTGGAGTCATGGTGCCCTTCAATACTTTCCAGAGATACGTGAACCTTCTAATTCCAAGAGTCTTGGGGGACATATAATACTTTCCAGAGACACATGAAGCTTCTTCCAGGAGTCATGGGGGACCTATAAAACTTTCCAGAGACACATGAAGCTTCTTCCAGGAGTCATGGGGGACCTATAATACTTTCCATAGACACATGAGGCTTCTTCCAGGAGCCATGGGGGGAACTATAATACTTTCCAGAGACACATGAAGCTTCTTCCAGGAGCCATGGGGGGAACTATAATACTTTCCAGAGACACATGAAGCTTCTTCCAGGAGTCATGGGGGACCTATAATACTTTCCATAGACACATGAGGCTTCTTGCAGGAGTCAAGGGGGACCTATGATATTTTCTAGAGATACATGGAGCTGCTTCTTCTTCTTCTTCTTCTTCTTCCTTTTCTTCTTCTTCTTCCAGGAGTCATGGAATGCCCTCCTATATTACCTTTTCAATGTCCTGTATCTGTATCTGTTCATCCTCTTCGTTGACAGTCTGTAAGTGACTGGTCACAGCTCGGAGGGCATCGTCGTCTTCTCTCTGGCCAGCGAAGTTCCAGGGCTGCACGCTTCCAGACCCAAATATCAAGAAGAAGGAGCCAGCAACCACGAACACTGGAATGCACATCCAAAACACCTTCTCCCACTGCTCCATCGTTTGCTGGAAATTAGTATCATTATTATTACTCTATTACCATTCCACAATGAGTGAATGTTCCGCTAAAAGTAGCCACACTGCCAAAACAATTGTCAGGCCAGTTTTCTCAGAATAGAATTGATCTCCCCGCTTGAAAAAGATTAGCAACATCAGGGAAGATAATCAACGAGATTCATACCATGATGACTAATAATAGGGATAATTGTTTCTAATTAATAACAGATCAAATCAAAGACTGTAAGCTAATAACTTTAATAAACTGGAGCCAGCTCGTTTGGGGTACCGTCAAATGTAAAACCAAGAGAAAATGTGTTGTTTCTGTTGGGTTTGTTTTTAGTCAGTAAATACAAGTCATTTGAAAAAGAAAGAAAAAAGTACATTCTGTCAATCAGCAGGATTCTAAAACTAAATGACCAATCCTGGATATTAATTTTGCAACAGACATTGACAAAGAAAAGGCAGATGCTGTCTAGTTTCTCAAGAATTATTAGGCTCGAGAGTAACAAAAAAAATCATCACCCTACATTCATTACAACTGAAAGTGAAACTTCCCATATTCATATTACTATTTCATGTAAATGAGAGGTCTGTTCACAGTTGACAACTAGTATTCAAGTCATAAAGCTGAATTTCAGGATAAGGAAGGCATCTTGAGATTAAACACGAACTTTCAAAACAATACTTCTCACCGTTGTATATTTTACTCTTTAATGAATATAAGCAGCAAGTCTGTTATATGCTAAGATTCTGGTATAAGTTTAATGTTTGCATCTATGAACGAATATCGATGTCTCAGTATGCTACTTTCGTAAAACTTAGCGTGGATAACAACGCATCCATTTCCCGATTTGATTCTGGATGTCGTTCGACAGGCATACAAAAACGAGGTACGAATTCAAGCTACACACACTTACCACTTCGTTGATGACAGCACCCACTGCTACGGGTGCGATGGAAGACGTTGCAGCGGCGAAGGTGTTGCTGATACCGAAGAGGGTACCTGGGAAAAAGAAGAAAAAAAGCCTTGTGGTGTGCTGGCATGAATCTAAAAAAGTGAGGAAAGCAATGAATCCATGTTTAGTACTCTGTACCATCCGCTAAAGAAAGTCATTCAGTCTGCATGACTGGTTGAAGAAAGAGCTGGAGATGGGATAGTTTTAACTGCTGGTAAAAACAGAAGAAATCTCTAATACGGGCGAGACAGGCAGCTTATGACGCCTTCCCAGAGCAACAATGTAGTCATGTGATTTTTACATATTTGCCTAAGGTACTGTAAAGCTTCATTTCGTCCTATTGTCTTAACTTTGCTAATTATTATTGCATTCAAAAAAATAATGTGTTTTAGTCCACTAACTTACCAAGTACCTGGGAGCAACACTCAGTTGCCCGTTGAATAAACATACCATTAGAAAGATTTGCCCAGATGACTAACCAGAGAAATTTGGAGCTATGTCCGTGTGATTGACCTGCTGGCTGGCAGCTATGGACCCGTTGAAGAAATTAGCCAGGCAGAGCAACACCACTATTGTGGTGACGGAGCAACCGGAGTAAATCACAGCAACCAGAAGGATTGCTGGACCAAACATTGCTGTGGGAATGGAATCAAGATTTAGATTGAATTAGCATCAGTTATTGTTGCATTACATCTATCACTTTATATTCCGTCCCATCTGGGTGTGTCTCCAATACAGTACGAAATGTCATAAACATGTCAGTAACTTATCACGCACTCCTAACATTCAGGTTGAATACAAGTCAGTGACTTGTTGGTGGTTGTAACTAGTGATTCATATGATTAACTAGCATTCGCCAAAAGTCTGTTCTCCACTTCTTGTTAACTTGTTTTTAATTTGCTGGTGATACATAGGGTTAAAAAAAACTGGTTGAATACAAGTCAGCAACATAGTATTCTAACCATTCATACGATCGTCCAGCATTTGTCAAAGGTCTGTTCTCCAGTTCCAGTCAATGACTTGTTTCCAACCTGTTGATGATACTTAAGTTCCAGACAGTATTGATGACATGTTTTACAGTAGTGAAGAAGTACCTCAAGACTTTCCATTAGCAGCCCACTCTTAAGGTGAGTTTACACTATATTTTTATATAGGCTTCACTGCGTGCTGCATACGTAAGACTTGTCACCAACTCCTCCCAAATTCTTGTTAGCCCCATCTACTGGACTGCTCATTAGGGTGAGTTAGTGGTGTTAGTAGGCGGGGCTAACAAGAATTTGGGCGGAGTTGGTGATGAGTCCTACACATGCAGCATGCGGTGAAGCCTAGTGTAATCTCACCTTTACAAACTCTTTCACCTCTTGTAAGGACACATACGCACCGATAGAACAGAAGAGCTTGCGAGCCGCTACGATGGACAGATATTCTCTGCAGAGAAGCCAGTCAGCTAGGATGCCAGATGAAACGGCCCCAAGATACCGGCACAGGAACGGGAGTCCGGACACTAGGCCATTCTGAAAGAAAGTGTAGTGTTTCGAAGTTCTATCTTAGACTTTTAATACTAATATAGGTAAAGTTTTCAATAAAGTTTTTAGCTTTTTTGTCATTCTCATCAAATAAGATGACCAGCGTGTTTTTATAGTAGTAACAACTAGTGAAGATTCTTGTGGAATTACTGAATTAGGTCAAAAGCAAAGCACTTAGACCAATGAGGTCATTCAGCACTGGGAGAGAAATTGAGAATAAAGGAGGTTTTAAAGGCGTAACAGGAAGAAAACGTCGCAGTTGCGCTATGAAACAATTGTTAGGAGAGGGTGGACAGTAAGATGGTAGAAAGAGAATACGAATGGAAGTACAGTAAGATGAATGAAAGGAGTTGCAGCTAGAGGCCGAAGGGACACTACAAAAAACCTTAAGTAATACCTACAGTGAACCGCATGAGGTACACTGATCGTGCTACCACCCTACGGGTTTAGAATGATTGGGTTGTTTCTGTCTGTCAGAATTTATGTGGAATGCTAGACCTAGTTCAGTTCAGGAGTGAAGGCTATGATATTTCAATTAAACTACGAATGAAATCGTGCTTCTTTGCACCAACGACAGGTCTGCAATGTCAATGGACCTATGAATAAAATCGAGTTTTATTTCATCACTTTTTCCATATATTGAAATATGACCATACATTAATCAGTGCATTTCTTCTCCAAGGAATATTGGATACAACTGCGGAGCGTAACATTAAAACAGACCACATGCTTCAGATGAACCGGAAAATAATCCAAAAAGTTTAACGTTAAGCGGTGAAAAAGAGAGGGTGAATTACCTTCTGAATGGAGTACCCCAGGACATTCCTCATGTAAGTCGGAAGCTGACTAGTGTAGATGGCCAGCCCAAAAGCGTTACCCATGTCCCCTACGATGATGGCCCACATGGGGAGGCTCGTCGCGATCTTGGTCAGGAAAAAGAGAGAGAGAGTTAGACGCAGAGGAGATTCAATGATATAACTCCTCATCCAAAACTAAAATGAAATACTGATGCTTACAAAACTTAGGAAGGGGGACAAATGGTCATTATGAGAAATATCAGTTTTTATAACCCTGAGCCAATCAATCAATCGAGTATATACCTGCTTCCACGGGGTGATGAGTGACGGGTCTCGAGACTTCCCGCCAGCCCTGACGCTTTGCTGGATGTAATGTTTCTCCTCTTCGCTGATTCTGCGGATGATCAACAAGAGCTACTTATCAGTGTTACCAGAGAGCCGTTCCAAAGGCACATATATTGTTCATGAATTTCTACCTTAGCATTTCTCCTCTTCGCTGATACTACGGATGGACATTCAACAAGCGCCGATGAAACCATTGTCATGAAGGAACCGTTCCAAAGACGCATCTTTACCATTACTACTATTATTCTTAAGATCATGCGATGCGAAAACATAAGAAAATAGCATAAAAATCGTTGGATCACAAGTATTTGAGTACATTACCTTTAATTTGCCCAACTTTCCATCTCGCTCTTTACTTCGATCCCAAAGTGAGATCAAAATTCAGTTTTATTACAAGCGTGATTGTGTTGACTTCCATTATTAATATTATTATTATTATTATCAACATAATTATCTTTTTAATATTGTCTCTATCTATTTATTATCATTAAAAGTTTAACCAGACCACTGAGTTGAGTCTAGGCCAAAGGCCAAGTTCTGGGACCAAATAGGTCATCCAGTATGAATTTTGATACACCTTTATGCGCAAAGGCATAAAGGTCTATATCAAAATTCAGAATAAGTTAAGTAACATTTTAAATTTGTTTTAAAAATCTTCAAATACTAGGCCTAAGGGGTTTCGTATTCTTGCAATTTCCTTATTTTTATATTTCATTAATTAGATAAATAAATCACACGTCCTCCTCACGAACATTAAAAAATCGGGATTACTGAGAATGTAGATTTTTATAAAATTTTCCATCATTGATTTATTTCTAAAAGTTGACAGTCGTTGCTGGTCATACTTTGGGCTCTCACACACCACATGTAATAGCCACGATGCCCTCTTAACTTCTCAAACTCTTTGCTCTCTTTTTGGATACTACGCTTGTCGCTACCAAGCCTCGAGATCCAACTTCGAAGAAACATGAAAGAAATCATGGTGTCCCGTAGCGGGAAACGAACCTGCGTTACCATAATAAGGACGAAGTCACCTTACCGACCTTGACCATTGTGGCTATTATATTTACATATGTATCTGGTAAAAATGAACAGTAGATTCTACATAATATATATATATATAAAAGTCATATCACATTACCGTGATTCATATACATACATCGAGCTACAAACGTCTTTTAATATCTATTTCGCTCTACCTCAGAATTAATATATTTTCATATATGTTTAACCGAAAGGGAATTTTTTAGTCGATAAGAGATTTGCCGGCTCACGGGCGCGAACCATCGACATCTACAAATCCAGGGTAAAAGCTTCACTGTCGTCCTGGATTTGTAGGTGTCGATGGTTCGCGCCCGTGAGCGGCAAATCTCTTATCGACTAAAAAATTCCCCTTCGGTTAAACATATATGAAAAGATATTAATTCCGAGGTGGAGCAAATTAGATACTAAAGGACATTTGTAGCTCGATATATATATATATATATATATATATATATATATATATATATATATATATATGAAGATAAAAGGCCCATAAAACACTATTTGAACGTTGCAACCATATATTTCGAGCACTTCCTTGGCACAGAAGGAAGTGGTCGAAATATATGGTTACAACTTTCAAACAGTGTTTTATTGGCCCTTTTACCTTCATTTTATACTGTCGTATTACAGTAAAAAGACATTCATATATATGCATATGTATTTATATACACGAACTAAGCTTTTATCGTTCTGAGATCAGACACGTCACACCTCAGTTCTAAAAAAATAAATAAATATGGACTAGATAATTCATGAAGAATGCAGAACCAATCGTAGAATCCATTCTTCTTCGTTCCCGTGATTCTGACACTGTTGAACAATCCCTTAGATAAATAATGTAGACCAATTGAATGTAAAGGAGTGACTGATTGTCTTATTGGAAATCAATGTGCACGGAGTCTCCCGCATTAAGTGAACAACAGCTGGTTTAGAAATATGCTCCTGGAAGGTGGCCTGTGGTCACTTCTGTGCTGCTTATTGTGTCTATTGAAGTATTACGTCGACTATGATGAGGACTTGGTAAGTGTTTGAGTTTCAGTAAACTGCTGCTTTCGCGCGTAATCAAATGTATTGAAACAATCTTTATATAATATATATATATATATATTATATATATATATATATATATATATATATAAAGATATATAAGTATTTCCCTGAAATCAGGGAAATACTTAGACTTTTAAAGTTGTTGATGGAGTGATGCCCTTTGATTAATTTAATTACTTACAAGATTACCTCACACCTGTTTTGATGAACTTAGTCTGATTTTCTGCAATACTGGTAAGTGTTAAGGGATCACTGTTGCCTTTGAGTATTCAGTCGTTTAAACGTGTTATGAGGGTTCAGGTGTCTGGCTTTTGGTGAGGTAATATTTGATGCAAGGTAACCAGATACTTGGCACTTCGTAACAATATATATATACTTTACTTTATCTTCCCGCCTCTGGCCAGTGGCATAAGGCGGATACAGTTCCTCTCCATCTGTCCTAAATATATATATATATATATATATATATATATATATATATATATATATATATATATATATTGTTTATCTGTCCCTAAATATATATATATATATATATATATATATATATATATATATATATATATATATATATAATATATAATATATATATATAGGGAAGATGGAGAGATACGAGGATGATACTTTTAGATATATAGATATTATATGTTAAAAATATATATATAGATATATAGGGACAGATGGAGAGGAACTGTATCCGCCTTATGCCACTGGCCAGAGGCGGGAAGATAAAGTAAAGTATATATATATATATTGTTACGAAGTGCCAAGTATCTGGTTACCTTGCATCAAATATTACCTCACCAAAAGCCAGACACCTGAACCCTCATAACACGTTTAAACGACTGAATACTCAAAAGGCAACAGTGATCCCTTAACACTTACCAGTATTGCAGAAAATCAGACTAAGTTCATCAAAACAGGTGTGAGGTAATCTTGTAAGTAATTAAATTAATCAAAGGGCATCACTCCATCAACAACTTTAAAAGTCTAAGTATTTCCCTGATTTCAGAAGTCAAAGTACTTCCCTGGTTCTAAGTCACTTCAAGTAAATTGAAGGAAAGCAGATCAATTACCACTCTATGTTTCTACCTATCATAAATATAATCAAATGCAAATATACTGGTTAGAAATGAAATACTTATAAAAATTTTAAATACAAAAATTTATTATGAAACTCAAAATGTATAAGTAAAATTCACAATATCAGGGAAAATTACTGTTACTTGAAAACAAAGTAAAGTTTAATTAATTCTTGAATTAAATTAAGTAAAAATAAATCAAAATTAATTTATCACAAAATTCAAGAAAATTGATTCAATTGAAATTCATAAGTGTTAGGCAATAATTGAAAATTTGAAATTAATTCACAAGTGCTAAACAATAATAAAACTTGAAAAGAATTCTAAGTAAATGCAAATTAATTCACAAGTGTTAAATTTAATTAAATGTGTAATGATTAAGCAATGAAAATAACTAAGTCAATTAAATTGTGAATGCAAATGAAAATATAAAATAAAAAGGCACACTTCAATAAAAAAAAATGAACAAGTGCACAAACAATGGAACAAACACAAAACACAAAAATTCGCAATGTGTAAAAGTGTAAATCTTTTTCACTCAAAACATTGTAACCATCAGTTTTTACCAAACCTTCGTAACCATCTGTTATTAGTTATTAGTTAACCACTGTTCCTATCAGTTATTAGTTTCTTACCAAACCATTATAACCATTAGATATTAGTTGCAACAAATAAAAATATAACACACTTTACCTTTTTGGTATACCAATTTCTTGTTTCACTTTACCAAAAACCAGGCGCCGTTACAATAGCAATGTTTGTTCAGATTCCACAAAAACACTAAATAACACTAAATAAACTCTAAGAAATATCAAATATGAAATCCTCAAGTTACGAGTGACCAATTTATGTTACGTTAATATAATCTCAAGGATGTTGAGAGAGAGAGAGAGAGAGATCTGAATGCCTCGCGGTTTTAAGATATAATGAATCTCTCTTCCTTATGGAAACTGGACAGGGCAGATGACATAATACGTTTTTGGGCAATAACTCTTCTAGAAGCTTCGAAATCTTAAGCAACTTTCATACAAAAATGTATAATCTGCATGTGGCTTTGATCAAAGACATACACGTATGAGATGATTCTGCTAAAAAAAAAAAAAGACACGTACTCTACTCGATCGACACGAAGGAGAAGGCTTATCACACATGATGACAGATTCCCAAAACACAAATGAAGTCTGGAGCTCGCTTATCAAACGTGTTGACAGATTAGGAAGGCAAACGGATCTCGGAGATCCTCTAATCTCACAGTGCTGACATAATAGGGAAACAATCGTAGTTTCGAACTGACAAAGACAATCTCTCTCTTTTTACATTCTACGTTATATATATATTCTTTTACATTATGTTATGCGAAATCTGAACACACATTTTAAAACATCCTATCTCTAAGCTATCTAGGAATCTGAAAAAATGTTGCACAATTCTACATAACATTTTATACAGTCACAGAGGAGATATATGCATTTTGAAAGTAGCAATATATAATAATATACATATTATCAAGCCCATCAGTTTGTATGTGTGTGTGTGTATATATATATATATATATATATATATATATATATATATATATATATAAAGATTGTTTCAATGAAAGTTTGATTAACGCTAAACAGCATTTTACTGAAACTCAAACATTTACTATTTACCAAATCATTATCAATTGATAGATATTTTTCCATAATTTTCGTGTCAATGGAGGTTAGCGTCCGTAGACTTTAAAAACTCTTGAGGTTTATTCGATGTTTACTTAATGAAAGAAAAGTTGAGAACATAATAAACAGAAGCCTAAATAGGCAGAGACAAGTTTTTTCCCATTTCCAGAAGTTATTATTCATTGTTTATTTATGTTTATCCGTCTTCATGTTTCCTGCACTTCAGGGGAAAAAATAATAACAAAACTTAGCTCTACTGCTAATATTTTATATTTACCCTTCCTAGCGACATCAACACATTAGCAAAAAAGATGAAATATGAACAAAACTTAGCTCTACTGCTAATGTTTTATATATACCCTTCCTATAAAGCTGGTTCACTTAACGTAGATCCTTGGGTGAGCTCTATGTCTACGAGACGTTTGTTTGGCGGCCGCTGATTGGCTGGGAGCTGGCTACCTCCTGGTACCAGCCAATCAGCGGCCGCCGAACAAGTGTCTCTTAAACACAGGGCTCATCCATGACTCTACCTTAAGTGAACCAGCTTTTTTTCTTTCTTTTTATAGTGTCATCGGCATTTGAGGACCTACCTGGGGTGCTCGGAGGGGTCGTCGTACATGCAGGTGAACCAGAAGAAGCACCAGAAGAGGGAGCACGCCCCGCTCGTGTAGAACACGGCCTCCCAACCGTGCTTAGCGATCACAACTCCGCACAAAGGGAAGGTGAGCGTAATGCTAAATGTAGCGGCTGTTGGAGGACGAGAAGGAAAACGATCTAGAAAATAAAAAGTCTTTATCATTCAGTTTCAGGTAATTGTGATTGATCGTGAACGTTGGATTTGTTCAGTATGAGAGCAATGTTCTTTTAAAGTATTCCTCTCTCTCTCTCTCTTAGAATAAATGAATTCCTAATATACATTTGGTATGAAAATCTTATCATGCACAGTGTAATGCTCTCTCTCTCTCTTTGAATTTAAACATATCGTAGTATATTGAGCAATACTCCTATCTCTCTCTTTTTCAATTTAAACAAAAAGTAGTATATTGAGCAACTCTCTCTCTCTCTGACTTTTAACAAATCGTAGTATATTGAGCAATACTCTCTCTCTCTCTCTCTCTCTCTCTCTCTCTCTCTCTCTCTCTCTCTCTCTCTCTCTGTCTGTCTTTGAATTTAAACAAATCGTAGTATATTGAACAACACTCTTCTCTCTCTCTCTCTCTCTCTCAAAACAAAACAAACTCGTAACATAGCGAGCACTACTTTTTCCTCTCTCTCATTTTGCAAAGACCCTTCGTAAGGCGATATTCTCTCTCTCTCTCTCTCCTGAAAGACAGGAAGCAGGAATCTCACCAAAATAGACGATGGAGACGAATCTGGGTCTCTCCAGGGGCGGAATCCATCGGGCTATGAGGGCGTGAATCGAAGGCCAAGAGACGCCCTGAAATAACATCCAACTTAGCTGTCTGATGTTGTGAGTGTTTGAACCAAAGGAAATTCGGTGCTATTTGTTTTCTTATATGTATAAAAAAAAAACTGAGAATACAATTTGTGAGCACGAATCTACATTAACCTATATAGACTTGCTCTTCCATAAGACTTTAAACAAGTCTCTTATGATGATTTATGAAGCACAAGCAAGCAAATTCAATGGTTCGATTCGGGTTTGAGTTGCGGTAGGCTGAGATGCAAGCCCACGGTATGTGATGTATATATATAATATATCTATATATATATATCATATATATATATATATATATATATATATATATATTTTCATACATGTTTAACCAAAGGGGATTTTTTTTTTTTTTCCGATAATAGAATTGCCGCCCGACGGTCACGAACCATCGACATCTTCAATTCCAGGACTGGCAGTGGAGCCTTAGCCGCCTCCCGCCTCAAATACCTGTCGCACTCATGTATATTGTAGTTTTGGAGACTGCAATATACCTGAGTGCGACAGGTATTTGAGGCAGGAGGCGGCTTAAACAAACTTATGTCTTTTTGCGGTGCGGGGTTGGCTAAGGCTTCACTGCCAGTCCTGGATTGAAGAATGTCGATGGTTCGTGCCCGTTGGCCGGCAATTCTATTTATCGGAAAAAAATCCCCCTTCGGTTAAACATATATGAAAATATATTGATTCCGAGGTAGAGCGAATTAGATATTAAAGGACATTTGTAGCTCGATATATGTATACGAATCACGGTAATGTGATATATATATATATATATTATATATCACACGTTGGATTCTTTACATCTTTCAGGGAAAGAAATTCAGTGCAACTTGAACCTAGGCCTAGTATTTCCTAGGCTATTGCGTCTAGCAGTTGCGGTTGAAGTATCCGTAGACTTATGAACTTATTCATTCTTGTGTTGATTTTTCTTCTTTACCGAATGCCTCATTGATTATTACTCTATTGCATTGCACAAATAGAATAACAACAGCACAACACAAAAGGTTAAGAATCTTTTTAAAAACTGCGCAGTCTCTATGTAATTGTATCATTTCCACATTTGCTCAGCTCTGAACCTCTTTCTTTAACCTTTCGTTATCTTGTTCAAATATGGCATCGCCGATCAGGAATGGAAGGGACTGGAATATCAAATTGAAGCCAAAGGCCAAGCGCTGGAACCCATGAGCTCATTCAGAGCTGAAAGAGAGCCTGGGAACAAGGGAGATTTTAAAAACGTAACAGGAGGAAAGCCTCAATTCTCAAAGCAGTTGCACTATGAAACAAGGTGGAAAAGATGGAAGAGAATATGAACAGAGGTACTACAGTAAAAAGAGTGATAGGGTTGCAGCTAGGATCCGAGTGGACGCCGCAAAGACCCTAAGTAATGACTACAGTGCGCTGCGTATCGCCTACCAGGGAAACTATGTTGCTGAAAAACAAGAGCATTATTTATTCACTCCCAGAGAAGAAAATGGTGACTGTAAGTTGTAGGGTGACATACGGAAAATACACAATTATATTAAGAAAGTACATAGATAAATGATTTGATCATAAGAAAATGCTATACGTGAGAGGTAAACAAATCCTACGAAATAATTTTTGTTTCTATAAAGAAAGAAAATAGAATCTTAAATGACGCGATATTTTGAATGATGATAATTCAATTTTTGAGTTTTCCATTAATAGCTAACCAAACAAACAAATGAAAGCGAGTAAACTGTCAATGAAAGGCAGCACAAAAGACGAGCGTCCGAGAGGAGGAGAAGGAGTTGGTGGTCGCGGAGGTGGGGGGTGGGGAGGAGGAGGGGGAGGAGGAATGCCCCCATTCCCCCGTGCATGCGACACTGATACGTGTTTTCTTCTCTTCACAAAAGAGTGATTGCGTCAACGGCTGTTTCATAACACCAGCGTCTCGTTTTTTAAAGACGAGGTATTCGAGCTATCTGATGGCGCCTGGTTGAAGACGTTTAGACTATTTTTACCAGAAGTAAGAGTGTCATTCTTCATTTCAACGCGACGCAAATATATTCGCCCTCGAATACACTCAGTAAAATGCCAAAATAATCTCCTTTCAAAACGAAAATCCCTTGAATACCATAGAGGGTATATACCTGGAGTTGCGAACTCTATACCAGTACTACGTAGTTCGGTGGTCTTCCACCAGGGCGGCGTTGCAAAGCCTTGCGGCCATTTTTAAAGGTCTGTTAACCAACAAACTGAACAAGGATTCGTACGATTGAGAATGTTTTTTTATTGTTAATGTTTAACGAGTAGGTGTTTAGCAAATTTTAAGGGTTTAATGATTAAGTGTTTATTGAATGTTTATGAGTAAATGTTTAGTTTAGGGTTTAGTGAATGTTTACTGAATGCTTAAGTGTTTTGCGAATGTTATTGAATCTATTATGCAAGTATTCAGTGAATGTTTAGTTATTTTTTAGGGTTTTAATGAATGTTTTGTGAATGTTTAGTAAGTAATCTGAATGTTTAGTGAGAGTTTAGTGAATGTCTTATGAATGTTAATGTTTAGTGAATGCTCAGTGTACGTATTCAGTGAGTGTTTAGAGTTGAGTGAAAATGTTTTGTGAATGTTAGTATTAAACAAACGTTTAGTGCTTAAGCATTGAGTGAATGTTTAGTTAGTGCTTAGAATTTGGTGAATGTTTAGTGCGCTACGTGTTTAGTGGGTGTTTAGGGTCTAGTGAACATTTAATGCATGTTAGTGTTTAGTGAATGAATGTTTAGTGCGCAAGTATGTTTAGTGAGTGTTTAGAGTTTAATGAAAATGTTTTGTGAATGTAAGTGTTTAACAAATGTTTAGTGTATAAGCATTCAGTGAGTGTTTAGGGTTTAGTGAATCTTTGTGCTTAGTGAATGTCTAGTAAGTATTCAGTGAATGTTTAGTGTGTGTTTATTTTGTGTTTAGTGAGTGATGAATGGATTTTCATTTACGTACTGTTTAATGAGTGTTTAGGGGTTTAATGAACATTTAGCATTTAGTGAGTATTTAGTGTTTAATGAGTGTTTAGGTTTAGTGAGTGTTTAGTGTATAATGAATGCTTAGTGAATGTTTAATGATTGCTTAGTATTTAATGAATGTTTAGGATTAAGTGAGTGTTTAGTGAATGTTTACCGAGTGTTTGAGGTATAGTGAGTGCTTAGTGTTTTATGTTTAGTGTATAGTGTGTGTTAGTGAGTGTGATTGTATAGTAACTGTGAGTGAAAGTGTATTGTGAATGTTGGTGTTTAGTAATTGTACATTATTGTTTAGTTAGTGCTTAGTGACTGTATGCTAAGAAAGTCCTGTAATCTACAGGAACCATTTATTCTAGACACTGGTTAGATCCAGGAGCTTAGACTTAGGCCTTGACCATAATGGTTGGAGTGCTTAGGCCAATCTGTTTTTGTAAGGTAATTTTTCTCTGTGAAATTGTGTCCAGTAATAATAATAGTATAATATAATAATAATAATTAATATTAATAATAATAATACCAGCAACAATAATATAATAATATACCAATAGTAAAAATAATATGAATGTTAATAATAATAACAAGATAATAATAATAGTAAACGAATAAAAATAATAAAGTAATAACATATAGTATCATGAGCTGGACCGAGACCTTTCAATATGGCCGCTCGAGGTCACACGTATAATAGTACTATATACTATTATACGTCTTATCTCAACGGGAAAATGTTAATACAAGAATCTTCTACATGACAGAGCCAGCTTAATAGAGACATTTAATTTTATTCGTGAGGACATTAAAGCAATGTTTATATTTTGTTTTTACGTAGAATTTAATGATAAGACTGATTTTGCGTCAGAGTACTACTTCTTATATTAATTTAAGGAGGGCACGAACGTATAGCTTTTTGTGATTTGTTTTTTCTGGAAAACCTGGAGAACATTAATTTGTTTATTTTTTGGTGAATGTCTGTACACGTCTCGTAAGCTTGTTATATATAGCTACATCCGTCTATTAACTAAGCAATCAGCCATTTCAACAACGAAACGAGCTAAAGCTTACCTGGACGAGCCCCAGTGTAATTCTGGTGGCAATGAGAGCGATGTAGTGAATGTGGGCCATCAGCGGTGTCAGGAAGGAGACGATGGCACCTGTCAGGATGCAGATGCCGAACACGTACTTCGTCCCTTTGACTTCAGCTAATCTTCCACCCATCACCTTCAAGTGTTGAGAAACAGGACTTGCTGGTTACGTTGTGTTCACATGGCCACACATCTTTTAATTTTGAAAGTGAGACTACGGTTAAATATTGCCATTTCGTCATAATTTTAAAATTAACTGAACAGAATACGTAGATCATTCCACATTAACTGACGGCCTCTGGAGTTCTTTGTGACAAAAGAGTACCACTGAGGTTGAAAGAAAAATTTCACAAGATGGTGGTAAGAACAGCAATGCTGTATGGTACGTAAACAGCAAACATGAGAAAGACAGAAGAGAAGAGGATGGGTGTGGCAGACATAAGAATGCTTAGATAGGATCAGAAATGACTACATAAGGGGGTCGACTAAGGTGGTGGAAGTATCAAAGAAAGTGCAGGAGGGGAGGCTGAGATGGTATGGACACCTGTTGAGGAGAGATGAGGACCACGCTGGGAGACATACTATGGGGACGGAGGTTCAAGGAAGAAGAAGAAGAGGGAGACCAAGAAAGAGATGGAAGGACTGTGTGAGAGGAGACTTACATGAGAAGGTACTTTGATGAGGCAGAAGTGCAGGATAGAAAAAGGGGAACCAGCTGGGAAGAAGAATCCACATTAACTGACGTACGGAAGTGACAGCGAGTTAACAAAGGGAGTTCGCGCGAACATCGCTAAGCGGACTGCTTCACGAACCTGGGTGACGGCGTATCCATAGTTGAAACTGGCTAGGATGAGTCCCTGCGTCAACCCGTTCCACTCGAAGACCTTTTCCACGGGCGGCCTCTCCGAGAAACCGGTCAGTTGGTCGCTGTAGGGCTGGTCGTGTTCCTCTAGGCTCGACTGCTCGCACAAAACGGATATATTTAAAAAAAAAAAAAAAAAAAAAACGGCTTCAAATATACACGCTGTTGTCGTTCGTCATTTTCAGCAAAGTATGAAGTCAAGTATACGTCAGAAAATTTTAAAGGAAAAAATTCTCTCTCTCTCTCTCTCTCTCTCTTCTCTCTCTCTCTCTCTCTCTCGATTGAAAAATAAAATAATTACATCAGGCATGTTTCAGAGTATTCTCAAAGGTTATTCGGCGCTGAATGGGAAATTGTTAGTAAAAATAACGAAAGAGGTTGCAGTTAGAGGCCGAAGGGACGCTGTGAAGAATATTATGCCTACAGTGCACCGCCTGAGGTTCACTGACGGCGCTACCCCAACCCCTACTGAGTATTAGTATAATAATTTTTTGTGTATACTTACAATGACCCCAGTCAAATTCCCCGCTAAAAGTGGTCCGTTCCTCAGTGTCATTCGATCAAGACCTAAAAACATAAACAGATGATCAGTATTGAGAATTTTATCTTTATTAAACGTTATATATTGATTTCTTATAGCTACAGTGATCCGGACTTGATAGTCCGAGAAGATATGAAATATTATGCAATGTGTTTTCGATGATTTTAAATAGATTTCTTATATAAGCCAAGGACGGATAAAAGAAATGATAGCTAGTACTAGTCACAGTCTGCCAAAAAGAAAGAAAGAAAAAAATAATCGAAGTCATCACTGAAATTACTAACAGTATCTTCCCACCAACCAAAAGATGCCCTTTTTTAAAAGCGTGCCAACACACAAGCAAAGACTGGCCAGTATAGAGCATGATACCCATAGGTGAATTGCATGAGTGCATGAGACTATTATTGATCAATTGACCATAGATAGGATGTGTGTCAGTGTGTGGGTGAAATCGCTGTTTAATGGCCATCTCTTTTCGGGCAAACCGTCACTTATTTAGCCCTATGGGTATTGAATTGATGGGGAATGGTGGTATTATATAGTGCAGTAAGCTATGATCTATGATGTGGGTTCTTTTATCGAAAGAATTTCAAGAAAAAAAAAAACAGTTGACTATCTACGTAATTTGTACCAGTTCATTACTTAGGCTAATAAAAGAAGCAATCGAACACCCTCCCCTACCTCTCTTGCGATGCAACGTAACTATATACTACACGTGTCTAAGTGGTCCATACCTTCCCCTTCTAAACACTGAGCCTCTGGATTGACGTTTGTAGGAGCTGTGTCGTTGGAGTTAACCATGGCCACGATAGCCATGAAAATATTGACGCGGACCATGTACAGATTCACGAATCCCAGCAGGGTTAGCCCACCAATAGCTACTCGTGCTGGCAACCATCCTGCGGTGAGAGAAAGTATGAATTTTAATACCACATTATATAAATACTACCTCTCTTTATCACTCTTTAAACATGTGCCTCATCTTTCCCAAGGAATTGTAGGTTAATGATCTATAGCGTGACAACATTGGCAGGTAATTCAAAACGTATACTCCGACAAAAAAAGCTTTTCATGGAGTTCTAGAGTTTTAATCAAAACTAGAAAAAGAAGGAACGCTAGGGGAAACAAACAACGTCTTTTTTGTTGAAAAAAAAATAGATGAATTAAAATAAACATTTTGGAGTAACA
This sequence comes from Macrobrachium nipponense, assembly GCF_015104395.2. NCBI lineage: Eukaryota > Metazoa > Arthropoda > Malacostraca > Decapoda > Palaemonidae > Macrobrachium > Macrobrachium nipponense. The sequence goes on along the minus strand of NC_087200.1, from coordinate 14,757,455 downwards.
TAAAGTTAAACTAAATAATGAGTAAAGTAAACAATTAAGGGAATAAAGCTTTGCACCTCATAAACAGTGTAGTGTGCCCGCAACTGTGTTTGTGGAGTGAGAGCTTAGGAACCAGGAACCAGTCGGGAAAAGGCTAAATTAAAGTTTAAAAAACTAGACGCAAGAACTGAGGCACTCTTCAGTAATTCTTATCAGTAACACACATCGCTCTAAAGGAAAAACAAAAAAGTCAGAAAGCAACTAAAATAAGCCCGAATTTCTAATCTATTCAGAAAAGTTACGTTAAGATTTGGCAGTTGTCAAAGAAGCACACATTTGTATACGCATAGTACTACATACTAACCCATGCGCAGTTTATGCACGCGCATACTCTGACACCATTTCAATACCAGCGGTCAATTTCACCTTAAAACCGTTTCTAAAGGTCCAAAACGAACCGGCCATTCATATGTACTTGAGTACCTGAATTCCCTTTCGTTGAGAGATGACAGTTTTCTCAGTCAGAGATTGAAGCCTTGACAAACTGCATGAGGGCGACGGAGATTTCTTGCATTCCAGAAGGTTGTCTAGACAGATATATCTGTAAAATTGAAAAATCCGACGTGGGCCTGGTTCCCGCTACTCGCCGACCGGGATATCTTCTGCCTTTTCTTATTTTCTGGTTTGTTTTTTGCGGTGTTTGTTCATGCTGATGATATCTACAGTCATTTGTTTATGTTCTTATATTTATCCCCAAGGGGTTGGTACTAAACACAGCGCTAATTTTGCGCGTATACTAGCATGTACCCAACCAAAGGTCAGCGGTATATAAAAAAAAAATAGTAGTCTTCAGTTTAACGAAATATCTGGCACTAGTAGCAATTTCTATTTATTGAGGTACAGGATTTACTAGCGAGTTTTCTTAAACCAGGAAATAAAAATGTGCGTTGAAATTACCACGAGACCAAAATGTCTAAAACTGAGGGAAACTATCTTTTTTTCTTCTTCTAATCTGAGATGGGGCAGAATGTCCAAAACTCAGATTGACACAACACTGAAATATATAATATTAAGTAAAAAAAACTGTAAGTTAGTATAAAACGCCAAGAGTATCATTTAATAACAGGGAAATCTACCTAAGGAATAACAAATCCCTGCATAATTAGGTACTATAGTCTACCGCTGCGTACACGACGCATGCTTTTACGAATATGACGGCGCTTATGAGGGCATGCATGATTAATAACGTCGTCTTTATCGTTATTATGTAATGTATCGATGAAAGTAGCAGAGGAACAAATGTAAATCATATCATATCCATCTGAAAATAGGAACACTCCCTAGTACTAACGAACTTTGAAGGTGACTTACCGCATGCAGTTGTGAGAGCTTTGTCAAAGTAATTTTCTTCTATTTCTTTCACCTGCAAAGGAGAAGACTTGTTAGTGTCCCTGGAAGCTAAGGCGAACTGTCTTGAAGTGAATGAGAAGAGCAGCATTTAAAAAACAACGAAAATTTATGTTAGAAAATAGAAAAGAAGTTGTTCGCACAAAAAGGAAACCCTACCAAAGTCGTGAACAACATGAAGAGGGGAGGGGGTAAATGAGTCTCACATGATCATGAAACAACACAGTTAACGGGAGGGTGACAACTAAGATCGTAACTTTTTTTTGAGAAATAGCAGGAAAGGAACAACATAAAGGAAAAGGAGAAATTGAGACTAAAACGACGAGACGGTTTGACTCGTACTAGGAAGGAACAATAAGAACAGCCAACCAAGAGACAATTCAACGCTGTGGTGTCAGGGGTTACGAAAGAAAAGAAAGCGATAAATACGAAAGAAAAGAAAGCGATAAATAAGAAAAAACCAACTAAAATAACTTTAAGTTCTCCATATAGAAACATTTTTAAATGTAAGATGGTCTAGATATCATAAAAAAAATTGTGCCATGAAGCCAAAAGACAAAAGACGAATAAAACTGAATATTGATGATAACAGTGGAGACATGTTCTGACCGAACTTCGTCAAAATTCGGTCCTCCAATCTCGAGTTATTTTACGTTCTGTTCAAATCTTCAATTCTTCATCTTTCCCAAACCCCAACCCCCGGCCAAAGTTATTCATTAGTAGGGAGTCTTACATTAAATGTATGGTCAATAATGCCTTATTAAACTTCTGAGGTGGAGGTAACACAACCATAGATAAGTAAAGCTGGAGGAACAAGTTATTCATGAATAAAAAGTCAAGTATTAGCTCACGGGTTACGAGGCAATAGCTACTTTGTCATCAAATGAAGCCAGTAAATAATAAATAAATATTTCAGTGGTCGAAAACAAAGTCACTAAACGCACATTTCATTCGTGGAAATGCAAGAACCAATAAAACGCCGTGAATAACAAATATTTTAACTTCATAGCCCGTTACCCTCCAAACTTCGACATGAAAAAAACGAGAGCTTTTCCTAGAGGAAAAATGAGCGAAGAAGATGCAGAGACGAATGCAGGTTTCTGACGACACTAAATTCAACCTGATTCCTTGACATCCTGTCAGCTGAGCCCTGTGGCTGACTGACTGACTGACTATAAGCGGGCACCTCGCGTCCACAAATGGTTGCGTGAGACGCACAGGAAAGCTGTCGTGGATAGAACGAAAGAGCAGACATATCTGCATTTCACAGAATGTCATTCAAAGCTCTTTCGTACTCTGACTTTTAACGTTTCGTCTCTGTTTACCTGTGTGGCGTGTTTGGGGATGCGCAAACTGACACATTTCACCACATATGCGAGAAATATGATTTTATTTTAGGTCAGAATTGCGTTAGATCTATTTAGACCAATAACTCCTAGTTAGGGGGTTGGTGTGGACTGCATTCAGCCAGTAGTCTTTCTAGAGCACTGTCTGACGTAAAACCTCAAGAATAAGCAAAGTTGGAAGGAAAATAAAGTCTGTTGTCATTAAAAAAAAAAAGATGGATGATTATTGAGTGAACTTCTGCCGTGTCATTTTAAAAAAAAAACTAGCCCAACATTTTTCATACTCTTACTTTTCAGAACACCAGTTGCACTCTGAACATCACAGTTCAGAGAGAATTCAAAACTATTTTCCCTTATTATCGAATGAAATTATTGAAAGGTAAAATATTAATCTCGTGTATCTAGTGAACCAAATAATGATGTACAAATGTAAAGGAATGTAAACATTTGGAGAAAATTCCCAATCAGAATCTATATGATCGTGAAATGATGAGTGAGTAACGTTCGTTCCTTTGGCCTAAAAATTTCCCGGTTTTATTTCTATTAGAATTTCTGCAAGTTTTGAATAATACTTTACCTAGTTGTAAATATTATTGGGTACGGATGCATGTTGATTGCCATAACACTTTTAAACAAGGATTTACGATACAAAGTAACGAAATGATTGCACCTTATAACTTACTGTCACAACAGGAGGCTGTGAATTCCCAACAGGAAGCTGTAAATTCGCTGCTGGAGGTTGTGAATTTACAACAGGAGGCTGTGAATTCGCTACAGGTGACTGGGAATTCGCACCAGGAGGCTGTGAATTCGCCGCAGGGAATTGTGAATTCACAACGGGAGGCTGGGAATTCGCTACGGGGGCTTGTGAATTCACAACAGGTGACTGGGAATTCGCCACAGGTGTTGATATATTCTGGGCTTCGAGGGGGTCCATGGTGAAGAGACAGCCAAATTTACATGCGGCAGGTAAGGCAAAGGAAGACTGTTTCCACTTTTTCTTTTGTCCTGAAACATGAGAAGATAAACCTGTTAGTAAGCAGACCTGACATGTGATTCATTTTTCTCATAATTGCGGGTAACAGACGTCATCACGGTCTCCTCGTTTTCAGTTAAATTGTAAGTCCTCAACAGGACCAGCATTCAAATGTAGATGAATAAAGATTGCTTTTTTGGCTGTTATTATCATCCCTATGAGGCCAGCCAGCTGAAAAACTTTTGTACAAGTTTTCTAGCTTAACATTTTAAACATTATCATAGTCATATTAGATTGCTTTCATTTCCTATGAGAACTTTATCAAAAGTTATTAGATCAGGGGGAAAATGTCTTTAAAAATTTAGGAAATATCCCATTTAAATAGTGGCTAATCAGCTCTGTAAATAAAAAAAAAAAATATTTATGCGAAGGTGAATTGAACGGAATATGTTTTCCCCGAATCTAGCCCAGGAGACAGACAGAGAGAGAGAGAGAGAGAGAGAGAGAGAGAGAGAGAGAGAGAGAGAGAGAGAGAGAGAGAGAGAGAGAGAGAGAGATTCTGAAAAGAGCGGGAAAAGTCTACTCCCGTGGAAATGGTGAATGATAATGGCGTAAATTAATATGTATACATACACATACACACATATATACATGCATACAGACACACACACACACACGGAGCATTAACCTAACTATAGTGCTACATCACTGTGCGAGTCGCTACTACAAGTACTAGCTAATACCTACTTGAACCAATTTCTACGCCTCAGAAGTGGCTGTAGCGTTATCATTCGGAGTTGGTCGTGAACTTGCCTTTATTAAGTTACCTATAGTACAAGATTCCTATTCATTTGTCTATTCCGTATGTTAATCTGATTGGTGAGGAGAATGACACACTCTTGTATTCCAAGATGTTAACAGAGATTCAAACAAGAAACTTTAGCTGCTTCTGATAATTGAAAAACGCAGCGAAAAAAAAGCCTATTCTGTTGACCGCCATATTCTTTGGAAACTTGAATTTCCAGCTAAAATTCTAGAAGTTCGGTCATCAGAATTACGATCATTGTAAGATCTATACGTCATGCTCTCTCTATATCCCACGCCAGTCATCAGAGGATTTAAGACAGGCATTATTGGTATACCTTTGCAGTTCATTCTGTTATAGGATATCACTCGACAGAACAAGTTACGTCATTTTTCACGACAAATTTCAGTACTGTTTCTCACTTTCTTTCAAGCGTTGGGAATTGTTCCTTCCGTTGTTCTTTGCAAATGGATGCATGTGTCTACTGATAATCAAATAAATTAATGAATGACCTGAAGACAAGAGAGTTAACGAAATAATTTAAACGCTTTCATTGGGTATTTTCAAGGATACTTATGAACGCCACTACGTTAAAATCGTTGCATTCCTTTGGGCGCGAATAAAGAAGTATTTAGTACCAAAAATAACTACCGCTGCGTTTTAGCTACGAAAGAAAATCATCAAAACGAAACAAAACAATTAGTAAAAAAGCGTTATTTGATAATAATTCTAAATATTCATAAATACACAACACAAATTCTGACTTTCAAACCAATAAATGCCAGTTCCTGTATTCCCTCGCGCTCCGTAGCACTGACTGAACCCCTCTTTCAGATAGGATCCGAAACCTTATCTCTCCAACGCTTTTATATATATATATATATATATATATATATATATATATATATATATATATATATATATATATATATATATATATTATATATATATATATATATATATATATATATATATAGTTGTAAGGACGAGTATTTCAGTCTTTATTTCTACCTCTCAGGCATCTTCTCTAAACAGATTGACCATTTCTTGGTTTTACTACATTTCTTTTACCATACAGACTTTGATGTATCCTAAACACGAACCATAAATATCGGCAGGAAATATAAAAAATGAAAAGCTCAAATGCATTACTTTCAAGACTTGAATTGTCTAGAGCAAGATCATCTACCAGTAACTTCATTATTTTTGAAATTGCATATATTATAAGCTAGACTAATGTCGCTTTACTGTCTTCACAAAAAAAAAAAAAAGCCTATAAGTTATTCAACCAGAAATGTCAGTCTGACCATTCACTTTGATTTGGAGGGGCTAGGCCTATATACAAGTTCCTCTGACGTTACTTCAAAGAATGCTTTCTGGTCTACCTTGCCTTGTGCACTTACTCTGACTCTGTCAGCCCTCATAAACCTCTTATAATTTCTAATGAATATTTGACTCAAGTTCTTACTACATGGCAATTGAAAAGTGGGCTTTAAATTTTAATTTGAATCATACCTTATGAAGCTACTAGCAATTGTTTATCATATCACTGTGTAAGTTTTCCGAATTCTTTCTATTCTGGGTGTCTAAGCTCTAAAGCTTTTCTTGTGTAAGGCAACAGAATTAAAGAACGGACTAATATTATATTCATTCATTGCTTAGCTCTTAAAGAGCTTTTGGACTGACATTTTAACAATAGAAGACCATTTACGAAACCTATCAGAAATACTATAAACAGCAGCTGGCCTACTACGCGGCGGTAATAGCATGAGGTATTATTTGTATGTATCTGGTAATACCCAAACTCCATGTGGCAAAGCTCTGTCTCAAACTGACATATTTATAATGAGGTTAAAGTTAGGATACAAGTATTTATGGGAATATGTTGCTGATGGTAATAATTTTTCGCGTAAATTATGTAACGAGCCAAACTCCCATACATTATGTCATTATATATTATATTGTACTGAACTTTCTGAATTTAGGGATAGAAATGTTGATACAGCTAGCAGGTGTGCTTAGCAACAGTAGTGTTCCAATAATTATAAAAAAAAGTTTCCCAATTTCTATTGGAATAAGTAATGCTGATACACACCATTTGATGTATATGTAATATGTGTCAATACATTTGTTTTAATTTGAAAATTTGAATTTACTACTGCGCATGCTTATAGAGATCCATCCCCCCAAAAAAATCTCGATAATTTCTTTCTGCATTTTTACGAAACTAGTTTAGACACTTCGAAATTCATCTCCCCTCAAAAAACACAAAATCTCATGCCCTAGTTTTTCCAATAGGTTTGTGACGAATCTCCGTTTTAGATAATAGTGAAAGGATATCAGTTATCCTCTGCTTATTAGTCATCATTGACTCTTGTACTACTTACTAGTCGCGTCGTCCTAGGAAACGTCCAGACAAGGAGTCTCCGTCTCTCATGCTCGTCCGGTAACACAACGTCAAAGACTGACCAAGAAGAAGAAGAAAGAGGCTTCAATGGACGGTGTTGCCATCATCAATGGAGACGCGTTGAGACTCCCCGCCCCTCTGCCCGGGGCCTGACGGGTGTATGGAGGAGGAGGAGGGTGTTAGTGTAGGGGGGGACGACGAGAAATGGAATGGGTTTCCAACTTTCCATCGACGCGTGGAACGAGTTCGATGACATAAGAAAAGTGGGAAGCGTTGACAAGGGTAGGGTGGCAATGGCATTATCGGAATAGGGAGAAGAAAAACATATAAATGGAAGAATTCAAATGTGCCTAAAGCAGTGAGTGAGAGAGAGAGAGAGAGCCTTGTAGCTACTATTGTACAAGTTCAAAGTTTTGATGAGGGAGATGCGGGTTCCCCTTTCAACTGCCCAGTAACAGACGAAGAAAGCACTTGAGACCAATGTGTCGCTTATGCCAGGCCGCGAAGCAGCCTCAACCTCTCCGGTCTGTTCGCTGCATTCAACCACGACTATACTATGTCTTCTGTATTCTCCGCCGTCTGCCAAGACCGCCTCGAGATCTTCGAGGTCTGAAATACCCTAGAAGATTATTATTCGTTTTTCGTCGCAGGTATAGCTATTCTGCTGAAGTGTGCCCTTCACCATCCAGTAACTGGAAATCTGGAAGTACTAGGCTATACGCCTATACAGACTCAGTCCCCTCTGGTCAACGAACCGAGATCAGGGTATCTTATTATTATTATCATCAGAAATAGTACTACTACTACTAATACTAGTAGTAGTAGTAGCATTATTATTCAAAAGACGAACCCTATTCAAATGAACCACCCCACAGGCAGGGGAGCGCCTCAGTGGCGTAGTTGGTATGGTGTTGGCATCCCTCCTCGGTGGTCGCGGGTTCGATTCTCGGCCATTCCATTGAGGAGTGAGAGATGTGTATTTCTGGTGATAGAAGTTCACTGACGACGTGGTTCAGAAGTCACGTAAAGCCGTTGGTCCCGTTGCTGAATAACCATTGGTTCCATGCAACGTCAAAACACCATACAAACAAACAAACAAACAGGCAGGAGACACGACTTGAAATTCAAGCTCCCAAAGAACAAGTGTTCATTATGAAGGTGTAAGAGTAGGTAAACGGACATACAGAAAGATGGTATCTCGCTTATTTAAAAAAAAAAAACGCAATCAATATCGGATCCAGGGGGTGTTGGCCCCTAGCACGTGCCCCGCCCCCTCCCACCCCCATGAAAAATAATGACATTATAATAACACTGAAAATTTAGATAATAATAACGTAAATGAGAAATATAAAAATCGGGAAAGATAAAAAAAATATCTATTGTTGAAATAATAAAATTTTGAGAAAAACAAATATTATATATATATATATATACGTATATATATATATATATATATATATATATATATATATATATATATATATATACTTTGTGCGTGTATATATATGAAAATTGGTGTCCCCGCCCATGAAATTTTTCTGGATCTGTTAGTGGAAAATATCAATAAATGAATGAATAAATAAATAAAGTTAGATGAAAAATTTTAAGAAAGAAAATATATCACATAAGAAAACATGTTTAGTTTCATCTCACAATCTTCCCGCAGAATTCAGTGCGGAAGAGCTTTTCTGACAAAAGAAGCTATATATATATATATATATATATATATATATATATATATATATATATATATATATATATATATGTACTTTCTTCCGATGTCCCTCTCAAGGGACGAATGACCCAAGCAATTGGGGAAAACGTAGCAAGGTAGAGAACTTCGAAGCCTCGTGGCAGTGGAGAAGACACAGTCCACCGACTTGTGGCCAAATTGTTCAAGATCCGACGTAAAAAAAAAAAAAAAAAAAAAAAGTTTTCTGTAAAGAAAACTGTTGTTGGCGGCTTTATGTGTCCGTCCTCAGATTTTCAAAACTGCTGAGGCTAGAGGGCTGCAAATTGGTATGTTGACTATCCTGTCTCCAATCATCAAACATACCAAATTACAGCCCTCTAGCCTAAGCAGTTTTTATTCAGATTTAAATTTAGCTATATAACGCGTCTGGCAACGACATATAGGACAGGCGGTGGCTAAAAGTTTCATGGCTGCGGATCATATATAGATATATATATATATATATATATATAGTATGTAGCTGTAGCGTCTTTTCAGACAGAAAACTCGGTTGCAACGAACTTTCTACGGCGCATTATTTACCCGTCTATGGACGATGTCAGATGACTGTATTTACGTCACATCGCTTACAAACTATAGTTAACCTATTGTAGTAGCAATATTAACAATTAAAAGATGCAGTTAATGGGGCCACGGATTGCATTTATTCAATTTTTCGTAAATAAATGTCAATTTTTCGTAAATAAATGTAAGTGGTATCAGATTTTTTTTTTTCTTTTTTTTTGCAAAAGCCAGTGCTGCAACGGCATTTTTCTACTGATAAACTATCGAATATCTTATCTATATATATTAAATACAGAAGATAGGAACAATATGCAGGGATATATGCATAATTACAAAATTATAAAGGAAAAAAACATTCATTACATTACAAAGGAATTTGAGTATAAACAAATAGTTACGAACGAATTCACTTGAAGGACGAAAGGAATTTTTTATAGATTCCAGCAAGGATTCTGACAGTGCCATCTGATATATTACTGTGTAAATTTAGCGAGAGAAAGAGAGAGACACTAGAGGCCGTGTAAACTAGCCCTAAAATTAAAAAAAAAATAAAAAAAAAAAACGCAACGACGATTTCATAAAGACCGCCATTTGAAGTAGTGACCGAACAACACCAAGCGACACACTCCAGTGGAAGCCTGAGAGATTCGCTACGGCAATTTTTTTCAAGTAATGGAGCAACTGAGGAAAGTGAGAGTGAAGTAACTGAGGACAGTGAGAGGCAACCACGAATTTGACAAATGAATGACAATGAAGATTCGGCGATTGCCACGCAAAGTGAACGCGTACAAATTAGCCAAGCACAGGACAAGAACACTGTTTTTTTCCATCTGTCCATCCGCCTGTGGTTTTGCGCATGGTAACACTGCGTCCCGGGCTTTAAATAATATCCTATTTCGAATATTATTGGTGTAATTCGCATACAGTAAATTATTAAAACACTTTCCAGTTGCAAATGTACACCCAGATATCCTTTTATTTTCCTAAAACTTAGACATAGCGTAACTATTTAAAGCCTGGGACGCAGTGTTACCATGCGCGACCACCACAGGCGGATGGCCAGATGGAAAAAAACAGAGTATAGTGTCTGAGTCTAGTGACACTACTATGAGATTCAGGGTCTCTGTAACACGGTTTTTTGGACTTTGCTCCTTGTCAAAGCATCGGATGTAGCTGAAAGTTAACATATGTATATTTTACAACCACACACAAATTTTGTCAGCATTATCAATAACCTAAACCCGATAGTTTTAAGTTTTATAGAGTAAAAATGATCTAGCCGACGCCATGGCCAATGATTACGAGCCAAGAGTCGAAAAACATTCATTACGTAAGCAAGGTAAACACACCTTTTGACGAAATGTTGCCCCGCCCATCCACCAGACAGAAACTCCATTGGCTCTGAACCCAAAGACTAAATTTATGCATGGCGGAACGATACATAGATGTGGGTGGGGTATCAGTGCTAGCGTATTAATACTACTGTAGCAGTAGTGGCGCAACAGTATAGCAGTAATATACATGAATTAAGCGTTTAGGCCAACTGCTGGGATCCTTGAGGATCATTTAGCACTTCTTACAACTACTCGAGAAATTAGTTTTTATAGAGAGATGTTAAATTTTCTAATCCAACAGTGCCCATGGTAGCCTTCAGTGTTATCCTGAATTATAACGAGGCGAAAGTGGGTGGAGCCTCATGAAGTCATCATTCTGACGATAATTATTGGTGAAGGTTTAAAGCCAATATACGGTACTGGCTATTTTTTTCAGTAAATAGGTAGATATAAAAATTGCTTGACATTGGATATAGCAGTTATCAAATGAAGCTTGTCTACTATGTTTTTGAAAATTACCAGCTATTCCCTACATCTTTTCAATCTGATTGTGACCTATAAAGTAGACTGTAATTTCTTAGGAAACCTATTTTGGGAGTTAGACTAATAATCGTACTGTCTTTGTATTTAATAACATATGTTGTTGGTTTGTTCATTATGACAATTATCAGTGGAGGGGTTCCAGAGTTCATAAAGGTGTACTGCTTTGCTTGTATTTAGATTTGTATGTCATTGTTGCCAGAGGTTTAGCCTTCGTTACGTATAGCCAATCATCCATCGAGAAAGAGGGAAGAAATGCTGTCATAAGTTACGTAACGAGTGCGTTCGAAACCTTTTCTCTGAGTAAGTTGGCCCGTCTTCAAAGAATGTCACTTTTACATTTTAAGTACCAAATTTATTCAACCTACGTAATGCAGAATACAGTCAAAATTTATGTGTAGATATAATATGTATTCTTCATAAGCGTTATATTCATGAAATGTATAGATAAAAAGTTATTGCGAAAAAACTGTGTTACAGAGGCCCTCAATCTCATAGTAGTCGACTGAAAGGAGGAAAAATGATGAATGCATTACTACCTTAATATACAGTTCAATATCTATTCTAAATAAAAAATTTTTGTTTTTTTTTTACCAATTTATTAAATATTCTAATATTTTACATATATATCTTTTTTATTTATTTTATCCGTTACTTTAACTATTTTCTTATAACTAGATCTTCCCTGTCTGTAACAGAAGTAACCTTCTGTTACACTTCTCTCTAATGAACGCCATATGCTTTGGAAACTTGAATTTCAAGTCAGTGGCTCTATGGTGGGCTAGTTCCATACGACTAGAGTTCATCTTCTGCATGATAATAATGTTAATAATAATAATAATAATAATAATGTTTAATTAAATTTTTAATAATAAATAATAATAATAATAATAAAATAATAATAATAAGGAAAGTACATCAGGATCTTGAAAGAATAGTTGGACATTAGTTTTGCCATAGACATTTGTAAATACAGAATACGGCAAAGTTATATTTTTTATTTTCTGGGAGCAGTCCCGTCAGTGGATAAAAATCTGTAGTATGAGGCATCCATGGAATGGAGACCTTTACTTACGCCAGAATTGGGCCCCTTCCCCCAAAAAAGATATATCACGTAATTACATTTATAACAATATAGACATTCTGGAAGCAAAACCTTGACCGATCACAAAATAGACCCAACTAAAAAGTAGACAGTAACCTGTTTACATTCAACGAAAACCAGACAAGAAATAATGAATGGAAACTAGAACTGAAGTGATACAACACATCCCACTGTGGGAACGTCTTTACATACAAGATACGTGACAATGGAATAAACTGCCACCAGAAGTTGTAAACAGCAAGAGTGTGGAAGAGTTTAAAAGTAAGCTAGACAAAATCATTAGGTCACTGTGAATGAACAGCAAAACCTGCTCCTACAGATAAGTGAGCACACGATGTCTCCTCGGATGGACTAATAAGTCTTTGAGACATCCTAATCCTTGTAACTTGCTTGGTCCAATACCCATCACTCCAAACCCGGCTACCAACCCAACCGCCACCTTCGCCACCAAAAATAAAAACATTTAGGTAAGACTTTTGTCTCAAATAATTCTATTCATTTAAAGTTATTTCTTCCTTGAAAGCTCAGTGTCATCTCAAACTCATTCCATCCTGACTGAATCCTCATTCTCCTGTTTGATGTTTTTCCATTTGTGAAATTTAACCTGGGTGAAGGTTGCGTTTAATGTTTGCCTTACTACAAACATTAGTACCAATGGCCATTGACTATGCAAGTTTCGTTGAACATTCGATCTTGTGACGTCTCTTCAAGTCCTCTAGAATCTTCTGGAATCTTGCTATTATGAGACGCCTCAAGAACTAAGTGCCATAAGGATGTCTTGGTGTTATACACAATGAAAATGTCGTAGAAGGCAGTTTAGGAAATCACTTGCAGCATAATTTTGTTGATGCAAGAGAAAAATACAAAAGAAGGAAGAAGAGAAGAATTAGAGATTATCTGGAAATCAGTAAGTCTTTAATAAGAGGAGTTATACAATACATATCCATAAACATTTTAAAAAATCACATATAATCTTGAAGTTTACAGATACTGGAAAGGAAAAACTATAGAAGAGCAGAAATGTAGATCATTTGAATAATATAAAACACCCTAAAAGAAGAATAGCATTTCTACAGTTATCTAAAGGACTTAAAACAAGAGATTTTGAAGAAAAAATAAAATAATAATGTCGCTAATTCAGTTTTCCTTTCAGTGGACAACAATATACATGCAGGTCAAAATTATTTTTTACGACGCGGTCGCAGTATATTACACAAGTTTACTATACTCCAGTGAGTCTCTTACTCCATTGCCAATATGCACATATATACTCCGAGGAGGCTCTCATGCGCCTACCCGCATCGGATGAATCAAAACCCAGAATTTTTTCACATACGCGGAGAGACGGTCTAATGAACAAAAGCAACCCGCTCGGCGTCACCGACAAGGCCGTCGGCGGCAGAAGAAGAGTCAGGCTGACAGACAAGTAGGTAGTACTACCCTAAAGAAAATCGCAGAATTTCTTGTATAAAAGGAGAAAATAAATAGATAGGGAAGACAAAAATGACCTAAGCTATACTATGATTCGATGGGGAGCTGAGTTGACCCCCAGAAAGAAAACCGAAAACATAAAAAGAAATTTTCTAATGGCGTTGATACAACGTCGTTCTAAGAAATCAAGTTTTCTGTACAGTGTATAATCATGACCACCGAAAATGGATCAAACGTTTGGTGGTTTCGATATAATACTGTATGAGCCGCAGCTAACGAAGTTTTCACTTTTCAGGCACGGCCCGTTGGTGGTCTGTCCTATATCGTTGCCCCACGCACGAATGGTTACGGTCAACTTTAACCTAAATAGAATTAAAAAAACCACTGAGGGCTGCAATTTGGTATGTTTGATGATTAGAGGGTGGATGATCAACATACTATTTTGCAGCCCTCTAGCCTCAGTAGTGTTGAAGATCTGAGGGCGGACGAACACACAGAAAGCCATCTCACCAGTTTTATTTTACAGAAAACTAAAAATTATGTTCTGCTCCATATGATTCAGATTTTGTATGTGTTTTGCATATCTTTAGAAGCTCGAATGACCAAGGAGGTTGCACTTTTCGGGAAACACGAAGCCTTCGATGTTTTTGGAGAGGAAAACTGATGGAATCGAATCAAACAGAGATGACATAAGTTTTCAAGTTAAAAGGGTTGCTTCGAGAGGATACCTGACATCCCCTTAGGTCGAAAATCCTATGGTTGATTGCATATCGTTGTCCTGTAATGTTAGTATATTTAGATAAATGGGGTTACTGCACAAAATATCTTGTAATGAGAGAGAGAGAGAGAGAGAGAGAGAGAGAGAGAGAGAGAGAGAGAGAGAGAGAGAGAGAGAGAGCCATAATGCATAGAGAATAGCTCGCATTAGTTATGATGCATTTTCAATATGGCAGAAATAAGGGATCCCGCTGTCATTTTCAAAATATTCCTTCTCACTCTAAAATTGACATTGCTATCAGTGAATGAGTGTGTAATGTTCGACCACGACTTACTACGATACAATAAATTATCATAGAATATAGTAAAATACTACGATTTCGCACATCCATTATCTTATATAACTGAAAACAAAGAAAACAACTCTATGTGTGATTTCAATCGCGATTTCAATACATGGTCGTCTTCCATTGTCCGATTATATAGGAGAAATTGGCGGGAATATATTTGATGTAAAAGTTCGAGGTGCATATTTAAGTATTGGCCTCAAGCATCAATTTATGAATAAAAAAAATACATTTATGAACTTTTTAAAACGATTAAAGACCTATTTTTATAACGATCAGTAAAATTTCTAAAACTAAAGTCTACGCCGAAGTTCGAACACCGGGTATGTGTTTGTAAACAAACGTTAAATTTCGTCAGAAAGGTACGCGGGTAGCGTGTTGTACTTGAATTAATTTTATTTTTATGCATAAATATTTGTTCGAAAGGGTGGGATAGCTTTTTGGGTGCATGGTGGTGGTTGGTTTATCGTTAAAATAGCTATTGAATAGTTAAAATAGGCTATAGGTAGCTAATGTAGGTTGTTTGAACGATCCGGAAACCGGATCATTCAATATTCGTAGACTAGGCCGAGCTTAAATTCTCTACCAATGCTTAACACTTGATTTAATGTTAAGTCAGAGAATTTCTTCAAATATCCACAAGGGTAGTTGAATTCAGGCGTCGTGTTAGCCCACGCAGGCCATTCTAAGTCTTACACCTAAATCCTTAAAGCAGGATTCTCGGTAAATGCTTACAACAGCCTATGGACTTTGGGTCGAAAAATGTTTACCTAAGGCCTTGTTATGGGTTTTTTGAGGCTAGCGTTTGTAGTTTTGATGAATTTTACATTCATTTCTGTCACAAACCTACTTTTGTAGGCTTCTGGGAGCACTTACAGATTAGCGGGCCCACTCGACCGCCGACCGAAATCGGCGGAAGAACACCAAAACCAATATGGCGGCGATACCAAAACAACAACAAACAAAGTAGGGAGCTAGTATTACATATCCGCGACGATCGATTTATGTGTGCTGTCAGTAAGGCCGTGGCGGAACGGCGCTTCGCGCCTTATCCGCAAATTTAAAGATTCTTGGCAGGCACGGCATGTTCTGGCAAGAGGTAATGTTGCGCTGCGCGCGCTAACCACAGGGGTTACAGTAAGGCTACTTACCGTGGCGGATGGATTTGGGTGTCGCGATACCAAAACAACAACAAACAAAGTAGGGAGCAACTGGCCCGGTAAAGTGTAAACAACCCGGCTTCTGTCCTTTGGTAGTGGATAGGGTAAAACACCGCTGGGGTAGATTACAGTTCAGTTGACCGGACCGTGTAACACCATTTTGCCCGGTCCGTAATCCCTCCGCCAAGGTAAGTAGTTCTCGCAGATGACCCGCAGCCTACCAAACCCGACCCCAGCCGACCAAACCCGAACCCAACCCACAGGACCGAACCCGAACATGCATCAACATGAAAGCCGATTCTCTTCGATATTTTTAATCTTGCCCAACTAATCTTTAGGACCTCCAATTTAATTTACAGTATTCTATATTTCACCCGGGCCATGCCCAACTGAAATGTAAGAGACTCCATTTTTTTTCCCTTCGTTATTCTATTTTTTTTCCCATGCTTGCCCAACTAATTTGCAGGAGTCCATTTTTTTTTTTCATTATTCGATATTTTGACTCTTGCCCACGATAGTTTTTACCACCCGTGCCAACATAATCTGTAGGAGATACATTTTTTCCCCATTATTCGATATTTCTTTCCTTGCCCACTCATCTGTATGACCTACATTTTTTTACATTCTTCGATACATATTTTCCAGGTACTAGTTATCCGCTAGGATAACTAGTACCTGGAACGGACCTTGCCCGACCTTCCTCGCCCCTTCAGTCTGTTCCTGCTTCTCAGCCGTTCAGTGCTTCATCATAACTACCATGTCTTCTTCTGCCGAGAATTTGTCGTGTTCCGCGCACGTGGCGTTCGCTGCCGCCGTTCCCGTCACTCTGGAAGACATATACATTTTGTGTCAAGACGAACGATCCCTAGTTAGTTATTTGTTGAAAACAAATTCCCCTTGTTCAGTCATCTCGGAAAACAACCGTCCCGCCAAGAAAGAAAAAAAAATCCTCTACCCAGAAGATTTGAACGACTCGGATTTCTCTTATTAAGTTCTATATTTCTGGACGACTAGCAACATCTCCAAGGTAATGGTTATCAATGTAAATGCACGTTATTTTAATTATTTTGCCAAAATTAAGCACGCCATTGTTATTTCCGCTTTGCTGAAGTCAGGCACGCTCAACACATCCGAACATTCACGTTCGCTAGAAGTCCACGTGTTCGAAGAACGCAGTCCATGTGTTCGAGCAAACAACGTGGCCTTGACTTTAACCAATGTATTCTCGGAAATATTCATTTGTTCCGACACGGCATACAAACCTTCGGTCCTTTTACAATAGGAAGTACTAGCGGCAGCTGGATAGGTCGTAAGCTTTCGAACAAGGGGTTCGGTAGTTAACTGCTTGTCCGACAGGCGCGCGCGCGCGACTGGGAGGTAAACAAACAAATCACTTTTTGCTTTCGGCCTGCTGGCGTGTGGACTGTATCATCGCTCTCTGCCCGCTTCATCGTCGTTTGCTTTCGCATGATGTGTTTTTCTTTTTCTATGTATCTAGTGAAACTGAATTGTAAGTACAATCATTTCATTGAATTCAATTGTGAATTAAAGGATCTTGGTTCACAACGCCCTCGATTACCCGAGTGCCGGGACTGAAGGGCGTAATTGCGGGAATTCATTTTCCCAGAATGATCCTCGGCGGATTGGGTATGCTCGGTGGCCGAGGGCGGGAGCGCTCGCTCCGAGCGTATATTGGGTTGGAAATGTGTAGATGAAAATCGTAAGTAAGTGCTCTTTTCATTTATATTTTTTGACTGTATGCCCGTTGCCGAACGAATGCGCTCGACACGGAAACTTATTCAGTATGAAAGTGGAATCGCAAGTACAGTATTCTTTTTCATTTTCATATATATTTTTTATTGTAGCAATACTCATTTTGGATCAGTTTCCGAGCTTACCCGGAGATTGATCCTTCCCCCTTTTTATTTTTGAATGAAGTGAAATCGCAAGTGCAGTTCTTTTTCATTTTCATTTTTTTATTGAGATTGCATTGTTGACTGGGATCAATGTTCCGCTATTCACGGGAATTGATCCTTCCCCTTTTTTATTTGTATGAAGTGAAATCGCAAGCGCAGTAGTCTTTTCATTTTCATATATTTCTTGATTGCATCAATTCATTATGGATCAAGTTTCCAGAAACCTTGATCCATAAGGTAAGGAATAAAACCTTTCACCCTTGCGCTCGGTGCCGAGGGGGCGCGAATGCGCTCGATCCGAGCCCTTATTCTTTGTGAAGTGAATCGTTTGCAAGATGCATTTTCATTTTGTTCCTTATTATTATTGATTGCATCAATATTATTTGGTTCAAGTTCCGCTCAGTCAGGGAATTGATCCTTATGCCTTGTATTCGTGCCGATGGCACGATTGCTCTAGGGCTCTTATATTGTTGTTGGGTACATGGGTACTGTGCGGGGGTGTGGGGGGGAACAGACCCCCCCGCTCAGTTTCCCACAGATGGCTCTTCCCCTTAGGGGGGGGGGGGAGGTTATCGGCGTTCTTCTCCTCGCCCGATCCCGCGAGCGCGGGGGAGGGCGCTCGGTGCCCGATGTACAATTGTATTAGGGTGTCTTCCATTCGTTCGGGAGGATCAAAACCCCCGCCCCCGCACGAGGGGATTTCCCCCCCCATTAATCGCTACTACTATTATTTCCGCAGGTGCTACTGCCACGAGAGTGGACCTTGGTGAGGTATGGGCGTCCTTCCAATTGCAGAGCGTGCTGGTGTCCAGGGGCTGCGGTTCTATGTCTGGGCCTACTGCGGTCACCCATGGAGTGGTGACCACGCAACCAGGTGACGACGTCCCTCCTCAACCTGGTGTACTCGCCTCACGTGGTAACAGTCTTGCCTACAGCCGCTGTGAAGTGCCGTTCGCCGTACCGAGAGGGGGCGTACCGCCGCCGCTCGTGGTTGCCGCGCTGCAGCGACCACATTCGTTCCGCTGCCCTAGAACTCGCCCCTGGAGGCCTGCCGCCGGTACCAGGATGTTGCTGGCTGCTGCTCCACTTCCTGTGTTTCCGGTGCTGCCTGCCGTACCTGCCGATTCTGGGCTGACTGTCCATGCAGTTACTGCGCTGGCTGTCCCTGCCGTTGCTGCGCTGGCTGTTCCTGCGTTGCTGCGCTGGCTGTCCCTACCGATCATGTGCTGGCCGTGCCTGCTGTTCCTGAGATGCCCATACCTGCTGATGTCGTCCCTGTTCGTGGTGGTACTACCCCAGACTTTGGTCTGTCTGTACAGGTGCGTCCGGGCCCGCCCTGTGGCTTCGGCTACAGCAGCCCCGTCTCCGCCCTGGATAGCAGATCTTACGTCTGTCCTGAGGAAGCTGACAAGAAGAGGAGGAAGGTGTCGTGGTCGTCGTCTTCATCTTCTTCATCGTCGTCGGCCCGCCGCCTCTTCCCCTTCGACTTCTAAGGCTTTACAGCCGAGAAGAAGAAGAAGGTCGCCTCCTCCCTCCTAAGAAGCTTCCTCGGAGCTTCTCGGGACCCGTCTCACCTCGGTGGGACGGAGGGTTCCTTCCGCTGGTCCTCCTGCTCCTTCGGGAGCGGGGCCCGTCTCTTCTTCCGCAAGGAAGAAGAACTACGGGGACCAGAGGGGTACCGGCTAACAACCGGTACTTCCTCGCCTGGTGTCAGTGGTTCTGCCACTGCATCAGGGTCCGTCTCGGCCTCGCCGTTCGCGGGAGGTACCGAGTGTACGGTCGCCTACCAGCGACCGTGCAGCCAGGAACCAGACCTCTGAGTCCGCTCATCGTCAGGTTCACGGCACGGGGGCGGAAGACTGGTTGACAGCCGCTCATGCGACTCACCAGAACCAGCTCTCACTCTCGCGGTGAACAGCTGGCTACCCGGGGACGTGACGGTCCACGACCGACACGGGCTGAGGCTGGGAAGAGGTCCTCGCTTCGCCGGTGCCAGCCACGGCTGGAACCAGCGACGTGACGTGCCGTGAGGACAAGCACCGGTCTCACTGCGACAGTGGAGCCTGCAGGTCGCCTGACCGTCGCTCCCTCACAGAGACCGCGATCGGGTACGGCAACCAGCACCAGCTCTTCTGACACTCGAGATCAGTGCCGCTGTGCTCAGTCCAGCCGTTCTCCACAGCGAGACGGTTCGACCAGGCCTGCAGCTCGATCGTCACCGCGGGTTGACGATCGCCTTGCAGCCCTCCAAGCCTGCTGGTCCTGCCCAGCGAGCGAACGAGGGAGCGTCAGGTCTGCCTCTCCCGTACCTTCAACCTCCTTCGGGTTACACCGGGAGGAGCGAGGTATTGAGGGATGTGATCGTGAGGGGTGCGCCCCTCATGATCCCCTCCACCACGACGCCCTACGTGCCAGGCACGGTTCTTGGACCGGCCAGGACGTATGCGCAAGTGGATGGGGAAGAACCGAGAGGGCTGTCGCTGTTCCCCCTTCCTTCTTAGGAGGAAGGTTCTCGGAATATGCTCTTGTTCGAAGGGCTTAACGGTCCCACTCTGCAAGATGCTGTGACTTCCGAGATCCAGAGGAACTTTGCCGAGGTACGGCGCTGATTCGTCAGCACAATGACCTCGGGGTAAGGATCGCCGCTCCCGACCAGCAGACCACGTCTCGGCTCGAGTCGTTTTTTGGGGCCCGAGAGGGAATCCAAATCGACGGTGGGTCTGCCGCGATCGGAGCTTGCCGACTGGGTTGAGCCAGGTAGTCCTCTCGTCTCCGGACAAGGAGGCTCTCTCGGTTCTGGACGGTCGAACAAGCTCCTTCACCTCCTCTACTGCGACAGAGGCGTTTCTACGTGTCTTCGGACATCGTATTTATATATCCCTTCGGTCCTCTGAGGTTTCGACCTCGACGAGGACTGGAATGAGTCGGAGCGGTATCGGCTCTCTCCTGTCAGGTCTCGATCAGCCCCAACCAGACGACGTTCACAATGGAAGGACGGCATTCCCCCTCACCTGCTGCCGGAAGTTGGGGGAGTGCCTGGCCAGCCATTGGGTACCCGGTCCAACAGCAGGCGTACGTTCCATGGGCATCGAAGGACGTAGCATTGAGACAGGAGATCAAGACCATGCTGAGCAAGAGAACTGTAGAAATCGGTACGTATCAGTCACCGGGCTTTACAGCCGACTCTTCCTGGTGGAAAAGTCTACAACAGGCTGGCGCCCAGTGATAGATCTCTCTTCCCCGAACCGGTTGGTCGCCAGACCCGGTTCACGATGGAGACGGCACGCTCAGTGCTCGACTCTATCAGGGAGAACGATTTCATGCTTTCAGTGGACTGAGGATGCGGATCTCCAATAAAACCCATTTCCATCCAGTTCCCTCCAGAAAGTAACCTACTCCCGCTTCAATCCTCGACGGGACGGTGTACCAGTTCAGGCCACGTTGCTTCGGTGTCTCAACCGCCCCACAGGTGTTTCCACGCGAGTGTTCACTCTGGTGTCTGCTTGGGCCCATTCGCACGGGATACGTCTGATGAGGTATCTCGACGATTGGTTAGTCCTGGCGAGCTCCCGCTCGCAGTTGCTACAGGACAGGGATCGACTGCTCGAGTTTCTGTCGCGATCTGGGGATCGTTCTGAACTTCGAAAAGTCCGATCTCGAGCACAAGCAGAGGATGAAGTACCTGGGTATGCTGATCGACACGGTAGCAGATTCAGGGTGGGGAGGCAGCCAACCAGTTCCTGTCTCGGCAGGAACAGGTAGCTCAGCAATGGCAAGTCGTGATCGGACACCTGTCGTCACTCGGGAAGCCAGTCCCTAACGGGCGTCTTCACCTGCGGTCTCTTCAGGGAGACCAAAGGAGAGTTGGTCACAGGCGACGGATCCCCCCAAGCCTTCCATGGTCACTGACACAGGAGGTGAGGCAGGACCTAGCCAGGTGACTGGACGACAGGAACCCCTTAAGAGGAGTGCCTCCGGGCACTCTCCCCCCGGACATGCAGCTGCTCTCAGACGCATCGATCCCGAGGGATGGGGTGTGCACAACCTGGAAGAGTTGCGGACTTCAGGAGATGTGGTAACAGAGAACGACAAGCACCTTCACATCAATGTACTGGAACTAAAGGCAGCGTTCCTTGCTCTCCAAGAGTTTTCCAGGACCGCTTGATGGGACACTCAGTGGTGTTGATGTACGACAACACCACGGTGGTGGCTTACGTCAACAAACAGGGGGGGCCTAGTGTCTCTCCCGTTGTATCAGTTGACTCGGCAGGTGCACGAGTGGGCCGAGGCACTCAATAGAGCTGTCGGCACGCTACATTCCAGGGAAGGAATGTAGTAGCAGACACGCTCAGACCGTCGGGATCAGGTGATAAGGACCGAATGGTCTCTACACCAGGACGTGGCGGAAAGGCTCTTCGACCTGTGGGGGCGACCAGTCGAGGATCTGTTCGCCATCCGGCACATCAGGAAGCTCCAGGTGTTCTTCTCGGCCGTGCCGGATCCATGGGCAGCTGCAGAGGACGCTCTTCAACACCCGTGGGGACAACTCTTCGCCTATGCCTTTCCCCCGTTCAACCTGATTCGCAAGGTGATCAGTCGAGCACTGGTCATCCCGAATCTCAGGATGATCCTGATGGCTTCCAAATGGCCACAGGCCATTTGGTATCCGGACCTGCTGGCTCTTCTCGCAAGAGAACCGAGAGAGATTCCCCATTGGCACAACCTTCTCGGCCAGCCACACGTCGAGCGGTACCACCGAGCAGTCCAGTCCCTACGTCTTCACGGCTGGCTGTTTATCCACCATTCTCTTGCGTACGAGAAGCTTTTTTCGTGAGCGCAGCAACAGAGATGGCTGGAAACGTCCGTCAGTCCTCTGCAGCTGTGTACCAGGGGAAGTCGGCCGTCTTCGGTGGTTGGTGTTGTAGACGGGGCCTATCTCTTCTCAGAGCCAATCTTCAGCAGGTAGCGGATTTCCTCGTTTTTTTCTTCGCCGAGGAAGCTCCTCTAAGTTCCCACAGTCAAGGATACAGAGCCGCCTTGTCGCTCCTCCTGAACTGACGGGATTGGACATCTCGAACTCGTTCGGATCTCCTTGCTTAGGGAGCAGCTTCCAAAGGTCTTGCCAACCCAGGGAACTCAAATGACCCTCGTCTTGCTGGACCTGGCATCGGCGAAGAGAGTACGGGAGCGTCATGCAGATAATGTGTGTGATGAGATGCTGCTTTGTCCTGGGAGGACGCTACGGCGCTATCTGAAGAGAACTCGACACCTCGGGCCTGAGTGTCGACGCCTCTCCGTTAGCAAAGGGGTCAACAAGAAAGAAGTATCAAGAACACTCTTTCGTCCTGGCTGCGTGAGGTCTTCAGGAGGGCGTAGGAGGCTGATGGTAGTAACGACATCCGTACGTCCCGTCCGAGAACTCACGAAGTCAGAAGTATTGGCCCTCGTTGGCGTTTCGTAAGAACTTCTCCGTGGCGCAGGGATGGAATGCATGGGTCTGGTACAACCAGACCACCGGCAACTTCCTTATACCTCTTGGATATTGCCCATAGGTCCTTGGATCGGTTTTCCTTAGGACCCGTGGTGGCTGCTCAACACTGTCGTCTAGCTAACCCAGACCCTAGCAGGCTGAACAGCATCGAGTCCTGGTGTGACTGTATGAATAGATAGTGATGAGAAAGTGACTGGCTTCTCTTTCTATCTTTTTCTTCCCCTCTACCTGTGGGTAGAGGGATACGGTCATCACCCTGCTGGATAAGGACGAGATGCCGGTGAGCTATATGACAGAGCCCCATCCTATCCCTTTCACGAGGGATGGGAGCAGAATATCCACCACTTCCTTCTACAAGGGGGGAAGTGGATGCCTACAAGAGTCAAAACCATGACTTTAACTTTGCTCCTGTACAGGAACAAGTTCTTACATTGCTGGTACGAAGAGATACGCTTGCCTCTCTCTTAGTACTCGGTCCAGAGGTCTGACCATTGATCCTGCGGTGCACACCCCGATCAATCGGACAGAGGCTTGGATCCCTCCCTCGCTCTTACGACCAGGGAGGCTTCCAAGGTTGGGCGAACACCAGTCTGTTCACAAAAGACTCAGATTCCACCCACCAAGAAGTGAGTCTTCCTATTGTAAAAGGACCGAAGGTTTGTATGCCGTGTCGGAACAAATGACAATTGTTCCGATACGTAATACAAACCCTCGGTCCTTTAACAATAGGAAGGTAACTAGCGGCAGCTGGGACGGTCGTAAGCTTCGAACAAGGGGAGAACGGTAGTTAACTGCTTGTCCGATCGTGCGCGCGCCCGAGAGGTGAAGAATCTCTTTTGCTTTCGGCCGCGGGTGTGAAGGAACGTGTTCGTCATCGCTCTCGTGCCCGCTTCATCGTCGTATGCTTTGTTTATATTGTTGTTTTTTTCTACTAATGGTTTTGGTTTGACTTGAAAATGAAACTGTAAGTACACTGTTTTCATTTTCATTACTTAATTATGAATCAACATGGAGCTATCGCCGTAGAGACGGCGATTTCCGCTCTTTTCATGAATTGAACCCTTGAATTATGTCTCGGTGCCGAGGGCGGGCGCACTCACGCCGAGTCATGTATTTTGGGCGAAAGTGTGTAATTGAAAGATGTAAGTACTCTTTTTCATTATATTTTTGCCCTGTGCGTTCGTTGCCGAGAGCTTGATTGCGCTCGGCAAGAGCCTCTTATTTTGTATGAATAGAATGCAATGAAAGTGGATTCGCAATGCAGTTTTCTTTTCATTTTCATTTATTAATTGCATCAAATTTAATTTGTTCCGACACGGCATACAAACCTTCGGTCCTTTTACAATAGGAAGATACTAGCGGCAGCTGGATAGGTCGTAAGCTTTCGAACAAGGGTTCGGTAGTTAACTGCTTGTCCGACAGGCAGCGCGCGCCTGCGACTGGGAGGTAACAAATCACTTTTGCTTTCGGCCTCAGTGGATGGACGTGTGTGTTCGCTCTCTGCCCGCTGCTCGTCGTTTGCTTTCTTGTTTGTTTGTAATTGTGTATGAAAGATTGTAAGTACAGTATTCTCTCTTTTCATATTAATTACGCTGAATTCATTAATGATGGAATCTCCGCGCCTCGCTACCCCAAGGAGACTTTGCCCGGGTACCGAAGGGCGCAAATGTGGGAAATTCAGATCTTTCCCCGAGATAGACCCTCATGTTTTGTGTGCTCGGTGCCGGGGGCGCGAATGCACCCGGGCCGAGCCCTGTGTGATGTGTATGAACTGGTCGGAGGCGCAGTGGACATTGTATGAGGGCAGGAAGAAGCGAAGGCTGCAAAGGAGTCGTCGGAAAGCTCTCCCGCGACTCCTTTGGTGACGGACACTTCGTCTTCTTTCCTGCCGCCCGCTCAACTTCCACGTCTCGCTTCCTTCCCCTTCGGGGGCGGTGTCTAGGTCCTTCTCCTCTCCCGATGTGTCGAGTGTGGAGGAGGCGCTAGATACCCCGACGTAGAGTTGTACTCTGGGTCCTCTATCCGCTCGTCTTCGCGCGAGCGGGTAGAGGATCCTCCTAATCACCCGACTTTTGCCTCCTCCAGGTGCGTTGCCGTGAAGGATGACCTCGGACAGGTGTGGGCGTCGTTTGGGACTGCAGGGCGTGCCGAGTGTCCAGGGGCTGCTCTATCATCTCGCTGGCTCCGTGGCGGGTTACGCACGCTTACGGTCACACCACCACCACGACATAACCCGACAATCGTCAACAACCCAACCAACCCACGACCCTGAACAACACCTGGCTACGCGTCACCATCCTCAACCTGGTGTACCCCACACGCGGTCTCTGTGACACCCACAACATCGGTGCAGGGGCCAGTCGCCGTAACTCGGGGGAGTGTGATGCCGCCACCTGGGTTTGCCGTGTTGCCACGACCGGACTTCATGTGCCCGAAGAGCTCGCCCCTGGACCTCCCTACCGTGCCGATGATGTCTGTGCCGCTGGTTAGACCATCTGTACCGTCCACACAGCCTGCCGTACCTGCCGCGACCACCGCTGCTGTTCCTGTTCCTGCTCCTGCCGTCTCGACTGCCGTTCCTGTGATGCTCGCACCTGCTGATGTTGTCCCTGTTCCTGGCGCCGCTGCTCCCGATGCTGGTCTGTTCGGACAGGTACGTCCGGGCCCTGTTGCTTCGGCAACAGCAGCCCCGGCTCCGTCCTGGATGACAGATCTGACGTCGGTCCTGAGGAGGTTGACGAAGAAGAAGAAGAGAGGAGGAAGGTGTCGTCGTCGTCATCATCGTCTTCTTTCGCGTCGTCGTCGTCGTTGCCGCCCTCTTCTTCTTCTTCTTCTAAGGCTCCCCCGCCTAAGAAGAAGAAGGTCGCCTCCCCCCCCCCTAAGAAGTCTCCTTCGGGAGCTTTCTAAGGGCCCGTCTCGCTCTGGTGAGACGGGGGGTTGGTGGTTCTTCCGCTGGTCGCCCTGCTCCTTCGGGAGCAGACCCGTCTCTTCTCCCGCAAGGAAGAAGACTACGGGGGCCAGAGGGGTGCCGGCTAACACCGGCACTTCCTCACCTGCTGTTAGTGGTTCGGCCACGGCAGCAGGATCCGTTCTCGGCCGCTCGTCGCGAAGAGGTACCGAGTTGTAACGGTCGCCTACCAGCGACCGTGCAGCCAGGAACCAGACCTCTGAGTCCGCTCAGCGTCAGGTTCACGGCACGGAGCGGAAGACTGGTGACAGCCGCTCACGCGACTCTCACCAGACCAGCTCTCGCTCTCACGGCGAGCGGCTGGCTACCCCGGCGGACGTGACGGTCCACGACCGGCCACGGGCTGAGGCTGGAAGAGGTCCCCCCGTTCGCCGGCACCAGCCACGGCTGGTACCAGCGAACTGACGCACCGTGAGGATATGCACCGGTCTCACGTGACAGTGGAGCTCGCCGGTCGCCTGACCGTCGCTCTCACAGAGAGCGATCGGGTACGGCCACCAGCACCAGCTCCTCTGACACACGAGACCGGGGCCGCTGTTCTCGGTCCAGCCGTTCTCCACAGCGAGACGGCTCGGACTAGGTCTGCAGCTCGATCGCCCACCGCGGGTTGGCGATCGCCTGCAGTCCTCCAAGCCAGCTGGTTTCTGCCAGTGAGCGAGGAGAGAGCGTCAGTCTGCCTCTCCCATACCTTCACCTCCTCGGGTTACACGGGTAGGGGCGAGGTATTGAGGAGTGATCGTGAGGGGTGCGCCCTCTCAGGATCCCGCCACGTCGTCGTACGTACCAGGCTCGGTTCTCGGACCAGCCAGGTCGTACGCACAGGTGGTTGGAGGAGACCCAGAGGGGGCTGTCGCTGCTCCTCTCCTTGAGGGAGGAGGGTCTCGGGAGGTACTCCTGTTCGAGGGACTGGACGGTCCGACTCCACAGGATGCTATCACACCCGAGATCCAGAGGAACTTTTGCCGAGGTTATTGCGCTGATTCGTCAGCACAACGACCTCGGGGAGGATCGCCGCTCCCACCATCCGAGCCCACGTCCCGGCTCGAGTCGTTCTGGGGAGGGCCCGAAGAGGGAACCCAGACCGACGGTGGGTTTGCCGCGTTCCGAGCTTGCGGACTCAGTGCTAGACCAGGTTGAATCGCTTGTCTCCGGACAAGACGGTTCGCTCAAGTCTGGCAGGTCGAGCAAGCTGCTTCCACCTCCTCTGCTACGACAGCGGCGGTTTTACGTGCCATCTGAAGACCCGATGCCGCCCAAACAGGTGAACCCGGAGTTAGCTAGGCTGACTCCGGGTGTGTCTCTGCAACAGCTCCTGTCCGAGAACCTGTGGTTCTCGCAGCAAGAGGCACTCGGCCTGGAATCTACCGCCATGGCAGCTTTCCAGCCGTCTCCTGGCTAGATCTGTGGTCCCTCACAGTATCTAAGGTCGCAGCCAACTCCGGGGAAATTTCTCCCGAAGAGGACTCGGCCTTCAGGAGACTTTGCCAGTCTGGGGGAAGAGCCATCTCCTTCCTTGCCCACCAGACGGTGAACCTGTGGGCCAACCTGGTTCTCCGACGAAGGGACGCTGTCCTTACTCGGGCCGCCAGGGCGGTCCGGGGCGTGAGGCGGCGTTGGGGCTTCGAAACGGACCTCTACGGAGTTCCACGTCTCTCTTCCCAGGAGAGATGGTGGACGCTGCGGTGGACAGACGGCGTACTGAAGACAGTGACCGTCTGGTTCACCAGGCAGTCTCGAAGGCTTCTGGGCAGCCTCGGACTGCGGCCAAGTCTAAGAGCTCGGCTAGCGCTTCCTCGGCTGCTAAGACGGTTGCTACGTCGAAGCCCCGAGGAATGACTCTGTCTTCTTCAACTTCTGGCAAGGGGGGCCGTAACCAGCCCTCCTCCCAGCCCTCCTCATCCCGTGGAGGCTCTGGGAAGAAGTCGAAGGAAAGGGGGGAAACGCTAGGGACGGCGTTCCCCCTCACCTGCTGCCGGAAGTGGGGGGGGTGCCTGGCCAGCCATTGGGCAACTTGGCAGCGCTACGGCGCCGAGACCTGGATTGTAGATGTCCTTCGGGAGGGATATCTATTACCCTTCGAATCTCGGCCACCCCTCACCTCCAACCCGGTCCAACAGCAGTCGTACGTCCCCGGGGGGTCCACCGAAGGACGTAGCACTCAGACAGGAGATCAAGACCATGCTGAGCAAGAGAGCTGTAGAGATCGTCACGGATCAGTCACCGGGCTTTTACAGTCGACTCTTCCTGGTGGAAAAGTCTACGGGAGGCTGGTGGCGCCCGGTGATAGATCTCTCTCCCCTGAACCGGTTTGTTCGCCGCCCGACCCGGTTCACGATGGAGACGGCACGCTCAGTCTCGACTCCATCATGGAGAACGATTTTTCAAACATGCTTTCAGTGGACTTGAAGGATCGTATTTCCAAAATACCCATTCATCAGTCCTCCAGAAAGTACCTCCGCTTCATCCTCGACGGGACGGTGACCAGTTCAGGGCACTGTGCTTCGGTCTCTCAACCGCCCCACAGGTGTTCACGCGAGTGTTCACTCTGGTGTCTGCTTGGGCCCATTCGCACGGGATACGTCTGATGAGGTATCTCGACGATTGGTTAGTCCTGGCGAGCTCCCGCTCGCAGTTGCTACAGGACAGGGATCGGCTGCTCGAGTTCTGTCGGCGATCTGGGGATCGTTGTGAACTTCGAGAAGTCCGATCTCGAGCCCAAGCAGAGGATGAAGAATACCTGGGTATGCTGATCGACACGGTAGCAGGGCGAGTCTTCCCCGCGGACTGCGGGGATCAGTCAGATTCAGAGAGTCAGCCAACCAGTTCCTGTCTCGGCAGGAACAGGTAGCTCAGCGATGGCAAGTCGTGTCGGACACCTGTCGTCACTCGAGAAGTTAGTCCCTCTCACGGGCGTCTTCACCTGCGGTCTCTTCAATGGAGACTAAAGGAGAGTTGGTCCACAGGCGACGGATCCCCCAAGCTTTCCAGTGTCACTGACACAGGAGGTGAGGCAGGACCTAGCCTGGTGGCTCGACGACAGGAACCTCTTAAGAGGAGTGCCTCTGCGCACTCCCCCCCCGGACATGCAGCTGTTCTCAGACGCATCGACCGAGGGATGGGGCGCACACCTGGAGGAGTTGCTGACTTCAGGAGTGTGGGACGAGAACGACAAGCACCTTCACATCAATGTACTGGAACTCAAGGCAGCGTTCCTCGCTCTCCAAGAGTTTCAGGACCGCTTGATGGGACACTCAGTGGTGTTGATGTGCGACAACACCACGGTGGTGGCTTACGTCAACAAACAGGGGGGGCCTAGTGTCTCTCCCGTTGTACCAGTTGACACGGCAGGTGCACGAGTGGGCTCAGGCACACTCAATAGAGCTGTCGGCACGCTACATTCCAGGGAAGAGGAATGTAGTAGCAGACACGCTCAGCCGTCGGGATCAGGTGATAGGGACCGAATGGTCTCTACACCAGGACGTGGCGGAAAGGCTCTTCGACCTGTGGGGTGCGACCAGTCGTGGATCTGTTCGCCACCCGGCACAACAGGAAGCTCCAGGTGTTCTTCTCGGCCGTGCCGGACCCATGGGCAGCTGCAGAGGACGCTCTTCAAACCCGTGGGACAACCTCTTCGTCTATGCCTTTCCCCCTTCCCCCGTTCAGCCTGATTCGCAAGGTGATCAGTCGAGCGTGGTCACCCCGCCAATCTCAGGATGATCCTGGTGGCTCCCAAATGGCCACAAAGGCCATTTGGTATCCGGACCTGCTGGCTCTTCTCGCAGGAGAACTGAGAGAGATTCCCCCTTGGCACAACCTTCTCGCCCAGCCACACGTCGAGCGGTACCACCGAGCAGTCCAGTCCCAGTCCCTACGTCTTCACGGCTGGCTGTTATCCACCATCTCTTGCGAACGAGAGGCTTTTCTCGTAGCGCAGCAACAGAGATGGCTGGAAAACGTCCGTCAGTCCTCTGCAGCTGTGTACCAGGGGAAGTGGGCCGTTCTTCTGTGGTTGGTGTCGTAGACGGGGTCTATCTCCTCTCAGAGCCATCTTCAGCAGGTAGCGGATTTCCTCGTTTTTCTTCGCCGAGAGAAGCTCCTCTCAGTCCCCACAGTCAAAGGATACAGAGCCGCCTTGGCGCTCGTCCTGAAACTGAGGGGGTTGGACATCTCGAACTCGTTGCGAGATCTCCTTGCTGATGAGGAGCTTCGAGAGGTCTTGCCCCCACCCATGGGAACTCAGGCCCCCTGCGTGGGACGTGACTCTCGTCCTTAGGAGTCTGACTCGAACACCGTTCGAGCCACTCCGAGAGTCGTCAGACAGGGATCTGACCCTCAAGACCCTCTTCTTGCTGGCCCTGGCATCGGCGAAGAGAGTAGGGGAACTTCATGGTCTTTCCTATGATGTACGACACTCCAGGGGATGGGGATCCGTGACGCTCGATTTCGCCTCCCGAACTTCGTTGCGAAGACTCAGAAACCGTCAGTCCCTGATGACAGGTTCGAGTCATTCACGATTCCCTCCCTATTGGACTTCACCGATAATGATGCGGATGAGATGCTGCTTTGTCCTGTGAGGGCGCTACGGCGCTATCTGAAGAGAACTCGTCA
This sequence comes from Macrobrachium nipponense, assembly GCF_015104395.2. Classification (NCBI taxonomy): domain Eukaryota; kingdom Metazoa; phylum Arthropoda; class Malacostraca; order Decapoda; family Palaemonidae; genus Macrobrachium; species Macrobrachium nipponense. The sequence continues at coordinate 14,726,661 of NC_087200.1, read as the reverse complement.
CCTCAGGCCTGAGTGTCGACGCCTCTTCGTAGCACCGGGTCACCAAGAAAGAAGTATCCAAGAACACTCTTTCATTCTGGCTGCGTGAGGTTCCATCAGGAGGCGTATGAGGCTGATGGTAGTGACGACATCCGTACGTCCCGTCCGAGAGCTCCCACGAAGTCAGAAGTATTGGCCCCTCGTTGGCGTTTTCGCAAGAACTTCTCCTTCTGTGGCGCAGGTCCTGAAGGCAGGGGTCTGGTCTAACCAGACTACCTTTACGTCCTTCTACCTTCGGATATTGCCCCACAGGTCCTTGGATACCTTTTCCTTGGGACCCGTGGTGGCTGCTCAACAAGTTGTGTAGCTAACCCAGACCCTCGCAGGCTGAACAGCATCGAGTCCTGGTGTGACTGTGTGGATGGATGTGTGAGTGAGTGAGTGACTGGCTCTCTCTTCCATCTTTTCCTTCCCCATCTACCTGTGGCAGAGGGCCATGGTCGTCACTACGCTGGATGAGGACGAGATGCAGGTGAGCTATATGACAGAGCCCCATCCTATCCCTTTCACTAGGGATAGGAGCAGAATATCCACCACTTCCTTCTACAAGGGGGGGAAGTGGATGCCTACAAGAGTCAAACCCATGACTTTATATTTGCTCCTGTACAGGAACAAGTTCTTGCATTGCTGGTACTAAGAGATGCGCATGCCCCTCTCTTAGTACTCGGTCCAGAGGTCTGACCATTGATCCTGCTGCATGCACACCCCGATCAAT